>NC_042622.1:7309474-7659709 GCF_901001135.1 Rhinatrema bivittatum
TTGCATCCCCCCCACACCACGGGCATCTGTCGTGGCCGCAGAGTAAGCCCTGTCCTCGGCTCTCCTCTTCCAAACAGCAGGACGCGTTTCCAAACAACAAACGTTTACTAGAAAGCAGGGGAGCCACCTCCCGCTGTTGGCAGCTACGGTGCCATCTTGCATCCGCGCTCTGGCCAGGCTTTCTGCTTGCGTTTATCCGACTCCCTCTTGGCATTTCCAGCAGAGAGAGAGAGGGCAGGTGGAACTGATCAGCAATTACTGTATTAACTGCTTGTGTCCCGCTAGCATTTCTTCTGTGCTGGAAAAGTATAATTTTAATCCTCTGCGCCAGCAGCTGCTGGGACTTTGCTGTCTGCATGCCTGAAGTTGGGGGAGTTTTCCTCTGTCGCTTCGCATTATTCTCCTACAGGCCGATACAGTATAGTGCGCTCAGCTGAGTGCGCACTGTTTTCCTGCTGCTGGACGCACGTCCACCATTCCTTATACAATAAAGGTTTAGTGCGTCCACCCCCTCCCCCCCCCCCCACGAAACTAATAGCACTCATCACATGCAAATGCATGTGATGAGTGCTATTAGCTATTCGTCCAGGATACAGAAAAAGAAGGGCACTCAATAATCTGCATATTTTATGCTCAGAAATTATTACCTGCCCAGAGCAGCCCAAATAAAGTGTTCAGAAGGGCAAAAAATTCTGCTTTTCTGTGCATCCTCCGACTTAATATCGTGGCGATATTGTCAGAGGAACCGAAAGGTTAAAAAAAAGTGCCGGGGGGTCAGGTTAGGGAAACGGATGCTCCTAAAACAAATCTCCCGGGCTTCTGCTGCTAAGGAGGCACTAGGGGCGTGCACTATTGTCCCCGGCGCCTCCTTTTTAGTGCGCCCCCCTCGTGTGAATAAGGTGTCGCATGCCCCGGAGAGGTGGCTGGCTGTGCATTAGAAAGTGGGCGCTCAGCAGTGCCCGTTTTCTGCGTGGGTTTACAGTACCAGCCTGCGAGTTTGGTATGGGTTAACGCTGAAAGATGCAGGCGCCTTTTTTTTCGTGTCTAGTGAAGCTTCTGTAGCAGGAAGCCCAGTAATTCTGATTTCTTACCTGCAGTGTTGCTTTGCGTGGAAGATCCTGTTTGTCAAAGGTAGTAATACTGCACTTGGTAAACTAGGCAGATGCCAGATTTGCTGCTATTTTTAAATAAATGAAAATCTGTTTTTTTTTTAGCAAACAGTAAGCCAGCGTCTCCAGGCCTCCTTAATCCCACACAGCTATGTACCTGGGTCGTGTGGTCCACTCCCTTCCTACATTAGCACCTCCTGCATCCGTGTTTTTAAATGTCAGCATTGTGCTCCGAGATTACCAGCCAGCTGCAAAGTGGATAACCTTGGCTGGGATTTAGAATGACTGACGTAGCTGATGTCTCCTTTCCAGATGTGGCAGTCTCAAGGGGGAGGACCTGAATTCATTCAAATACTTTTTGATGGAGTTTTTTGGTACTTCTGACATGCAAGCTACATAAAATGAAAGCGTGCAGGAGGCAGACAGTGTCTAGAGAAAAGGGATCACTAGTTGGGCAATCTGTGGGGTGGAAGGCTGAGCAGGAAACCATCACAGAAGCTGTGTGCTAGTTCTGTTTGCTTCTCTTCCCCTCGTTTTAGGAGGACCAGCTTCACGTCTGTGGCACTGTCATTAGAAAAGGACCCACTTCAGCATTTTCAGACAGAATAGCAGGTAAGTCTTGAACTAATCTAGATTTTGTTTGCGCACGCAGACACGGGAGCATGACAGGAACCAAGTGTTATCCAGTGCAAGGCCACTGGGATTGATTCCAGCTGCGGTGCCAGCGAGGATCCTCCCAGAGGGGCACTTTGTAGGCTAATTAGTCTGAAGCTAAATTTTTAGTCAACTGCTGGCCTTCAGAGAGAGGAACTCGCACAGCAGGCTGACTCCATCTGACACGGTTTCCCCAGCTAGTGCGGTGCCTCCGGTCATCTCTTCCTCTTGGAAGCCAGCTCCACTGTATTTACTGCTGTTTGCGGTGTTTCTTTTTGGTGTTTTTGCACCTCCGTCTTCCCCTCTTTAGCAGCGGTTATCCAGGTTCGTGTGTCTGACATGTTTTAAGTTTATGTTCCTTTTCGGTCTTCCTGTGAGCTGGGTCCATTTTTCCATGGTCTCTGGCAGCCCCCTCGGTCAAGGTTGACTCTGCACACCTCCTGTTTTGTTTTTTTTCTTGGGTTATATTTACTTTTTTTTTTTTGGCCTGGTTCTTCCTTTCTCCTGTTTTAAGTTTTCCACTCACTCAGAACCTGTACTGGGATTCTGGTGCCATGAGCCGTCATTCACTCTACTCTTTAATAGTCCCTCCCTCCCTCCCACTGTTCTGGTCTGGTCATTGCAGCAATAGTCCTGAGATTAGGAGCCAGGTATTGGCGCTCCTTCCACAGCCCTCTATCATGGGCTCTAAATTCAGCTACCAGGAGTTGTCCTTAATGATGATAACTCCATTCCCCCCCCCCCCCCCCCCGCTGGTGGCTTTGAACACTGCCGACCTAGGGAGTGGAAGTCCCAGTCTGGGAAATAAACTGGAAATGCACAGCACAGCCACTGAGCCTGCAAGGTAATCTTTTCAAAATGTCGTCTCTTTAATTTGGCATCAGTTTTTCTGGTGCTTGGCAGAGAGAAAGGTTGGTGGTTTTAGGTTTTGTCCAGCTGGCAGGCAGAGGGTGTCCACATCACAAGACCTGCTGTAAGTGTTAGAGCCAGGATAACCATGATGCTGACTGCAACTTCTATGCCAGGATATCACTGAGGGTCATTAAGATCTGAAAGAGGAGACTTGTCTCATCTTGAAGTCCAGCTTCACTGAACCAGCACCAAAGAAGCACAAGGAATGTGGAGCAGCGGCATCTGCTCTGTTGGCACTGAAGCATTTGGGATAGACCCAAATAATGAGGCTGGTCTCATTCTCCTAGCTTGAGTACAGAGCCAGAGAGAAACAGCCCTGATGGCCAAAGAAGAAAGTACATCAAATCCAATCTACCTTACGTGGCTCAGACAGCAGGGAGATGCTGTTCCACCCCTAAGCAATTCTGTGTGGAAGAGAGCCCTCTACCTCTCATTCAGTGCATTCACTACGATGGCATCCAGAGGTTCAGCTTCAGGCTCTCCTGCTGAGCTCCATTGACTCTTCAGATTGCAATCGTTAAGGGCGACATTTGGAGACCTGTAGCAGAGGTGCTTACTCAGCACTGAAGAGTTCTAGCAGCATTTGTTGTCTGGTTCAGCTCCACTCAAAGTGTCGAATGACCTGCCTATTATCTGCATCTTGGACACACAGTTGAGTGTAGCTCCCTGCTTCAACGGCAGGGGAGAAGAAAAAACAACCAACAAGGGCTGTACAACATAGTCTAGGTAAAACAAATAAGCATGGGTGTAGCTTGCTTATTGCGGCGGTTACTACCCCTACTACCCCTAACTAATCAAGCTTGATATTTCACTTGGATGCAGCTCCATCACTGCTCTCTACATTCATGGTGGGGGTGGAAGAGAAATAGAACCAAAGAGCTAAGAGAAACAGATAAGTATGAGAGAAAAAATGTGTGAAGCTTGCTGGGCAGACTGGATGGGCCATTCGGTCTTCTTCTGCCGTCATTTCTATGTTTCTATGTTTCTATGAGTGCTGGCATCAAGCTGTACCAATGTTCATCTATGGACAACCCCGAAAGGCAATGGACTCTAGGATCCATGCAACTTCAAAAGTGACCTCGTGCATGTCTTGCCTTTTTGTAAATTAAATAGTGGCTCTGAGCATTCATGGGAGTCCCCTTATGAGTCAGAGGAGATTTGTTTCAATTCAAATTCTCTCCTGGGCTCCATTTGGACTACTCATCTCTGTAGGCAAGGAGTGTGTCTTCACAAAAATCCTCTTTCATTTCATTTATTAGACTTTATCAATCACTTTCCAGATAAAAATCGCCCAAAGCAATGTACAACATAAAATATAACAATCATAACCAATAAACAAAAAATGCCTTAGCCCATATTCAGTACCTTTCATTTACTCCACCTTTTCTAACCCGCGACGAATGAGTCTCCTCCCTAAGCTGACGTGGGTGGGGAATTAGCTGCACGAAACCTCGTCTTTTCAGATTGTGTTCAGACTATGGCCAAGTCTTTTATCTTAGTTCTTGTAACTATTTTACAGAAATTGTTCTTTTATCCCCGTTATTATTGATAGTTTAGGTTTTAACTGACTATTAGATTTGAATGTATTTATCCTATGTAGTTTATAAAGCTGTAAACCGTTTTGATGGCTCGTCTGAAGGATGGTATAGAAAATCTGATAAATAAATAAGTCTATTCCCATTCAGTTGCTCAAGGCACCATTGCTTGGCCTATTGAAGTAGCTAAAGGAGTTGGTGGCAGTGCCCATCCCCGCTTGTGAGGGGAATATGGGGAAGGCACATTCCATCCTCCCAGTCTGTAAGAAGGAGGCAGAAAGATCTGTCCACAGCTCTCACCTGCTACATCAGCATGTGCCCCGCTGTCCCGGGGTATGAATGTGAGGCCTTATCGGAATAACATCCTACTGCATACCATTCAGGAAAGGGATCAGAGATTCACACGTTGCCTCCCTCATGCGGCACAAGGTGAATTGCCTTTGCTTTGCGTTCAAGGTGAGGAATACAAGAAGCATCTTATCCACATGGCATATGTTTCTTTTGAAATGCCATCGAGAGCTTTTGCAGCGATAGATGACAGATACTTATGAAGAAGTTTCCAGATGTGCCATATACTGGAGGGAATCTCTTTGGAGAGAATTATTTTATTTATTAGCTTTTATATATCGACATTCATGGGTACATCATGCCGGTTTACAATATAACTGAAGGAGGAAAATACAAAAAACCAGGGTGGGGGAGGGGAGCAGATAGGAAGAGAGAAGGGGTGAGAGAAGAGAGGGAAAAACAGGAAGAGGAGAAAAGGAACAGTACCTGATGGAAAACAGAAGAACATTGCAAATTATGCCTGGATAACCTTATACACTGTGGATAACCTTATACGCTATCTATAAATTATACACTCCAAAAAGCACTATGTACATTATCTTTAACTAGTACCTACAGGAGACACTATATATGACATTACAAATTATATGTTCAGAAAGGCAACTATATATAGACTAGCAGGGTTGCTATAGGGAAAGGTAGGGTTTAAGGCCAGGGGAAGGGGTATATAAAGGGGTATAAAAGGTTGCTATAGGGAAAGGTAGGGTTTAAGGCCAGGGGAAGGGGGTATATAAAGGGGTATAAAAGGTTGCTATAGGGAAAGGTAGGGTTTAAGGCCAAGGGAAGGGGTATATAAAGGGGTATAAAAGGTTGCTATAGGGAAAGGTAGGGTTTAAGGCCAAGGGAAGGGGTATATAAAGGGGTATAAAAGGTTGCTATAGGGAAAGGTAGGGTTTAAGGCCAAGGGAAGGGGTGTATAAAGGGGTATAAAAGGTTGCTATAGGGAAAGGTAGGGTTTAAGGCCAAGGGAAGGGGTATATAAAGGGGTATAAAAGGGTTGCTATAGGGAAAGGTAGGGTTTAAGGACAGGGGAAGGGGTATATAAAGGGGTATAAAGGGTTGCTAAAGGGAAGGTAGGGTTTAAGGCCAGGGGAAGGGGTATATAAAGGGGTATAAAAGGGTTGCTAAGGGAAGGTAGGGTTTAAGGCCAGGGGAAGGGGTATATAAAGGGGTATAAAAGGGTTGCTAAAGGGAAGGTAGGGTTTTAAGGACAGGGGAAAGGGGTATATAAAGGGGTATAAAAGGGTTGCTAAAGGGAAGGTAGGGTTTAAGGACAGGGGAAGGGGTATATAAAGGGGTATAAAAGGGTTGCTAAAGGGAAGGTAGGGTTTAAGGACAGGGGAAGGGGTATATAAAGGGGTATAAAAGGGTTGCTATAGGGAAAGGTAGGGTTTAAGGCCAGGGGAAGGGGTATATAAAGGGGTATAAAAGGGTTGCTAAAGGGAAGGTAGGGTTTAAGGCCAGGGGAAGGGGTATATAAAGGGGTATAAAAGGGTTGCTAAAGGGAAGGTAGGGTTTAAGGACAGGGGAAGGGGTATATAAAGGGGTATAAAAGGGTTGCTAAAGGGAAGGTAGGGTTTAAGGACAGGGGAAGGGGTATATAAAGGGGTATAAAAGGGTTGCTAAAGGGAAGGTAGGGTTTAAGGACAGGGGAAGGGGTATATAAAGGGGTATAAAAGGGTTGCTAAAGGGAAGGTAGGGTTAAGGACAGGGGAAGGGGTATATAAAGGGGTATAAAAGGGTTGCTAAAGGGAAGGTAGGGTTAAGGCGAGGGGAAGGGGTATATAAAGGGGTATAAAAGGGTTGCTAAAGGGAAGGTAGGGTTTAAGGCCAGGGGAAGGGGTATATAAAGGGGTATAAAAGGGTTGCTAAAGGGAAGGTAGGGTTTAAGGACAGGGGAAGGGGTATATAAAGGGGTATAAAAGGGTTGCTAAAGGGAAGGTAGGGTTTAAGGACAGGGGAAGGGGTATATAAAGGGGTATAAAAGGGTTGCTAAAGGGAAGGTAGGGTTTAAGGACAGGGGAAGGGGTATAAAAGGGGGTATATAAGGGGGTGCAGAGATATGGGAGACAAATCAGAGTGCAATTAAAGGAATAAAGGAGAAGGCTATAAGTATGGTGATGACAGGGCTCTTTCTCTGAAGGAGTAGAGGGAGCAGGGGGACTATGTAGGATGCGAGTCAGGGTAGGCCATTTTAAAGAGCCCTGTTTTAACCCCTGTTTTGAATTTCCGAATGCATGGCTGTAGTCGGAGCTCAAGTGACGCATAGTGTTTGAGAGGGAGGGGCCTGCAGTGGATAGGGCTCTTTCTCTGGTGGGGAGGGGTGGGGAGCACTTTTAAGGGAGGGTTCCTGAGTGCGGTTCTAATAGGACGATTGGAGGAGAATGTCAGGGAGGCTGCGGAAATCTTCAAAGACTGCCAGTCCAGGCTTCAGCCAGTCTCCGCATGGAGTCAGCAACCTAGGAAACCTTTTTGCTTGAGAAGGCTTTTCCAGAGTTTGGTTTGGTCTAAGCAACAACTGAGGTTTAGGCCTCACCAGCCAAAAACAGAAGTGCTACCCAGTCAAAACCAGGGACAGGTTTCTGACTGAATCCAGTCCACGCTGTAGGATGTCACCATATACATGCCTGGTGAACTGCTGCCTTCAGAGAACTGTTATGGGTAACAGAAGGATTCTCTTGTCAAGCAGTCTTCAGATGTGTTTAATGCATCCCGTGCTAGGTTTGCTTATGCATTTCAAGCTGTGGTATGATAAGGCCCCTCTGGGGAATTAGAACCTTGCTTGGCACTATAGGATCATCCGTTCCTTCTCTTGCCATCCATGTATGATCCAAGGGAGGGGAGATACTGAGAGCAGCAGCTGGGAAAAGGGAGAGACCAAAATGTGAGCCATTAAGAAATGGATCTTTTCAATGCTGAAGAACAGAAATTCCTTTAATATTTATCGTCATTGTTTCACAATTTACAAGAACTTAGAAATTAATTTTTTAGGAAATAAAAATGCAAGCCTATTTGTAGTGAAGTGACTGTCTCCAGACAAGGCACAGTAGCAAATAAAACAGCACAGAATGAGGGACAGTGAGCCAGATTGGCAGGTAAAATGGTGGTAGTGAGAAGCTGAGACTCTCACATCCAGGGCTAGGATGAGCCCTGAGGGAACAAGAAGGCCCAGGCCCTGTTTGTTCTCCTTTTCATTCTGCTGTGACCGCATATGGCCCATGGTTATTGGGGAGAGTGGCTGATCTTGTTTTTGATTCTGTTACGCTGTCTGGAAGATTCAAAGGTGCATGCATGCATATATCTAGTTTTCTGTGGCACGTGCAGAAGGTAAGGTCCTTCCTCAGGCCATCAGTATCCTGAGCTTGGAAGGGCATGGCAGCGAGTAGATAGGTCCCCTTTCTGCTGTTTGATCTCTGCCTGTGGCACGTGCAGAAGGTAAGGTCCTTCCTCAGGCCATCAGTATCCTGAGCTTGGAAGGGCATGGCAGCGAGTAGATAGGTCCCCTTTCTGCTGTTTGATCTCTGCCTGTGGCACGTGCAGAAGGTAAGGTCCTTCCTCAGGCCATCAGTATCCTGAGCTTAGAGGGGCATGGCAGCGAGTAGATAGGTCCCCTTTCTGCTGTTTGATCTCTGCCTGTTGGCCTCTTTTCATTGGCCATTATTTTCCAAACACATCCTCTGGCCAGGAGGAAACCCTTTAGTTTGGAGCCTGGTGGGTGTAGAAGATTTTGTGCCTTCAGAAGTGATGGTAGGCACTGCTTTCAGTAGAAACATCCAAGCAGATGTGCTGTAAGGGAGGGAAGTGTAAGTTATGGCAGAGGACAGCAGAGACGGTAGATGCAAACCAGAAAAATCCCTTCAGCAAAGGTGGCCCATAGCGAGCAGGTAAGCGGCAGAGGAGTGGTCTGGAACCCAGCAATCCGTGCAGTGCTATGAGCAGGTCCTGGGGCGCAGTAAGGTGGGTGGCAGAAGGAAGTGTTTTGTTCAGGGGGGGGGGGGAGCTGGACAGGAATGGCAGGAAACCGCTTTACCAGGGAGACTTCCAGCACAGGTAACATAGTAACACAGTAGTGACGGCAGAAAAAGACCAAAAGGGTCCAACTAGTCTGCCCAGCAAGCTTCCCAAGGCAGTAGCTGCTGTAGTTAGAGGAGCTCAAACAGTGGGAGCTTAGTGGCTTGGGAAGATGAGAACACAGCAGGCAGGGAGATCAGTGGGGTCCCAAGATCCTTTTCTCTTTTTTTGGATCCCTTGTGTCACCTATGGTCCCAGACACTCCTGGAATTTCCTTAGGGAATGCTCGCTAAAGCAATTCTTATGACATCCTCCCCCCAGTCCATTATTAATTAACAAGCCGTTAAGCCCGTTAAAACGGACGAGATTCCATCGGTAAGAGCCACTCTCTTCTCCTCAACGTCTTACCCTTCCCACTTATTCATATCCTCTTCCCTTTTCCACCCATCCCCTCTCATCTTCCCTGTCCTTCCCCTCTCACCTCATCCACAGCCCCTTCCCTCTCCCCCAGCCCTCCTCCACAACTTCTTACCTTCCACTTACTCATTCATATCCTCTTCCCTTTTCCACCCATCCCCTCTCATCTTCCCTTTCCTTCCCCTCTCACCTCATCCACAGCCCCTTCCCTCTCCCTCAGCCCTCCTCCACAACTTCTTACCCTTCCCACTACTCATTCATATCCTCTTCCCTTTTCCACCCATCCCCCCTCTCATCTTCCCTTTCCTTCCCCTCTCACCTCATCCACAGCCCCTTCCCTCTCTCCCAGCCCTCCTCCACAACTTCTTACCCTTCCCACTTACTCATTCATATCCTCTTCCCTTTTCCACCCATCCCCTCTCATCTTCCCTTTCCTTCCCTCTCACCTCATCCACAGCCCCTTCCCTCTCTCCCAGCCCTCCTCCACAACTTCTTACCCTTCCCACTTACTCATTCATATCCTCTTCCCTTTTCCACCCATCCCCTCTCATCTTCCCTTTCCTTCCCCTCTCACCTCATCCACAGCCCCTTCCCTCTCTCCCAGCCCTCCTCCACAACTTCTTACCCTTCCCACTTATTCATATCCTCTTCCCTTTTCCACCCATCCCCTCTCATCTTCCCTGTCCTTCCCCTCTCACCTCATCCACAGCCCCTTCCCTCTCCCCCAGCCCTCCTCCACAACTTCTTACCCTTCCCACTTACTCATTCATATCCTCTTCCCTTTTCCACTCATCCCCTCTCATCTTCCCTTCCTTCCCCTCTCACCTCATCCACAGCCCCTTCCCTCTCTCCCAGCCCTCCTCCACAACTTCTTACCCTTCCCACTTACTCATTCATATCCTCTTCCCTTTTCCACTCATCCCCTCTCATCTTCCCTTTCCTTCCCCTCTCACCTCATCCACAGCCCCTTCCCTCTCCCTCAGCCCTCCTCCACAACTTCTTACCCTTCCCACTTACTCATTCATATCCTCTTCCCTTTTCCACCCATCCCCTCTCATCTTCCCTTTCCTTCCCCTCTCACCTCATCCACAGCCCCTTCCCTCTCCCTCAGCCCTCCTCCACTCCCTCTTTGTCGCTGTGCTCTTGCCCAGACCTTGCAAAGTTCTCACGTCTGTTGGGTGTTTGAGACTGATGACAACACTTCGTTCCCCCCCCCCCCCCAGCACCGTGCATCCCGTTAAGCGCGGCCCCGCTCTTACTAGATGGCGCAGATACTCTCTCGTGCACACGCGCCTCCCCACAGCCCTCACACGGCTCCATTTCCTCCCGGCGCTGCTCCGCTCTGACCGACGTGCTCTCGCACCCGCGCATGTGCGGCATGTTGGGCTGAGCCGCGCTCTACTGCGCATTTGCGGGCCATCGGTCAGAGCCCATTTATATTGTAGATAGTATAGTGCATATATAGTGCTGCTGTGTAGCAGGAATGGTAAGAAGTCAGGAGGAAGAGCCTCCTGATCTGATCATGGCAGCAGTCCTGCTTCCTGCAGAAGGATGCTCGCAGCTTTCCACACTGTTTGCTTTGCGTGACTTTTTTTTTCTTTTTTTCTTTTTTGACCCAACAGTTTCCTCCTGGTCTTTTGGGCTTCCAGCTCATTTGGAGCCAGGGCTGGGATCTGATGCCGGGAGCCTTCATTGTCTCCTGTTTTTATTTCCCTTCCCAGACCTCACCTGTGGGTCATGCACTAAGGTGGCTCCTGGAGCCCTGCACCTGTCACTCCCCAGTGGCTATGAATATTCTGGGAAGCCAGTATGGCTGTGCTGTCAGCTGCTGCACAACACAGAGCAGAGCCGAGCATACCCATCTCAGAAGCCAGGGCTTGCTTTTCTGTGTCCGAAAGAGACGCTACCGGAAGCACACAACATTTTGCCTTTTAAAATAGCTTAATCATTATAATGACTTTTTGCTGTAGGTTCATCAATTTTAATTGGAATGCTTTACAAAAGCGCTGCCATAGATATTCCAGCAAAAACACTTTGCAGCGAATTGGGAATGCACTGAATTCCAAACCTGTTTCCTTAGCAGAATAAATCAGGATGAACACTTTCACAGTTTCTCATATGCAAGAAGCCAATTAACATGCCCACATATTCTTAGAGCGAATCTGCTGAAAGTGTTGAAATCTGCCCTAACATCTTCTGTCTCTTGCAGCCTTGAGATTTAATGAACTCTGCAGCACAGTAGCTCTGTTAGAGCTGAGTTTTGTAAAATGTAATGCAGGAAGCAGTTTGCTTGGTTGTGCTCTGCTGTCAGCACAGAGGGAGCATTACTGTTTTTAGCCACACAATCTCTGTTTTTGTAATTCACTTTGTGCTGTAATATTAGGGTAAGAAATCAAATTGAAGTGAAGTGTGGGATTCATTCTGGGATGGTGCCCTTGCCCGCACAGATACCAAGCCAAGAACAATGGTTCTCTTACTCCAGGTCTCTGGGTTATTCTCATCCAATAAATGCTCTTACACTCTACAAAGAAAGTTTATCCTCAGTCGCTTTTATGCTGTGCTTAAAATAATCTGAATCAGATCTGTATTTTCCACCTTGTTTGGTGTTTGTACATGAGAGCCACTGAAGAGTTTTAGTTCTCTGTAAATGAAGTGGTATCTACAGCTCTGTCATATGTACCCTGCCAAAAAAACAATAACTATCTCAAATTAATTTTCTCACCTTCCATTACCAAAAGAAAGTGACCGTGATATTGGCGGTTCTTGGGATTCCTTTGATACTGTTAGTACAAAAAACATTGACCAAATATGTCTTCTGAACCATGTTGAAATAAAAAATGAAATTTCTCAAAATATTGCACATTGTCAACTTAGCTCTCTCTTCAGGAAAGTTACCAGCGTTACTTAAATGTGCATCTGTCAACCCCATCCCTAAAAAATTAAAAGGTGATCCTGCCGCCCTTTCAAATTTTAGACCTATATCATTACCATCACTTGTAAAAATCATCGAATCAGTAGTGCTACGTCAACTTACTGACAACTCACTTTTGCATTCACGACAAGACAGTTTCCAAAAAGGCTATAGCACCAAAACTTTTATTATCATTTGACTTTGATTATCCATGGTTTTTTTCTCTAACACAGATTATATTTTGGTTCTACTTGCCATAACTGCTGTTTTTGATACTATCGATCATCCGAAGTACTCATGCACCTACAGTCTGCTGGTATTGTTGGAGTCATTCTCGAATGGTTTCTCTCATATCTGTCAAACAGAACCCAACAAGTAAGAATTGGTTCATCCTGTTCAGACTTGTCCACTGTCTTGTGACGGTCCATTGTCAGCCACTTTGTTCAATGGTTATCTCACTCCCCTCTGTCAACTCCTCAAATGTCTCGGGGTAAACTTAAATATTTATGCTGATGACATTCAATTTTTTGTCCCTTATAGCTCTTCTTGGTCTGACACTCTAGCCTTTGTTTTCTTATGAATTAATTCAGTTAAGGGTTGGCTTTCTCATAATAAACTGAAACTTAATGTATCAAAGACTGAAGGAATACTCTTATCTGGTCTGACCTTCCAACCTCTTTAACCTTTCGGGGAGAGACTATCCAATTACTCAAAGCTCGCAATCTAGGGGTGATCTCTCAATGGATAATCAAATTTCTGCAGTGGCCAAATCCTCTTTTTATAAGTTACATTTGTTAAAACGCTTAACGCCACTACTTGAAACACAAGATTTTTGTACTGTTCTGCAAGCCTTGATATTAAACAACCTGGACCACTGCAGCCCATTACATTTGGGTTTCCCTGCACAATCCATCTGTCCTCTACAACTAATCCAAGATACTGCAGCAGGACGAGTGAGAGATCATATTATACCTGCTTTGTACTCTTTACATTGGCTACCGGTTTCATCACATTAATCTTCAGCGTAATACACAATGGTTAAACACATCTCTCTGCATTTATAAACCCAGCAGACATCTTCGTTCTGCAAATAAAAATCTACTAGAACTTCCAGCTCTTAAAATATCAGCAGAAATCGTGCCTGGAATCCCTGAGCCCAGAGAGAAGTTACTAATTTGAAGACTTCTCTTTTCCCACAGGCACATGAGAACCTTTGAATCCTCCCTATGGTCAGGACTCCTTTCTGTTTAGACAGGTGGGATTACCTCCTCTTCATTAAGAAGGTGTTTGGAATGATTCGCACTTGCATTGGCGTATTTTATTTTATTTATTTATTTGATGCTTTTTTATACCGGCATTCATGACCGAGTCACATCATGTCGGCTTACAGAAAACTGGGGAACGATAACCTTAAATACGTTAACATAGTAAAGAAGTAAAAAAGTTACAATAAAATGGGGGTGAGCAAACTGGTAGAAGAAGACAGAGCATAGGTAACTTGAAATATAACGCCAGTTATTTGGAGATTTCTACGAGTTCTAGAAATATTCATTGTGGTGCATCAGGGCCTTAGTTCTGGTAATCAGTAAGTTTATGTAAAGGCTTGTTGAAATAACCAATTCTTAAGCCTTTTTCTAAAAGTCATTAGGCAGGGTTCTTGTCTAAGTTCAGTGGGAATGGTATTCCAAATGGTTGGACCTGCTGTAGAGAAGGCCCGTTCTCTTGTGGTTATGTGGTGAGTCACTTTGGTTGGAGGGGCGTGTAGGGATCCTCTGTAGGCCTCTCTGATCGGTCTTAATGAGGTGTGTAGTCTGAGGGGGAGTTGAAGGTTAAGAGGTGCTTGGTTGTGGATGGTTTTGTGGATAATTGTGAGGGACTTGTGTAGAATTCGGAAACGAATAGGTAGCCAGTGAAGGTTTTTTAGGATTGGGGTGATGTGGTCTCTTCTGCCCGAGTTTGTCAGTATTCTGGCCACTGCGTTTTGAAGCATCTGAAGAGGTTTGGTTGATGAGGTGGGTAGACCTAGCAGAATGGAATTGCAGTAGTCTATCTTGGAGAATACGACAGCTTGGAGGACCATTCTGAAGCCTTGAAAGTGGAGAAGAGGTTTAATTAAGAACATAAGAACATGCCATACTGGGTCAGACCAAGGGTTCATCAAGCCCAGCATCCTGTTTCCAACAGTGGCCAATCCCCAGGCCATAAGAACCTGGCAAGAACTCAAAAACTAAGTCTATTCCATGTTACCGTTGCTAGTAATAGTGGTTATTATCTAAGTGAACTTAATAGCAGGTAATGGACTTCTCCTCCAAGAACTTATCCAATCCTTTTTTAAACACAGCTATACTAACTGCACTAACCACATCCTCTGGCAACAAATTCCAGAGTTTAATTGTACGTTGAGTGAAAAAGAACTTTCTCCGATTAGTTTTAAATGTGCCACATGCTAACTTCATGGAGTGCCCCCTAGTCTTTCTATTATCCAAAAGAGTAAAAAAAAGGATTCACATCTACTCGTTCTAGACCTCTCATGATTTTAAACACCTCTGTCATATCCCCCTTCAGCCGTCTCTTCTCCAAGCTGAAAAGTCCTAACATCTTTAGTCTTTCCTCATAGGGGAGCTGTTCCATTCCCTTTATCATTTTGGTAGCCCTTCTCTGTACCTTCTCCATCGCAATTATATCTTTTTTGAGATGCGGCGACCAGAATTGTACACAATATTCAAGGTGCGGTCTCACCATGGAGCGATACAGAGGCATTATGACATTCTCCGTTTTATTCACCATTCCCTTTCTAATAATTCCCAACATTCTGTTTGCTTTTTTGACTGCCGCAGAACGCTGAACCGATGATTTCAATGTGTTATCCACTATGATGCCTAGATCTCTTTCTTGGGTTGTAGTACCTAATATGGAACCCAACATTGTGTAATTATAGCATGGGTTATTTTTCCCTATATGCATCACCTTGCACTTGTCCATCTGCCATTTAGATGCCCAATTTTCCAGCCTCACAAGGTCTTCCTACAATTTATCACAATCTGCTTGTGATTTAACTACTCTTGTTAGTACTTGCAGTTTATGGAAGCCGTTCTTGGTTGTGTTGTTAATGAATGTTTTTAGATTCAGATGGTTATCGATTAAAACTCCCAAGTCTCTAGCTTGAGTGACAAAGTTATTTTTGAGTGACTTTTGAGGAGTATTGCTGTCTTCAGGTGAGATGAGGAGGATTTCAGTTTTGGCTGGATTGAGTATAAGGTTTAGGCTCAAGAGGAGGAGGTTGATCTCTTGGAGGCAATTTTCTCAGTATTTGTTTTTGTAATGGATTCTGTTATTGGGATCATGATTTGTACGTCGTCAGTGTATAAGAAGTGATTTAGTTTTAGTTTGGTTAGCAGTTGGCACAGAGGTAGAAGGTATATATTGAAAAAAGTGGGGGACAAGGATGACCCCTGAGGAACTCCTTGGGAGGAGTTGATGCACGGGGACTCTTTGTTATGGATTCGGACTTTGAAGCCTCTGTTACTAAGGAAAGATTTGAACCAACTAAAGGCCGTTCCTGTTATTCCGATGTCTGCTAGGCGGTCGAGGAGGATGGAGTGGTTTACAGTGTTGAATGCTGCGGAGAGGTAAAGAAGGATTAGTAAGAAGGATTGTCCTTTGTCCAATCCCATGATGAGGTGGTCGGTTAAAGAGATGAGTAAGGTTTCGGTGCTTCGTGCCTTACGGAACCTGTATTGGGTAGATTGGAGTATTTTGTGTTCTTCGAGATAGTCCGATAGCTGTGAGTTGACTAATTTATCCATTATTTTGGCTATAAAAGGCAAATTAGAAAAAGGGTGGAAGTTGTTAGGTTCATTGGAATCTGTTAGGTTTTTTTAGAAGAGGTTTAAGAGAGGCGAGTTTAAGGGCGTCTGGGAAGAATCCTTGAGATAATGAGCAGTTTATGATATCTGCCAGAGGTTTGGAGATGGTGTCTGGTATCAGCAAGATTATTTTAGTTGGAATTTGGTCATTGGGGTCTGTGGAGGGTTTCATTTTCTTCAGCATAGTTTGAATCTCCAGAGCAGTGGTGGGTTCAAACGATTCAAGCGAAATCTCGCTATTTGGGAGATGATATGAGCTAGAAGAGGAGGGTGGACATGGAGGTAGAAGAGTTAGGAGGTTTGAGATTTTGCTTTGGAAGAAGAGTGCCAATTCGTCCGCTTTGGATTGTGCTTGGTCGTTGGGGATAGAAGGGACGTTGGTTTGAGTTAGATTGGATACGTAGGAGAATAATGCTTTAGCATCGTAGGCGAGGTTGTGGATCCTTTGTGTGTAGAAATCTTTTAGAACGCAAGGTTGAATTCCTGTAGAAGTGGAGGGCAGATTTGTAAGCAGATAGTGTGCTGGAGGAAGGGGCCTTACGCCATTTGTTTTCTTTCTGTCTGAGATTTTGTTTGAGGTGTCGTAGTTCATTTTAAACCATGGTGGTTTTCTGTGCGTGGAAGGGTTGATTTTTTTGGTTGATAGTGGGACATAGTGTATTTGCTACAGTTTCTGTGATATTACTCCAAGAAAGGAGAGCTGAGTTGGGATTTGAAAGGTCTAAGTGAGGTCTAAGTATTGCTTAAGTTAACTGAGTCCTGTTGTCCTGTCTCTTTTTTATTCGGAACTACTTAGTGTGTAACCCATATCCATCAAATGTTAAATTCAGCTGCAGTCTTGTTTGCTTTACTCTGCTTTTATTTAATGTTTATTTTATATCAATTATGTATGTTTCTTTTACTTGCAAACCGATTCGAACAGCGCATGCAGAAAGTGGTATAAAAATATTTTCAAATAAATCTTTGTGCTTCTTCTGCAAACACTGAACAAAAGGATTCGATTTTCCTGCTTTCTCTAAGTTGCCTCCTTCTTGCTTCTCTGCACTTCCTCCTATTAATGTACTAAAATAATCTCATCCCCTTCCTTTACTGCTTGTTGTTTTTCCTTTGTTTGTGCCTTTGTCGTCCTGACTACTTGCATTCCCTAAAGCTGAGAGAGAAAATAAGACTTCCTACAAAAGAAGGAGCTGGGAAACCTCTAATCCTGAGGGAAGCAGCAGAATCTGCCATATCCAGAAAGCAGGGCAGGAACACAATGAGAACTCTTTCTCTGGGTAATGAAGGAGTTACCTGGCTGGAAATGATGGTCCAGAGGCTAAGCCTCTCAGCTGCCTCTCCTGCTGAACAGGCATTCCACGTGCTGCTTTGCCCGAAGTGCTAGGTGCAGTGCATGTGCCCCTTGTCTGCACACATTTGCAGCTAATTTTCAGAGACACTTCTCAAGTGGTTTCCCTTTCAGAGTTAGCTACGAGATAATGCACACACGTGCAACGTCAGCAGCAGAAGGGGGGTCCAGTTTGTATGAAAACCAGATTTCAGCTGTGGCCTTCATCCGAAGCTCTGCCCACGAGGCAGGCACAGCTAGCGCACTCTGTATTCCAGTACGTTTTCCCATTTATAAATATCCTGTTATAAATGAGACACAGTCACATGCCAGCTCTCAACTTGTATCCACTGCAAGAACAAGAGAAGCTTGAGGTGCATAAGCAGCTCAGGCCCCAAATTCTAACAATCAGGCCAGTACGGTACAGTGCGCTCCGCGTTTTCAATGCGCTAGCTTTACCTCTTATTCAGTAAGGGGTAATAGCGCATCGAAAACATGCGTCCATCCCCACCCCCCCCCCCCCCCCCCCCCCCCCCCCCCCCCCCCCCCCCCCCCCCCCCCCCGGAAACTAATAGCGCCCGCAACATGCAAACGCACGTTGATGGCCCTATTAGTTATTCCCGCGCGATTCAGAAAGTAAAATGTGCAGCCAAGCCGTACATTTTGCTTTCAGAAATTAGCGCCGACCCAAAGGTCGGCGTTAATTTCTACCAGCACCAGGAAAGTGCACAGAAAAGCAGTAAAAACTGCTTTTCTGTGCACCCTCTGACTTAATATCATGGCGATATTAATTCGGAGGTCCCAAAAGTTAAAAATAATCAGAAATTAAAAAAAAATTTTAAATCGGCCCGCAGCTTGAAAACTGGACGCTCAATTTTGCCTGCGTCCGGTTTCCGAGCCTGAGGCTGTCAGCGGGCTCGAGAACCGACGCCGGCAAAACTGAGCATCAGCTGTCAAACTCACTGACAGCCGCGACCCCTGTCAAAAAAGAGGCGCTAGGGACGCGCTAGTGTCCCCAGCGCCTCTTTTTACCGCGGGCCCTCATTTGAATACTAAATCGCGTGCACAGGAGCGTGGGCGCTCGCCTGCTCTTCCGCGACTTTTCTGTATCGGCCTGAATATGTTTAAGCAAAAAAAATGATAAAGTGGATTATTGGATGGGCTGGGCTGGGCCCCAGACTTTTCTGAGACAGTAAAATGGAAGGAACGTCACTTAGAATGTCCTCATTTGTCAGACAGCGGGGGATTTCATGTGCTGATACAACATTGTCTTTATCTCTGTGTGTCTGCTTTACCTGGCTGCTTGGTTTATGTGGATAGGTCCATTACCATGAAAAAATGTATTTATTCTCTTGATTTATCCATATAAAAAACCATTTTGTAACTGGTTAGATGAGTTTAAAATAGTTTAGAGTCTGATATTGGAACTGCTTGTATTGGTAGGTTTTTCTGGTTTGTCCTGTTACCGTCTTGTTTCAGATTGTGGCGGTAGAGAAGAATGCAGCCAGCAGTGCAAGCAGAGCAGGATTAATGTGAAGGACTGACAGCAGTGCAGCCAGTATTTGCTTTCTGATACTCTTCCCACTTGGATATGTTCAGATTTGTGTGACTGTACATCTTGCATCTTCTGTGTGTCTATAACTTGTGTGAACTTGTTCGCTCATTTTCTCCCAGGTTTACGACGTTTGTCTGTGTTCCCCCTTCATGTAAAAGAGACTGCACATCCAGTTTTAGGATTATTGGTCTTGTTTATTTTCTAACAGCAGCTCTGTTCTATGTCTTAACCTGCCTAGGTGACAGAAACATAGAAACATGACGGCAGGAAAAGACCGCATGGCCCATCCAGTCTGCCCATCCGTCCAATTAATTTAGCTTTATAATTCCCATCACTTCCTTAGAATAGAAACATAGAAACATGACGGCAGGAAAAGACCGCATGGCCCATCCAGTCTGCCCATCCCCCAATTAATTTAGCTTTATAATTCCCATCACTTCCTTAGAATAGAAACATAGAAACATGACGGCAGGAAAAGACCGCATGGCCCATCCAGTCTGCCCATCCATCCAATTAATTTAGCTTTATAATTCCCATCACTTCCTTAGAATAGAAACATAGAAACATGACGGCAGGAAAAGACCGCATGGCCCATCCAGTCTGCCCATCCATCCAATTAATTTAGCTTTATAATTCCCATCACTTCCTTAGAATGGAAACATAGAAACATGACGGCAGGAAAAGACCGCATGGCCCATCCAGTCTGCCCATCCGTCCAATTAATTTAGCTTTATAATTCCCATCACTTCCTTAGAATAGAAACATGACGGCAGGAAAAGACCACATGGCCCATCCAGTCTGCCCATCCATCCAATTAATTTAGCTTTATAATTCCCATCACTTCCTTAGAATAGAAACATGACGGCAGGAAAAGACCACATGGCCCATCCAGTCTGCCCATCCATCCAATTAATTTAGCTTTATAATTCCCATCACTTCCTTAGAATAGAAACATGACGGCAGGAAAAGACCACATGGCCCATCCAGTCTGCCCATCCATCCAATTAATTTAGCTTTATAATTCCCATCACTTCCTTAGAATAGAAACATGACGGCAGGAAAAGACCACATGGCCCATCCAGTCTGCCCATCCATCCAATTAATTTAGCTTTATAATTCCCATCACTTCCTTAGAATAGAAACATGACGGCAGGAAAAGACCACATGGCCCATCCAGTCTGCCCATCCATCCAATTAATTTAGCTTTATAATTCCCATCACTTCCTTAGAATAGAAACATAGAAACATGACGGCAGAAAAAGACCACATGGCCCATTCATCCAATTAATTTAGCTTTATAATTCCCATCACTTCCTTAGAATAGAAACATAGAAACATGACGGCAGGAAAAGACCACATGGCCCATCCAGTCTGCCCATCCACCCAATTAATTTAGCTTTATAATTCCCATCACTTCCTTAGAATAGAAACATAGAAACATGACGGCAGGAAAAGACCACATGGCCCATCCAGTCTGCCCATCCCCCCAATTAATTTAGCTTTATAATTCCCATCACTTCCTTAGAATAGAAACATAGAAACATGACGGCAGGAAAAGACCACATGGCCCATCCAGTCTGCCCATCCGTCCAATTAATTTAGCTTTATAATTCCCATCACTTCCTTAGAATAGAAACATAGAAACATGACGGCAGGAAAAGACCACATGGCCCATCCAGTCTGCCCATCCCCCCAATTAATTTAGCTTTATAATTCCCATCACTTCCTTAGAATAGAAACATAGAAACATGACGGCAGGAAAAGACCACATGACCCATCCAGTCTGCCCATCCATCCAATTAATTTAGCTTTATAATTCCCATCACTTCCTTAGAATAGAAACATAGAAACATGACGGCAGGAAAAGACCACACGGCCCATCCAGTCTGCCCATCCCCCCAATTAATTTAGCTTTATAATTCCCATCACTTCCTTAGACTAGAAAGATAGAAACATGACGGCAGGAAAAGACCGCACGGCCCATCCAGTCTGCCCATCCCCCCAATTAATTTAGCTTTATAATTCCCATCACTTCCTTAGAATAGAAACATAGAAACATGACGGCAGGAAAAGACCACATGGCCCATCCAGTCTGCCCATCCGTGCAATTAATTTAGCTTTATAATTCCCATCACTTCCTTAGAATAGAAACATAGAAACATGACGGCAGGAAAAGACCACATGGCCCATCCAGTCTGCCCATCCGTCCAATTAATTTAGCTTTATAATTCCCATCACTTCCTTAGAATAGAAACATAGAAACATGACGGCAGGAAAAGACCACATGGCCCATCCAGTCTGCCCATCCCCCCAATTAATTTAGCTTTATAATTCCCATCACTTCCTTAGAATAGAAACATGACGGCAGGAAAAGACCACATGGCCCATCCAGTCTGCCCATCCCCCCAATTAATTTAGCTTTATAATTCCCATCACTTCCTTAGAATAGAAACATAGAAACATGACGGCAGGAAAAGACCACATGGCCCATCCAGTCTGCCCATCCCCCCAATTAATTTAGCTTTATAATTCCCATCACTTCCTTAGACTAGAAAGATAGAAACATGACGGCAGGAAAAGACCGCACGGCCCATCCAGTCTGCCCATCCCCCCAATTAATTTAGCTTTATAATTCCCATCACTTCCTTAGAATAGAAACATAGAAACATGACGGCAGGAAAAGACCACATGGCCCATCCAGTCTGCCCATCCGTGCAATTAATTTAGCTTTATAATTCCCATCACTTCCTTTGATCTGCTGTATGTATTCCATGCATTCTTGAATTCAGATACTCTTTGTCTCCCCCACCTCCACTGGGAGGCCATTCCACTCATCCACCACCCTCTTTGTAAAGAAATATTTCCCAAGATTACTCATCTCATGACCCCCTTGTTCTAGAGCCTCCTTTCCATTGGAAACAGCTCCCCTCCTGTGCATGGAAACCTCTGAGATATTTGAATGTCTCTATCCTATCTCCCCTTTCTCACCTTTCCTCTAGGTGCACACATTCAGATCTTTCAGTCTATCCCCATGTGCTTCAGAACAAAGACCATTTTAGTAGCCTCCCTCTGGAGCGACTCCATCCTGTTTCTATCCTATTGAAGGTGGGGTCTCCAGAACTGTACTCAGTATCCAAGTGAGGTCTCACCAGGGACCTACACAGGGACAATATCACCTCCCTTTCTCTGCTGACCATTCCTCTCCCTATGTGGTCAAGCAGCTTTCTGGCTTTTACTATCACTTTATCCACTGTTTGGCTACTTTAAATAATCAGATACAATTAAATTTGCGGATGACACAAAATTATGCAGAGTAGTTAAATCTCAAGTAGATTGTGATAAATTGCAGGAGGACCTTGTGAGACTGGAAGATTGGGCGTCCACATGGCAGATGAAATTTAATGTGGATAAGTGCAAGGTGATGCATGTAGAGAAAAATAACTCCTTGCTGTGGTTACACGGTGTTAGGTTCCACCCAGAAAAGAGATCTAGGTGTCATAGTGGATAACACATTGAAATCGTCAGCTCAGTGTGCTGTGGCAGTTAAAAAAGCAAACAATGTTAGGAATTATAAGGAATGGAATGGTGAATAAAACAGAAAATGTCATAATGTCTCTGTATCGCTTCATGGTGAGACCGCACCTCGAATACTGTGTACAATTCTGGTCACCGCATCTCAAAAAAGATATAATTGCGATGGAGAAGGTACAGAGAAGGGCAACCAAAATGATAAAGGGGATGGAACAGCTCCCCTATGAGGAAAGACTAAAGAGGTTAGGACTTTTCAGCTTGGAGAAGAGATGGCTGAGGCTGGAATATAATAGTGAATTGGTTATTTACTCTTTTGGATAATAGAAGGACTAGGGGGCACTCCATGAAGTTAGCAAGTAGCACATTTAAAACAAATCGGAGAAAATTCTTTTTCACTCAGTGTGCAATTAAGCTGGAATTTGTTGCCAGAGGATGTGGTTAGTGCAGTTAGTGTAGCTGTGTTTAAAAAAGGTTTGGATAAGTTCTTGGAGGAGAAGTCCATTAACTGCTATTAATCAAGTTTACTTAGGGAATAGCCACTGCTATTAATTGCATCAGTAGCATGGGATCTTCTAGGTGTTTGGGTAATTGCCAGGTTCTTGTGGCCTGGTTTGGCCTCTGTTGGAAACAGGATGCTGGGCTTGATGGACCCTTGGTCTGACCCAGCATGGCAATTTCTTATGTTCTTAAAGAAAATTGTGCACCTCTTTCTTGCACTTCTTTTCGAAGTGCAATAAGTTTCTACGTCTCAACTGTGTTGTACGTACAACATCTGGGAATATTCTTATGGGTCCCCCATAAAAGTCTTGTTTTTGCTGTTTAAAATGCAGTTTTAACACTGCATCTCTCTCTGTAAGCAAGTTTAGGGGTGCAGGGACCTGTCTGCTTCAGGACACTTCCAGTTGCCCTCTCATCTTGCTTCACAATCCTAAGTCAGGAAAAGACAATGCGTATTCTCCTCAGAATCAGACTTTACTTATCAGATTTGGCAGGATATAGCATTTAGAAAATAACAACAATCCCTGTCTCTAACATCCTGGTCACTAAGAATCAGTTTTCCCTAAAGAAAGTTCTGTATCATGGGTGCTTTCACACATGCCATAGATCTTAGCATTGGCCCAGGAGGATAATTCTAACCTTGAACTGAGAACTACCACATTGCCTAAAAGTAAGGAATATGTAACTCTGTTCTTCTCTGTGGGATCTTCTTAGTGTTTGGGTAATTATCAGGTTCTTGTGGCCTGGTTTGGCCTCTGTTGGAAACAGGATGCTGGGCTTGATGGACCCTTGGTCTGACCCAGCATGGCAAGTTCTTATCTATAATGCCACACCTCCTGCCTTTCTTCCTTCCTTTCCTGTTCTTCCTGAATAAATTGTAGCTTGGTATAACCATATAGAAGGCCCTGGAAATGGTTTACACTGCAATGTGGAGGGATGTGGGTTTGATTCCTGGGTCCGGGGATACCCTGGATGCAGTTTTCACAGCCCCTGAAGAGAAGGGAAAGGTAACGGGAGTCATACTCTTGCACAAAATGTATTTATTTATTGCTTTTGCATACCATTGTTTAGAGGGAGCCATCACAAATGTTCACATAGTTACAATAGTATAAAAAATAAAGTAAAAACATAAAGTTACATAAATTAGTAATACGTTTAAAAATAAAATCCAAGCAAACAGTAAAACTAAGGTAAAAACACTCGAATAAGTTGATAATACATTTGAATAGAAATAAAATCAAAGCATGCAATAACATTTTGTAAAAAGAAGATAAAAATAAATAAAAGGAATTGGGCCCTGATAGAAAACAGGCTTCTGCGTCAGGGTTCATGCATAGCTGCTATTCTGAGCGGGAAGCACAGAGGAGAAAGGGAGGCTGTGCTTTGTTTAAGGCCCTTTTAATCACAGGCTCTGTGTCTTCTGCCTGCCCATCCTTCCCATGTGTCCTGTAATGGATGGAGGTCTGGGGCAGGAGGAAGTCGACTTGAGTTGTGTTAAAGTGGATTAGCATGCCTAGAGTGCCCTTTAGGAAATCTTCCCCTCCATCTGGCCAGCAGTATCCGCTCTCTTCTATAGCATGACTGCGAGGAGACCTGTTCAGGTCAGTGAGGGAGAACAGCGCTTGTACGTGACGCTGTCACAAGTACAGCCCTCGACTGCCTGCCGGCTGCTTTTTGTGTGCATGTGGTAGATTCATTACCCAGGTAGCTTCTCTTGTTCAAGTGCCTGCATACTTTGGAAAATTGATCCCTTACTGTCTGAACCCTGGAACTTTTCAAAATTCAAAATTTCAACATAATTTTAATTTGCGCATTTGTTACTGAACATGTAGCAAATTGGCCAGGCAAAGGAAGACGTGCCTCTCTAATCTGCTGCATTTTCTGATGAAGTTGAAAATGTGGAAAACGGTGAGCTGGTGGATGTATTGTGTGTGCAAATCATGAGAGTCCTGAGAAAATTAACAAGTCATAGAGGCAGTGTCCTGTTGTGGATTGCAAACTGGTTACAAGAGAGAAAACATGTTAGCACTAAATGGAAGGTAAGCAGCAGAGTACCCCAGGGATCTGTACTGGGGTCAACACTCATAAAAATAGTTATAAAGGGAAGAACAAGTGAGGTGATCAGACTTGTAGATGACACAGATTTATTCAGAGTTGTTACATCTCAAGTGGATTCTAAGAAATTTCAAGAGGACCTTCTGGGGATGGGAGACCGGGAGTCTAAATGGCAGATGATATTTAATGTGGATAAGTGCAAAGTGATGCACATAGGGGAAAGTTCCAGAACTGTCATTACATGATGTTAGGTTCCATATTTGGAGTTTCCACCCAGGCAAAGGATCTGGGCACCCTCATGGACAAGATTTTAAAATCCTTGGCTCAGTGTGCAGCAGTAATCCAAAAAGAAAACAGAATTAGGTAAAGAATGCAGAATAAAATGCAGAATGTCATAATACCTCTGTATTGCCCCATAGTGAGACCAAATCTAGATTATTGGTTGCAATTCTGGTTGCCACATCTCAAAAATATATAGTGGAACTAGAAAATTATTTTGAAAAAAGAAAAGGTAGAGAGAAGGGTGACCAAAATAATAAAGGGGATGGAACAGCTCCCCTATGAGGAAAGACTAAAGAGGTTAGGGCTGTTCAGTTTGGAAAAGAGATGGCTAAGGGTGGGAATATGATAGAGGTCTATAAAATCATTAGTGGAATAGAACAGGTAAATGTAAATTGGATATTTAGTCTTTCAAATAATACAAAAACTAGGGGGGACACCATGAAGTTAGTAAGTAGCACATTTAAAACGAATCGTAGAAAATATTTTTTTCACTCAATGCACAGTTAACGCTGGAATTCATTGATGGAGAATGTGGTCATGGCAGTTAGCCTAGCTAGATTTAAGAAAGGTTTGGACAGATTCTTAGAGCAAAAGTCTGTAAACTGTTGTTAGTCAGACTTAGGGAATAGTCACTACTTATCCCTGGGGGGTTGTTAGCAGCATGGGATCTATCTGCTGTTTGGGATCCTGCCGGGTACTTGTGACCTGGATTGACCACTATTGGAAACAGGATCATGGGCTTGATGGACATTTAGTGTGAGCCCAGTATGGCAATACTTTTGTTGTTCTTATAAATTTTATTTGGTCTTTTCCTACAACTGTAGAAATCCAAATTCCCTACAGGCTGTGATTCATCAGACGTTTCCCAAGGTAGTAATGTATAAACACTGCCTGTGGTGACTAGGAAGCTGCTACTACTGCTATTTAACATTTCTATAGTGCTACTCGACACATGCAGCACTGTATAAACACCCGAGAGGCAGTCCCTACTCAGTAGAGCTTAGTCTAATCAAGACACACAGAGGTCCAGAGACTTGGGCAGGTTCATGTAGTAAGGCAGTGGTTAAAATTCTTTAGCAGGACCCTCTTTAGCAGGACCCTCTTTAGCAGGACCCGTCCAATGGAACATGCTCCCGCCAGACATCCGTCTTGAGATCTGCTTCGCTTCCTTCAAAAAGAAAATTAAAACCTGGCTCTTTAGCCAAGCTTTTCCAGAACTTTGATTATTTTTTACCTCCAGCTATCAAGTTTTTCTCACCATCGCAATCCCTTCTGCAGATCACATTTATCTTAGACAATTACGCCTTATTTTATGATTTGGTTTCTCAAAGAGACTATACAATTTTCTCAATGTTATTTTTCGAACCTGTTTTCCATGTTTTCCAAGTTCTATAACCTTGTTATATGTACCGCCTCTTGGCGTAATTTTTATGTTTCAATGTAAACCGATGTGATCTGTATTTTAATACAGGAACACCGGTATATAAAAATCTAAAAATAAATAAATAAATAAAATGAGTTAATGAGGCTGCAGGTGGACAATTAGGCTCAAGATTTAAAAGCAGCCTCAAAAAGGTGGCTGCATTATTGCCTGCAGAATTATCCCAAAATGCAAAGAATCTGCTTTTCTCTAGTACAGAGGCTCCCAGCCCTTCAGAGAGAACAGAAAGTCTCATGGACCGGCACACATTTCTCTCTAACGTTTGCCTGCGATCACAAAAGATAATGCGATGCTCTCTAGCATCGTTCCTACTGTCTCTAAACTGAACACGTAGGCAGGCAAGATCCAAAGCCGTTTACAAATCGCCCTCACCATTGAAGTTGGAGGCCGTGCCACCTTCCCGTCCAGCTGCAGTGGGGAAAAGGAAGAAAGCGGAAACAAGCTCCAGGTTGGCAACTTGCTGTGACCCGGCAGAAAATCGGCCCCTGGTACCCGCAGACCTGCGATCTGATTTCCAAAGGGAAACTGCCTGCAGGCAGTGGCGTACTAAGGGGGGTGGGGGGGTGCCAGCCGCGAGCGGAGCCCACCCCGCTCACAATAGAAGAAGAGGGAGGCCCCCGGGCTGTGAGTGGTGGGAGCACGGGGCGGGACTGGAGCCTTTTCTTATTCTCGCCCCCCTGCACAGCCTGGAAGAGGAAGTGCTGGGTCCGCGTGGGCGGGAAGAAGGAAAGGTCATGCAGTCACAGCCCGAAGCAGGAGGAAGAGCAACAGCGCTGCCCCTCCCCACTGCAGATGCGGGAAGTAAAGCCCCAACAGCCCCCGTGCCGCCCCTGTCTGTCACTGGGGCTGAAGGAGGAAACTGCTGCTGTGCTTCTGATGGGGAGCGGGATAGGAAGTGAGAGAGAGAGTGTGTCTGTGTGTGTGTGTGTCTGTGTGTCTAGGAGTGTCTGTGTGTCTGTGTGTGTGTGTCTAGGAGAGTCTGTGTCTCTGTGTGTGTCTGTGTGTCTAGGAGAGTCTGTGTGTCTGTGTGTCTCTGTGTGTGTGTGTCTAGGAGAGTCTGTGTGTCTGTGTGTCTCTGTGTGTGTGTGTCTAGGAGAGTCTGTGTGTCTGTGCTTTAGAGCAGTGGTCCCCAACCCTGCCCTGGGGGCACATGCACATTCTCTCTCATGCATATTCATTGTGGAGATCCTGAAAGCCTGACTGGCTGGTGGGGCCCCAGGGCAGGGTTGGGGACCACTGTTTTAGAGAGAGAGAGCCTGTGTGAAGGAGAGGGGACCCAGAGATCACTGGGAGGGGGGGTGCACAGGAAGTATCCCCCCCCGGGTGTCAGATACTCCAGGGAAAGGCAGCACGTGTTCCTGTGTACGTTTCATCTGCTTCCAAGCAATTGCAAAGGACAAGCATGAAAGTGAAGTCCCTGCCCCAGCCCCCAGCGCAGGCACTTCTACTCTCAGAGGCGGGGAACAGGAAGTTTTCTAAAAGGTTTGGAAACTTCCCCTCCCTGAAAGTTGACTTCCTTTTAGCCTGCCGTTCTTTTAGATTTTCTTTTCTTTTGTTTCTTACAAGCGCAGGAAATGATGGTCACAGCATAACCTAGAATTAAGAAAAAGCAAAACAATAGCCTGCACCTCAGAGATCTGCATGCCGGTCTGTCCCTGGCGCTCATCTTTCCCTTACATGATTGCTGGGTCCCCTCTTCCTCTCTCCCTCTTTATCCTCCGTTTCTTCCTTCTCTCTCTCTCTCTGCCGGGCCAGTGGCAGTAGTGGGAAAGGCTTCACCTTCCTATCTCCTGCTCCTCCCCAGACCTCACCAACCTGTAGCACTGGGGTTCCTGATTCTCCAGGGCTGCTCTCAGTAAAGATGCCCTAGTGAGGTTTGAGGCTTTAATGGCTGCAAACAAACGTTTCGGGGTCATTCTCATGCTCCTGACCTGTGGCGGCAGCAGCCCGCTCATTTTCTCCCCAGCTGAACTTTCTGGAGGACCCTCTGGGATGTCTTGGGGACCACTGGCTCTGCAGTTGTGCACTTGTAAACTGCTGGCCAGGCTCTTCCTGAGATACCGAGTCTTGTCCCAGTGCTTTCCTCTTGGCCTGAGACTCCTGAAGATGTTTGCCATTTGTCTGGCTGAATCATAATAAACTCTCCTTGAATCTTTCTAAAGCCAAACTGGTGGTACTCCTCCAGCGGTCGGTTCTAGGTTTGCTTCTCCCTTTTCTTACGGTGGGGGCTGGTAAGCTTCCTATCCTGTCACAGGTCAGAAGCAGAGGAGTTTTCATCAATAACTTGGCCTTTCGACCCCACGTCAGGGCCTTTGATTAGGAATGTTGTTTTTAAAAGTCCGCCTTTTGCAGGGTTTGAAGCTCTGGCTTTAGATCCTTTGCAGAGTCTCCAGAACGCAGCAGTGCGGCTCCTGTCCGGCTGCAGTGCGAGGGATCACGTCATGCCAGTGCTGCGAGAACTTCACTGCCTACCTGGTCGGTAGCGGATTACATGTATAACCGCAATTCTTATACCTAAGCTATTTAGTCTGTCTTCTCTAGCTTGGGCAAATGCAGTCCTACAACCCTACCCTCTCAGCGCACTGCTCTCAAACAGGAGTCTCTGCACAGCTCTCCACCTGCTCAATATTTACTTAAGACGTTTGTGTTTCAGCAGGCGTTTCTGTGACTCATGTCCTAGTAATGGTTAAGCTGTATTTGCATTGGGTGTAGCTGCTCCTGTTTTTTTTTAATTTCTTTTCTTTGTAGACATGGATTATGATTTCCATTTTTATGATATTTGTTTTCATTTTCATGACTGTTTTCTTGCCTCAGACCTGTGCAATTGGCAACTAATACATTTTGAAATCAATAAATAAACACCTTTATATCTTTGTCGAAATCACACATGTCCAATGGAAGTTACAGCCATAGAGCAGGCAAAGAAATGAACGGTTAACCAGTAAAAACAGAAAAAATGATGCCTTTTAATTGGACTAACTTAATGTTTCTTGATGAGCTTTCAAGAGCCAGTGTTCCCTTCCTCAAGTCAGAATTCAAAAGAGCAAAAGGTATTACCAGGAAATAATAAAGCAGTATGTGGTGCCATAAATGAATCATAAAAGCATTATTTATTTAGAATTTTTATATACCGGCATTCTTGATAAAAAATATCAAATCATATCGGTTTCCAATGAACAGAACAATCGCAGTTGTGGCGTTACATAGAACAAGCCGTCAAAAACATTAAAAACCTTAGAAACATTTAAAAAACATTAGATAACAGGTGGAAGTAGATAAATTATCAGTAAGTAATTATAAGTAAGTAATTCAAAATACATCACTGTAACAGTTAATTAAAAATAATAAAATAAAATAAACATGTCATCTAGAAACAATTAACAATTGACAAGAATGATGTCGTCTAGAAACAAATAACAATTGACAAGTATGATGGAGCAGTATAGGCAGTGATGAACAGCGATACATAAATTAAGACGTCTAATATATGTTATGAGACGGCGGGGAAGAAAGGGCGTGGTGTGGTGGGCCCAGGGGAATCGGGAAGTCATGAGGAGGGGGAGGTTTATGAATCTCGGGCTGTAAAGTGGGTTGAGAAGAACCGGTTGGCATGTGAGGAATAGGAGGAGCGAAGAGGGAGGGATGAGAGGCATTGAATCAAGGTCGTGGTATGCTAGAGAGGTTAAGTCTGTCTGTGTTTCAGTTAAGACCATTGCGTTTCGGTTAGGTCAGTTGACGATTTAACCAGTAACTACCCTAATGTCCTGTTATATCTATTGGCCAGTGTCTGAATGCTCTCGAGCCTCCGGGAAGGCTTGTCTGAAGAACCAAGTTTTGAGATGTTTCTTGAATGTTTGAAGACATGGTTCTTGTCTCAGCTCCGAAGGAAGCGAATTCCACAGGGTGGGCCCGGCTGTAGATATGGCGCGTTTTCTTAGTGGTTTTGATCGGGGGTGCGTAAAGAGATCCTTTATAGGCGTTTCTGATTGGTCTGGTAGATGTGTGGAATCGTAGTTGTGAGCTTAACTTGAGGTGAGCAATACCGTGGATGTCTTTGTGAATCATCATCAGTATTTTGAAGGTGATCCTGGATTTTAAAGGGAGCCAGTGAAGGCCTTGAAGAATGGGTGTAATGTGGGTTCTATTGTTTGAGTTAGTGAGTAGTCTAGCCGCGGCATTCTGGACCATCTGTAAAGGTTTAATAGTTGTTGCAGGGAGTCCTAAGAGAAGAGAGTTGCAATAGTCTAATTTTGTAAGGATGAGAAACTGGACTACTAGTCGGAAGTCGCTGAAATGAAGGAAAGGTTTCAGGTTTTTGAGAACTTGAAGTTTAAAGAAGCATTCTTTGGTTGTATTGAGGACAAACGATTTTAAATTGAATAGGTTATCAAGCCGAACCCCAAGGTCTCTGACCGAGGAGGAGTGGTTAATGGCTGTTTTAGCAAATTGAGATGCGCTTTGAGAGTTGAGGAGGTTATGGTTTTCATCTGGAGAGATGATGAGGAATTCGGTCTTGTTCGAGTTAAGGATAAGGTTCAAGCTGGTGAGCAGGTTATTGATGGATTGTAGACAGCGGTTCCAATGTGCCCAAGTTTTTTGCAGGGATTCGGAGATTGGTAGAAGGATTTGAACGTCATCGGCGAATATATAGTATTTTAGTTTAAGGTCGGCGAGAAGATGGCAGAGGGGCAGCAAATAAATGTTAAACAGTGTAGGAGAGAGGGATGATCCTTGTGGGACTCCCTGGTTTGTTTTGATTGGGAGTGATTCTTTAGTGTTGATTCTGACTTTATATTTATTTATTTATTTAAAAGTCTTCTATACCGATGTTAGTTGAAACATCATCTCGGTGAACATGGAACAAAAGCAACGGAAATTACAAGTAACAGGGGAAGGGTAAAGGGTACAAAAAACCATAAGGAGAGCAGAGAAGCATAGGAACAAACAACAAGTGAACTATAATGTCATAAGAACTTTATAGAATCTATTTTCAAGAAACGATTGAAACCATCCATGAGCCTCTCCTTGAACGCCAATATCTGATAGGCGTTCCAGTAGAATAGAATGATTGACCGTATCAAAGGCGGCGGAAAGGTCGAGAAGAGCGAGAAGGTAGGGTTGTTTTCGTTCCAGATTGAGAAGGATAGTGTCAGATAGGGATGAAAGTAAAGCTTCAGTGTTTTGTGATTTCCTGAATCCGAACTGGAAAGGGGAGAGAATGTTTTCTCCTCAAGGTAATCGGTCAGTTGTTTATTTACGATTCTTTCCATTACTCTGGAGATCAGGGGAAGGTTGGCTATTGGTCTAAAGTTGGCAGGGTCAGAGGTTGGAAGGTTAGGTTTTTTTTTAGTAAAGGTTTTAAGATGGCTAGTTTTAGTTGGTCTGGAACCTTGCCTTGTGATAATGAGCAGTTGATGATGTCTGCTAACGATTTCGAGATGGTGTTTGGAATGGATAGAAGAAGATTGGAGGGTATTGCGTCCAGTGGGTGAGAAGAGGGTTTTAGCTTTTTTAGAATGCTTTCGATCTCAATAGAAGAGGGTGTCTCGAAAGATGTAAGGTTATAGTTCCTTTTTGGAGGAGGAGTGCTGGATGGAAGGGAAGTTGGTTGAGCTGGTGGACGGGATGTTGGTTGAGCTGTGGAGATACATTAACTTGTAAGGGAGATACATTAACGTGTAAGGGGGTTTAACATGTACTATATGTCAGTAGGAAAAAAACGCAAGCTGTCCATCCACTCTGCCTAGCAAACCTTTTTTTTTTTTTTTTTTAATATTCTTAGGGCACCTGTTGCAAGGTGCAGATTATCCCCGGGGACACAGGTTGGCCGCCTCTTCCCTCCATCATTTAGCCACGAGGAATCCTCCGTGTTTCTCCCATACTGTCCTGGTCCTCACTCCCTGCATCCAGGGGCGCAGGCAGGCCCCGGGCCTCCTTCCACATAAAACACCCTGCTGGTCTTTCACCACCACAGTAACGTGGTCAAGGACCCAAGGGACAGATTGTCCCCGGGGACACAGGTTGGCCTCCTCTTCCTCTCCATCATTTAGCCACGAGGAATCCTCCGTGTTTCTCCTTGTCCTCACTCCCTGCATCCAGCAGCCTTTCCATGAACAAATACTTCCTGGCGTTGGTCCTGACTCAGTGCCTTTGCAGCTTCATAATGTCACCCCTTGTTCTACAGTTTTCTTTCCGTCAATAAAGGGTTGAGTCCTGTGCATTATTAATTCCTTTCAGGTATTTAAAAGTCTGTACCCTATCGCCCGTCCCTGCTCTACACCAGTGTGTATTATATATATATATATACATATATTGAAGGGTCTTCAGTCTCCTCTCTGGATCGCCTCCATCCTGTCCCTAACCTTTGTAAGATATGGTCTCCAGTCCTCCAGGTGATGCCTCACCAATGAGCTGTACAGAGGCAGCCCCTCCTCAGTCACGCCTCACGCTGGGCAGCCCAGCATCCCTCTAGCCTTAGCTTCCGCCTTGTCACGTTGCTTTGCCGCCTTCAGATCGTCAGACTCTATCGCCCCAAGGTCTCACTCCTGGTCCCTCCTTTAGGTACAGCCCCTTTGGATATCTGCATGACTCTGCACTTCAGTTTGATTGTTGAGTGATCAGAGGTGACAAGCAGGATCATTTTATGATACATAATGTGATAGGAAACCTAGAGCGCTGGTAATTTTGCATTCCTTTGAGGATCCTGATCATGAGGTCATTGATGCAGTGGCCTGGTCTTCCCTGTGGGGCTTGATCTTGTGCCTGTGTGAACTGACTCTTGCCTGGCCTGTTCTACCAGTGTAGCTTGCAGCTTCTCGTATTCTGCATTGAATGATGTACCCGGCAGGAGTAGGTGCCCCTTCCCTTCAATGTTTTTTCCAGTGTGGGTGATACGAGCTGGCATAGGTTGCAGCGTGGTACATTACATTATTTTTATTTGTTAACCTTTTAATTCTGTGCATTCAAGTAGACTAACAGAGCAGTCAGACTGCTTCATTCATAGAGCAAGCAGACAGTGAGGTTTGCTACTACAGCAGTCTGGCATGTGAAAGCAGGTAGAAACCTCTTCCGTATTCAGAGGTATTGGAAGAAAAGATGCACAGCGTGCAGATAGCTTGGGGATTAAAGATGCTGTGCACGAAGGCTCATATGCTAAGTAAGAATGTTTTAACAGGTACAGCTTAAACAGTTTAGCATGCGTGTTAGCATGCAGCTCACACTAAGAGGCATTTTATTTAATGTACTTGCTAACTGTAAAAGTGCAGCTTCTTTCTGTCTACTATCCTCAGTGCTCTTTTTTTCCCCTCATGGCTGCGCCTCCTTCCCTGAAAATTATCTAAAAAGGAAGCCTGGATTGTGGGCTGGTTTTCAGGTTTTAGAGGAGACTAAATGGAAGAGCAGAGATGATGGGGAGAGGAAAAACGAGACATCTGTGTGGCTTGCGTTGTCTTACACTCCTTTTGTGTGTTATAACCTTCCACCGTCTATCATTCATTTGTATTTATGTTTCATACCTTCCATAATAGCTTGGGGCAATTTTCAACACTACAGCAATATGAATTTAATTCATTTGTAATAATTTTAAGTACAGTACACTTTAAAAGTCTTCCAGATCTGTGGGTGAAAGAGTGAGTAAGTGAAGCGTGTGTTTTGTCTTCTTTGATCGTAAGGATCTTTAAGAGCAAAGAGAGAGGACAAGGTTGGCAATTGACTGCATGGGATTGGAGGATGCATGAGAAGTGAAAGACTGGCACTCGTGAGAGGAGAGGAAGAAGGGTAGGAGTATCAGGAGGAAGGTGGCCTACACGGTGCAGGTAGTGGTTTGGCAGAGCAGTCAGGCCCATCGGAAACTGAGTGCAGGACAGCACAGGGATGGGAGAAGGGAAAGGATATCGAGGCGGCATGGACTCCCCAAAGCACAAGGAGAAGCCAGAGGCTGGGGCACCACAACACCAATGGATGTAGCAGAAAACCACGTTCTGGAGCTGGTCACTAGGCTCTTTGGAAGAGGGTCCATGAGGAAATCCCTGGCAGCAAAGAAGCAACAGTTCATCCCAATCTTGGTGTTGAATTTGCATTTGTAAGATGGGCTTTTGTTTGCATTAATAACATACTTTTAGACCAGTGGTTCCCAGCCCTGTCCTGGGGACCCCCCAGCCAGTCAGGTTTTCAGGATATCCACAATGAATATGCATGAGAGAGAATTTGCATGCACTGCCTCCTTAACATTTTCTCTCATGCATATTCCTTGTGGATATCCTGAAAACCTGACTGGCTAGGGGGCCCCAGGACAGGGTTGGGAACCACTGATTTAATATGTTGCTGTGCAGAGCAGGGTTTGAAAAACAGCTCTGTTACCTGCTTTTGGTTTGAAAATAGATTTTCTTTGCCCGTGGAATTTTTTTAAACTCGCAAGTGTATATTGGTTGCTTTTTCCTCTGCCCTCCTGTCACTTATGTCTCTCCTGTCCTCTAGTCCACAGCTCTCCACTTCTCTTGCCCTACCAGCCACATCACACAATGCAGCCAAGTCCTTGAAAGAGTGCGCAAGCTAAAAATGAACGCCTGGTTGAAATCGGGCGTTCTATTTTAGACCTTAGCGAGCACCTGCTAGACATCATGTGGAGGAGAGTATGCAGGTGCCCGCTAAAGCCTAATCTGCATCTACCATTCCTTCATTTACATATGCGCGCAGGCTAGCATCTTCTGGGAGTGGTTTAGCATGCTAAGCCTAATTTGCATCTGCTATTCCTTCATTTACGTATGCGTGCAGGCTAGCATCTTCTGGGAGTGGTTTAGCATGCTAAGCCTAATGTGCATCTGCTATTCCTTCATTTATCTGCTATTCCTTCATTTATTCTATCATTCACAAAGCCATATATCAACAATCCTCTCTACAACTAACCATACCCCTCAAATTACACTCTTCTTCAAGACCTACCAGATCTGCATACAGAAGCTCCCTACAAGTTCCTCCCAGCAGCTCCACTAAACATAACTCCATCGAAAAACGAGCACTTTCCACCGCGGGACCACATCACTGGAACTCTCTCCCACCAGACATACGCCAGGAACATTGTCATCTCGCATTCAGAAAAAAACTGAAAACTTGGCTCTTCGCCCAAGCTTATCGCTGAAGAAACCCATGGTACCCGCAAGGACCTCCACCCCCTGGTAGATGTCCTCTCACAGCTGCATTAAGTATCCGCTATTCTAGAACCGCTCTTGTATATTAACATTGCAATAGAATCTCCATTATGTAAATATGTATTTAAGTTTAACAGCGAAGCAACCGCTCCTTACTGATAGACCTTCTATACGTTTAGAATAGAAATTGTTAATCTATCCTTTCTTCTAACAGCCATGTTCGATCTCCCTGTTTTAATGTAACTTTTTCGCTTCCTATGTTAACTGGTTTCTCCCTTGTTTATTGTAAACCGGTACGATAAGACCTAGTCTTGAGCATCGGTATATTAAAAGAACTTAAATAAATAAATTTACATATGCGTGCAGGGTAGCATCTTCTGGGAGTGGTTTAGCATGCTAAAGCCTAATGTGCATCTGCTATTCCTTCATTTACATATGCGCGCAGGGTAGCATCTTCTGGGAGTGGTTTAGCATGCTAAAGCCTAATGTGCATCTGCTATTCCTTCATTTACATATGTGTGCAGGCTAGCATCTTCTGGGAGTGGTTTAGCATGCTAAAGCCTAATGTTTATCTGCTATTCCTTCATTTACATATGCGTGCAGGGTAGCATCTTTTGGGAGTGGTTTAGCATGCTGAAGCCTAATCTGCATCTGCTATTCCTTCATTTACATATGCACGCAGGCTAGCATCTTCTGGGAGTGGTTTAGCATGCTAAAGCCTAATGTGCATCTGCTATTCCTTCATTTACGTATGCGCGCAGGCTAGCATCTTCTGGGAGTGGTTTAGCATGCTAAAGCCTAATGTGCATCTGCTATTCCTTCATTTACGTATGCGCGCAGGCTAGCATCTTCTGGGAGTGGTTTAGCATGCTAAAGCCTAATGTGCATCTGCTATTCCTTCATTTACATATGCGCGCAGGCTAGCATCTTCTGGGAGTGGTTTAGCATGCTAAAGCCTAATGTGCATCTGCTATTCCTTCATTTACATATGCACGCAGGCTAGCATCTTCTGGGAGTGGTTTAGCATGCTAAAGCCTAATCTGCATCTGCTATTCCTTCATTTACGTCTGCGCACAGGCTAGCATCTTCTGGGAGTGGTTTAGCATGCTAAAGCCTAATGTGCATCTGCTATTCCTTCATTTACGTATGCACGCAGGCTAGCATCTTCTGGGAGTGGTTTAGCATGCTAAAGCCTAATGTGCATCTGCTATTCCTTCATTTACGTATGCACGCAGGCTAGCATCTTCTGGGAGTGGTTTAGCATGCTAAGCCTAATGTGCATCTGCTATTCCTTCATTTACATATGTGTGCAGGCTAGCATCTTCTGGGAGTGGTTTAGCATGCTAAAGCCTAATGTGCATCTGCTATTCCTTCATTTACGTATGCGCGCAGGCTAGCATCTTCTGGGAGTGGTTTAGCATGCTGTTGCAAGTGCAGAGCCCTCCATGTAGCAGTGTGGAGGAGGTCCTGGGGTGAGATGCACACCTCCATTCTCATTTTCTTCCGAGCATGCTGTGAATTGGTGGTGGGGGCTGTGGTCTGACGGCAGTGAAAGTGCACTGCTTTCACCTTTGTGACTAGAGGCTGTGTGGGTAAGTGCAAGCTTCTGTTTGTAGCCATGAGGGCAAAGAGCACTAGCCGAGCAAACACATTCTTATCTGCTTTCTTTCTGATTAGTTGACAATGGCAGAGCAGCGGCAGCGCTCCCTATCCACCTCTGGGGACTCTCTATACCATGTTTTAGGACTGGACAAGAATGCCACCTCAGATGATATCAAAAAGTCTTACAGGTGAGGGGTTTAAAGCATGATCCTCCCACCCCTGGCTTGTTTCCCCATTATTTCCTGTCGGCTAAGCCCTGCATTGTACCTAATGTTGTGGGCATTACGAGATGGGCCACAGGGAGAGAACAGCTGCTCTGGTGAGTCTGCCTGTGTGAGATGCTAGTGGCTGGGCTGTCCAGCAGAGGGCACTAGTACATTTTTCTGAAGCTTTTATGTGGGCCGGAGCCGGGGTTTTATTTAAAAGCTCCTAGCTATAGTCTGCAGTTCATGGCTGGTCAGGTCAAGCTTATCCTGTTGAACTGGGAGTCCTGTGCATGGAGGGGACACACAGGACTTCAGCTCTGTGAGAGGGGTAAGTGTTACAACACTTTCTGTGTCTCTAGTTACCAGAAACTAACTTTATTCAGAGTAACCCTGTCAAGCGAACTACCTTCTTCCATAGCAAAGGGCAAGGAAAGGTGTGCTGAGTCCATGAGTACATGACTTGCATTATGGAGAGGTGTCCCTGCCCATGTGTCTGCATGAGTATATGTGAGTGCATGTGTAGCCTGCCACTCTGCACATCTCTATACACATGCAGGAGTGTCTGCATGTGAGGCCTGTCACTCTGCACATCTCTATACACATGCAGGAGTGTCTGCATGTGAGGCCTGTCACTCTGCACATCTCTATACACATGCAGGAGTGTCTGCATGTGAGGCCTGTCACTCTGCACATCTCTATACACATGCAGGAGTGTCTGCATGCGTGGCCTGTCTCTCTGCACAGGGGCCTTCTGTGTGTTGCGCCTGCATGCGAGGCCTGTCTCTCTGCACAGGGGCCTTCTGTGTGTTGCGCCTGCATGCGAGGCCTGTCTCTCTGCACAGGGGCCTTCTGTGTGTTGCGCCTGCATGCAAGGCCTGTCTCTCTGCACAGGGGCCTTCTGTGTGTTGCGCCTGCGTGCGTGGCCTGTCACTCTGCACAGGGCTCTTCTGTGTGTTGCGTCTGCATGCGTGGCCTGTCACTCTGCACAGGGGCCTTCTGTGTGTTGCGCCTGCGTGCGAGGCCTGTCTCTGCACAGGGGCCTTCTGTGTGTTGCGCCTGCGTGCGTGGCCTGTCACTCTGCACAGGGGCCTTCTGTGTGTTGCGCCTGCGTGCGTGGCCTGTCTCTCTGCACAGGGGCCTTCTGTGTGTTGCGCCTGCGTGCGTGGCCTGTCACTCTGCACAGGGCTCTTCTGTGTGTTGCGTCTGCGTGCGTGGCCTGTCACTCTGCACAGGGATCTTCTGTGTGTTGCGCCTGCGTGCGTGGCCTGTCACTCTGCACAGGGCTCTTCTGTGTGTTGCGCCTGCGTGCGTGGCCTGTCACTCTGCACAGGGATCTTCTGTGTGTTGCGCCTGCGTGCGAGGCCTGTCTCTCTGCACAGGGCTCTTCTGTGTGTTGCGCCTGCGTGCGAGGCCTGTCTCTCTGCACAGGGCTCTTCTGTGTGTTGCGTCTGCGTGCGTGGCCTGTCACTCTGCACAGGGATCTTCTGTGTGTTGCGCCTGCGTGTGTGGCCTGTCTCTCTGCACAGGGATCTTCTGTGTGTTGCGTCTGCGTGCGTGGCCTGTCACTCTGCACAGGGGCCTTCTGTGTGTTGCGCCTGCGTGCGAGGCCTGTCACTCTGCACAGGGGCCTTCTGTGTGTTGCGCCTGCGTGCGAGGCCTGTCACTCTGCACAGGGGCCTTCTGTGTGTTGCGCCTGCGTGCGAGGCCTGTCACTCTGCACAGGGATCTTCTGTGTGTTGCGCCTGCGTGCGAGGCCTGTCACTCTGCACAGGGCTCTTCTGTGTGTTGCGTCTGCATGCGTGGCCTGTCGCTCTGCACAGGGATCTTCTGTATGTTGCGCCTGCGTGCGAGGCCTGTCACTCTGCACAGGGATCTTCTGTGTGTTGCGCCTGCGTGCGAGGCCTGTCACTCTGCACAGGGATCTCCTGTGTGTTGCGCCTGCATGCGAGGCCTGTCACTCTGCACAGGCGTCTTCTGTGTGTTGCGTCTGCGTGCGTGGCCTGTCACTCTGCACAGGCGTCTTCTGTGTGTTGCGTCTGCGTGTGTGGCCTGTCACTCTGCACAGGGGCCTTCTGTGTGTTGCACCTGCGTGCGTGGCCTGTCACTCTGCACAGGGGCCTTCTGTGTGTTGCGCCTGCGTGCATGGCCTGTCACTCTGCACAGGGCTCTTCTGTGTGTTGCGCCTGCGTGCGAGGCCTGTCACTCTGCACAGGGATCTTCTGTGTGTTGCGCCTGCGTGCGAGGCCTGTCACTCTGCACAGGGATCTTCTGTGTGTTGCGCCTGCGTGCGAGGCCTGTCACTCTGCACAGGGGCCTTCTGTGTGTTGCGCCTGCGTGCGTGGCCTGTCACTCTGCACAGGGCTCTTCTGTGTGTTGCGTCTGCGTGCGTGGCCTGTCACTCTGCACAGGGGCCTTCTGTGTGTTGCGCCTGCGTGCGTGGCCTGTCACTCTGCACAGGGGCCTTCTGTGTGTTGCGTCTGCGTGCGTGGCCTGTCACTCTGCACAGGGGCCTTCTGTGTGTTGCGTCTGCGTGCGTGGCCTGTCACTCTGCACAGGGATCTTCTGTGTGTTGCGCCTGCGTGCGTGGCCTGTCACTCTGCACAGGGATCTTCTGTGTGTTGCGCCTGCGTGCGTGGCCTGTCACTCTGCACAGGGGCCTTCTGTGTGTTGCGTCTGCGTGCGTGGCCTGTCACTCTGCACAGGGATCTTCTGTGTGTTGCGCCTGCGTGCGTGGCCTGTCACTCTGCACAGGGGCCTTCTGTGTGTTGCGTCTGCATGCGTGGCCTGTCACTCTGCACAGGGGCCTTCTGTGTGTTGCGCCTGCGTGCGTGTCGGTATATGTGTGTGCAAGAGTATGTATGTATATTTGAAATTAGTGTCTTTGAGCGCATTTGTCTTTAAGTGTCTGACTGTAGACAGCTTCTGTAAAAGTGTCAGCACGAGAATGAGCAAGTGTGTGTGAATGCAGAATTATTTCTTTGTACGCCGGAGCATGTGAAAGTGGTTTTGATTGTGCGTGTGTGTCACTGACAGACATTTGCCTGGAGTGAAGGGGCAGAAAGCCTCCATTGTCACAACAATGGTTTGGGCTTCTGCTCCCCTGTATCGACCCACGGTTGGAGAGCAGCAGAAGTGGCAGAACATACGTTCTCGCTTTTCTCATTTGCTTAGGAGCTCTCTGTGTTTCTACTTTTCCGGCAGGAAACTGGCACTGAAGTACCATCCTGACAAGAATCCAGATAACCCAGAAGCAGCAGAGAAGTTTAAAGAGATCAACAATGCACATGGGATCCTGACAGATGGCACCAAGCGAAACATCTATGACAAGTACGGCTCCTTGGGCCTGTACGTGGCTGAGCAGTTTGGGGAGGAGAACGTGAACACGTACTTCGTGCTCTCCAGCTGGTGGGCGAAGGTAAGGGGCCCCAGCGCAGCTCTTCTGTGCTGAGACTGCACTCAGTGGGCCAGGGCTGCTTCAGGTTTTCTTTGTATAAATGAACATCTAAGAGCCTTTTAAACTAGCTTGCCAAGAGCGCTCTCATCAGGTTTTCTGAATCCTGCACAGTCTAAATGTCAAACCAGGTGGTGGTTCTTTATTTATTTAACATCTCCTTGTATTTTAATTAAAAAGTTTGTTTTAAGATTTAAAAAAGGGAGGGCAGCTTCCTCCTGTTTGCTTGGACCTCCAGCTCATTTACCAAATCGTTGCAGTGACAGAGCTCGGCCAGGAGACAAGTAGCAGGTCTCCTTTCAGAGCCCTGTCATCGTGGGCCCTAAACCCAGCCACCAGGGGACACCATTGCACATGGACTGGGACTCCCTCCTTTCCTGCAGAGAGGAAGGTAGAAGCCAGGAGAGGCATCGAGGTTTCTCCCTCTGCCCCTTAATAACGAGGATTACCAGCAGAATTATCTCTTTTCTTCACGGGTCCCCTTGGTGTTTGCCCAAATAAAAGCTGCGACCCTGTCAGAGTAATAAGGGTGCTCAGTAGAGCACAGTTTAAACTGCGGCTCTGTGCACTTTACTCCCAGTGCAGCAGGGACTGCAGATGTGAAGGCAGGCAGCAATCCCCCCTGCTGGTTCTCGGGGGAGGATCACACCGTGCCGCGGGCCAGCCCCTGGTGTATGGGTAGAAGCAAGAGTTCCAGGTTGGGACCACGTGCTTTGTGCACAGAGAGCATGTTTTCTGCACATAAAATAGGATTTGTGCCCACAGAAAATCCGTTCTTTGCAAATGCAGTTTGTGTGCACGTTTGCATTGGGAATTAAAGAGAAGTGGTGGCTGTGCGTTGAGTTTCTGCTCGCCACAGGTCCTTCTCTTTCTGTGGGGCGGCACCATCCGGGCTGTGTTCCTGTTATAAGTGAACTTTTACTCTCTTCAGGATGTTCCTCTGTCTATGGATTTGTATGAGTCTGTGGGGATGATGACTCTTCTCTCCTGCCCTTGCCCCTCAGGCTCTGTTTGTTTTCTGTGGGCTGATCACTGGCTGCTATTTCTGCTGCTGCCTGTGCTGCTGCTGTAACTGCTGCTGTGGGAAGTGTAAACCCAAGCCTGCGGAGGGCGACAGCCAGGAATACTATGTCTCCCCGGAGGACCTGGAGGCGCAGCTACAGTCCGATGAGAGGGGTAAGTGCCAGGCCACACACTGATGCTTCTGTGGAGCTTTTAGTAAATTTCCAGAAACCGCTATCTGCTGACTCCAGATTCTCCCATGAGACTTTGGGGTGTGGAAGAGAGAAAGGAAAAGGTGAAAATGACCCCCCTGCCTTTCCATGCCTGTGTGTGTATTTGTCAGAGAAACATCTGTATGGAGCAAGCACAGAAGATTTAATGGGGGTAGAAGTGCAGGTAAAACTTGAGATAAAGCAGGATCTGTGGCACTGCAACAAGAATGAAAAATAGTCCCCTGACATTCTGTGATTCTGTACGATGTACAAAGAAACAAGGTAGATGACAGCAGAAAAAGACAAGAACATAAGAAGGGTCCCTCGAGCCCAGCATCCTGTTTCCAACAGTAGCCAATCCAAGTCACAGGTACCTGGCAAGTATCCAAACATTAAGTAGATCCCATGGCTGTTCCCTAAATCAGCTTCATTAATAGCAGGTAATGGATTTCTCTTCCAGGAACTTTCCAAACCTTTTTTGAACCCAGCTACACTAACTGCACTAACCACATCCTTTGGCAACAAATTCCAGAGTTTAATTGTGCGTTGAGTAAAAAAGAACTTTCTCCGATTAGTTTTAAATGTGCCCCATGCTAACTTCATGGAGTGCCCCAGAGTCTTTCTACTATCCGAAAGAGTAAATAACCGATTCACATCTACCCGTTCTAGACCTCCCATGATCTTAAAGACCTCTATCATATCCCCCCTCAGTCGTCTCTTCTCCAAGCTGAAAAGTCCTAACCTCTTTAGTCTTTCCTCATAGGGGAGCTGTTCCATCCCCTTTATCATTTTGGTTGCCCTTCTCTGTACCTTCTCCATCGCAATTATATCTTTTTTGAGATGCGGCGACCAGAATTGTACACAGTATTCAAGGTGCGGTCTCACCATGGAGCGATGCAGAGGCATTATGACATTTTCATTTTATTAACCATTCCCTTCCTAATAATTCCCAACATTCTGTTTGCTTTTTTGACTGCCGCAGCACACTGAGCCGACGATTTTAAAGTATTATCCACCATGAGGCCTAGATCTTTTTCCTGGGTGGTAGCTCCTAATATGGATCCAGTCTGCCCTATTATTCCTGTCCATGCCGCCAAAGATATCTCCCATCTGCAGAAGTTTGACTGCTTGTAGGATATTTATTTAAAATCTTTGGTATACTGCTTATACAAATATTTTGTAAGATCTAAGTGGTTTTCAGTAAGAAGAAAATACATAATTCAAAGGCAAAAATTAAGAAACAGAGGAGGGAGTTTGAAGGGAGCAAATTACAAAGGCATACAAGGTAAAAAAAAAAAATAAAAGAATTAAAAGAAAGGTATTTTAAAAAATAAAAAAGAGGAAAGGCAAGATTTATATTCTGAGTTTGTTAAAGGTGGCAGAACATAAGTATGTTTTGAGCGGGTTTTTTTTATTTTTTAACTCTTTTGTATTTGATAATAGTCTGAGGAAATCGGGAAGTGAATCCCATAGAATAGGACCCACCACTGAAAAGGCACGTTTTCTTGTTAAATCCAGCCTAGCCATCTTAACGGTCAAAACTTGTAGAAGGCATTTTTCGATTGAACGTAAGTGACGTGACGGTTGATATAGTCTTAGTGAGGAACAGCGCCATACTGTAGATGGATTGTAAATTAGGTTGTGAATTATTGTCAAGACTTTGAATTGAATGTGTTGTCGAATTGGGAGTCAGTGAAGAGTTTGAAGTATTGGAGTAATGTGATCTCTACAGTTTGAATTAGTAATGCGATGAGTAGAAGTGTTTTGGACCATTTGAAGAGGAGGAAGTGCAACATCGGGAAGACCTAGATAAAGTGAATTTCAATAATCTAGTCCTGTCAAGATCAGAGCTTGTAGCACTGTACGGAAGTCAGAGGCATATAAGAGAGGTTTTAATCTTTTTAATAATTGAATTTTATAGAAAGATCTTTTTTCTCTACTGCAGAAATATTATTGGACATAGATTGGAATCCAAGATGACTCCTAGATTGTGGGCGAAGTTAGCAGTGGGAATGGTGCAGTTTTCAAATGTAAGTTCAGCAGGGGGCAACAGGAAGAGTGAGGAATGGTGGATGAGTAGACCATTTCAATTTTTGAGGTATTTAATTTCAGGCGGTTGTGAAAGAGCCATGTGTTTTATGGTTTTGAGGTATAGGTTTATTAATGAAAAAGTGTTTGACCATGATGTGTAAGGTATGGTGAACTGCATGTCGTCTGTATAAATTTTGAAATTTATTCCCAAACCAGCTAGCAAGTGACAAAGAGGAAGTAGATAAATGTTAAATAGAATAGCAGATAGAGAAGAACCTGGGGGACACCCGAATTAGTACAGTACCAGTTGGAACAGTGTTCTCCAACATTGACTTATTGAGGACAATTTGACAGGAAAGTCTTAAAGCATTGTAGAACAGTATCTGTGATACCTGTGTGTTCGAGGTTGGAAAAAAGAATATTGTGATTTAGGGAATAGAAAGCAGTAGAAATGTCTAGAAAAACTAGAACATAATGTATGTTAGAATCAAAACCATGGATAGTAAAGTCTAAGAATGAAAAGCAAGGATTCTGTGCTATGTGCTTTACGGAAGCCTTGCTGGTTTGCATGAAGAAAGCAGTTATCCCAGGACAAGCAGGATGCTAGTCCTCACATATGGGTGATGTCACTGATGGAGCCCTATCACGGAAAACTTTCGGTCAAAGTTTCTAGAAACTTTTGACTGGCAGACTGAGCCCACTGAGCATGCCCAGCATGCCATGATCCCTCGAGCCACGGGGGTCTCCCTTCAGTCTTCGTTTTTCCACGCTGCAATTAGCATCGCGGTGAAGGAGCCCTGTGTGAATCTCTTCACACAACTTGTGATAAAAATAAGTTAAAATCTTTCTCAATTTCATCCCCTACATAGGGGTCTCCCTCAGACCACCGGCCGATGAGTTAAACATTTTTTTCTCCGGCTCGATTCGAGCACCTTAATTTTTCTCAGAAGGCCATCGACAGCTGTCCGGCCTTCACTATGGCCACAGGCTTCAAAAAATGCCCAAACTGTAATCGTACAATGTCGATTTCCGCCCCGCACATCGAATGTGTTTTGTGCCTCGGGCAATCGCATGATGTTTTTTCCTGCCCACAATGTGCGGAGATGACCGCCAAGGGCAGAAAGGCCTGACAGGAAAAAATGGAACATCTTGTCCACATACAACTTATGCCTTCGACGTCGACCCAGTCGTCTCTGGCTGGAGCGTCAAAACGGTTAGTAATTCGTAAACGTCACACAGATGGCTCAGGAGACCGGCTATCCCCGACTCCATCTGTGGCATCGCTGAAATCGACATCCGGATTTGAAAAAGCCACCGAATATCAGCAAAAACATCGTCATCGACATCAGTGTACTTCGACACCAGAGACCTTACTATTGTCGAGAGAACCATTGAGTGAACCATCACCAAAACAGTCTCGTCTACAGGGAATTTCGAGACCTACTACTCAGAGGCGTTCCCCACCTCTGAAGGTGCCAGGCATCGAGCCACCACAGGACCCTGTGGAAGAGCCTATGATGCCTTCTCTGCCACCACCTATAGCTGCTCTGACTTCACCAGCTATAAGGGAGGAACTGGACAGATTTATCTGCCAGGCAGTGAGAGATGCTCTGAGACCTTCGCCCATCGATACTTCTTGAGCCGGTGCCATCGCCGATGCCGGTACCTCCACTGCCGATGCCCGCTCCGATGCCGGATTTGTCAATATTCCAGCCACTGATGTCAAAGCTGGATACCCCATCGGAGCTCTTCCAGTGCAGCCCATCACTCTAGTTCCAGTCGGTGACAATGATGCTTCTGGTACTTTTCTACTGTCTGAACCTCAGCCGGGACCCTCCGGTCTTTCCCGACCGAGAATTCCAACTTCTCCATCGATACCATTCTTTTCATCACAAAAGCCGTAGAGGCCTCCTTGTGTTTCTCCTCCAAAGCATACTCCATTGGACTTTTGGGAAGATAGAGACACCGATACATCTTCAGAGGACTTCATGTCTGAACCCTCCCCTCCTGAAGGCAGGAAAGTCACCCCTGGAGGACCTGTCTTCTACCACTTTTGTGAAAGAAATGGCTGACACTATTCCCTTTAAATTAGTGTCTGAAGAAAATTCCAGACAACAAACTTTAGAGGTTCTTCAATTTGTAGACCCTCCTAAAGAGGTATTGGCGATACCAATACATGAGGTCCTTGTAGAACTACAGCACAGATTATGGGAACACCCATGCTCAGTTCCACCGGTAAATAAAAGGATGGATACAACCTATCTGGTGCAACACATCCCTGGCTACCAAAGGGCCCAGCTTCCACATCAATCTGTAGTGGTGGAATCTGCTCAGAAAAAATCGGAGAGTACGGCCTCATTCATCCACTCCACCAGAAAAGGAACAAAAGTTCTTAGACACTCTGGGCAGAAAAGTCTTTCAAGGATCGATGCTTACTTCCAGAATAGCGTTATATCAACTTTATATGACGCAATATAGGCGTAACCTCTGGAAACAGATGCAACAATTAGCTGAGACTCTGCCTCAACAATATCAGGACTCTACTAATGACATTATACATAAGGGTTTGGAAGCAGGCAAACACGAGGTCTGTGCTGCTTAACGACAGTTTTGAAACCTCTTCACGAGTAGTGGCAAATGGCATCAGTGCACGTCGTTGGGCCTGGCTCAAGGCTTCAGACCTTAGGCCTGAAGTTCAAGAAAAGCTGGTAGATTTACATTGTGTGGGCGATAACCTTTTTGGAACACGAGTTCAAGACGCAGTAGCCCAACTTAAAGAGCACTCTGAGACTCTGCATCAATTATCTGCAATCCCACAGGATACTTCATCTACCTCACGCCGCACGGCACAAAAGGATTCCAGGAAACCCTACTATAGACCACGTAGGTACTATCCGCCAGCTCCCTGTGGCAGAGCATCAAGACCACTGCAAAGATCCCAGCCTAGACAACCGAGGGCTTCTAGGCCTCAACCTCCCCCTCAAACAGGCCCGGCATCAGGCTTTTGAAAAACAGCCAGAGAACAGCAGCCACTCCACCAACCACAAGCCAGCCATACCAGTGGGAGGTCGTGTCTGTCTCTTTCACAACCATTGGTCAAAAATCACAACAGATCAATGGGTCCTCTCAATTATAACACAAGGTTACCAATTAAATTTTCTCACAGTACCAAAAGACTCCCCATCAGTCTCTTTGGATGCACAAGGATCATATTACTCTTCTGCAAGCAGAATTATCCACTCTTCTGAGAGCCAGAGCCGTGGAACCAGTTCCCTGACCTCAGCAGGGCAGAGGATTCTACTCCCAATATTTTCTCATTCCAAAGAAAACAGGAGGCCTACGTCCCATTCTAGATCTCCGAAATCTCAACAATTTCTAAGAAAAGAGAAGTTCAGAATGGTTTCCTTAGGCACCATGCTTCCACTTCTTCAAGCAGGAGACTGGCTCTGTTCTCTGGATCTGCAAGACGCTTACGCTCACATTCCAATATTCTCTCCGCATCGCAAGTTTCTGCGTTTCATGGTGGGTCATCAACATTAACAATACAGGGTTCTGCCATTTGGACTGGCCTCAGCACCCCGAGGATTCACAAAGTGCCTAGCAGTGGCAGCGGCTCACTTGCACAAGGAAAGCGTACACGTTTTTCCTTACCTAGATGACTGGCTCATCAGAAGCCAATCACAGCAAGGAGCTCTCACTTCTCTCAAGCGCACAATCAATCTGCTCCACTCGCTGGGATTTCTAATCAATTACCAAAAGTCCCATCTCCTCCCATCTCATCTACTACAGATCATCAGAGCAGAGTTGAACACCATAATACCAAGAGCCTTCCTCCCGGAGGACCGGGCGGAGACACTCTCCTCATTAGCGAACTCTTTCCGCTTACAGAAACAGGCGACAGCACAGCAGTTTCTAACTCTGCTCGGCCACATGGCCTCCACAGTTTGTCACGCCTATGGCTAGATTAGCCATGAGAATAACCCAATGGACATTAAGATCACAGTGGATACAAGCCATTCAACCACTGTCGTCACCAGTTCAAATAACCCACCAACTACGTTCTTCTCTCCTTTGGTGGGTGAACAAGAACAACTTGCGCACAGGCCTACCTTTCCAACAACCAGTTCCGCAAGTAACTTTAACTACAGATGCATCCACCTTGGGCTGGGGAGCTCACATAGACAATCTCCAAACTCAAGGTATTTGGACAAAACTCGCAGCAACCTTTCAAATCAATTTCCTGGAGCTTCGAGCTATACGTTTTGCTCTACATGCATTCAAGGACTGCCTTTCACACAAGACTGTTCTGTTACAAACAGACAGCACAGTTGCCATGTGGTACCTAAACAAACAGGGAGGTAAGGGCTTGTATCTCCTTTGTCAAGAAGCTGCACAGATTTGGGACTGGGCCCTGTAACATTCCATGTTTCACCGGGTCACTTATCTTCAGGAATTCACAACGTAGTTGCAGACCGCCTCAGTAGTCAGTTCCAGCCTCACAAGTGGTCCCTGGATCCTTTAGTAGCGACCAGGATATTCCAACATTGGGGACAACCAGTGATAGACCTCTTTGCATCCGAGCTGAATCACAAAGTGGACAACTTTTGTTCTCTGCTCAGGCAGAGCCATCAATTAGCCAGGGGCGCCTTTGCTCGCCCCTGGAATTCAGGTCTTCTATACGCGTATCCCCCGATACCGCTAATAACCAAAACTCTAGTGAAGCTACAACAGGACAAAGGGGTCCATGATACTCATAGCCCCATATTGATCAGGAACCCGATTTGCCTGGGTACAGCTCCCACTCTCATAACTCAGGATCAGGGCAGGTTGCGTCATCCCAACCTCCAATCCCTATCTCTATCAGCTTGGATGTTGAAAGCTTAATCTTACAACCACTCAATCTTTCAACTAATGTCTCTCAAGTGCTTGAAGCTTCACGGAAGCCTTCCACAAGAAAAAAAAATAGTTTGAAGTAGAAAAGATTTACCATGTTGTGTGCACAGAAAGGTATTGACCCCTTTTCTTGCCCATAACATCTTAGTTAGACTATCTCGGGCACCTTTCAGACTCTGGTCTCCAGACCTCGTCCATACGGGTACATCTAAGTGCTATCTCGGCTTACCATCATACAATAGGGGATGCACAAATATCGGTGCAATCCCTTGTCAGTAGATTTATGAAAGGTTTAATTCACCTGAAACCCCCATTACGGCCAGCAGTCACAGAATGGGACCTTAATGTAGTACTAACGAGGCTCATGCATTCTTCTTTTGAACCCATGGTTTTCTGCGATATTAAATTCCTTACATGGAAGTCTCTCTTCCTAGTAGCCATTACATCTGCTAGAAGGGTTAGTGAGTTACAGGCACTTGTTACATTCTCACGCTATACAAGATTCCTACATGACAGAGTGGTACTCCATACACGCCCAAGGTTCCTGCCCAAGGTAGTTACGGAATTCCACTTGAATCAGTCCATAGTCTTGCCCACATTCATCCCAAGATCTCACTCTCACCAAGGTGAGAGGGCTTTGCACACCTTGGACTGTAAACGTGCACTTGCCTATTACCTAGACCGTACTACAATCCATAGGAAATCCACTCAACTCTGTTTCTTTTGACCCAAACAAACTTGGTAAAGCAGTGGGCAAGCAAACTCTCCAACTGGCTTGCAGATTGTATAGAGTTCTGCCATGAAAAAGCAGGCCTTCTTCTCCAAGGGCGAGTAAAGGCGCACTCAGTAAGAGCAATGTCAACCTCAGTAGCACACTATCGTTCAGTGCCTATTCTTGACATATGTAAAGCAGCAACATGGACTTCTCTTCACACATTTGCAGCTCATTACTGTTTGGACAAAGAAGGATGACAGGATTCTGCCTACGGACAATCTGTCTTAAAGAACTTGTTTTCACCATAATCCCAACTCCTTCTACATCCAACCTGCTGTGATTTAGGCTGCCTCAATTTTTTCCAACAGTACTTCAGTGTTGGTCCACTACAAAATGACTCGGCCTCTAGCTTGCTAATCACCCACATGTGAGGACTAGCATCCTGCTTGTCCTGGGATAAAGCAAAATTGCTTACCTTGTACTAGGTGTTTATCCCAGGACAGCAGGATGTAGTTCTCATGAAACCCACCCGCCACCCCGCGGAGTTGGGTCCGATATGTTTTTTATTATTTTATTTTTGCTAACGCTTATTGCTACATACGAGACTGAAGGGGGAGACCCCTGTGGCTCGAGGGATCATGGCATGCTCAGTCTGCCAGTCAAAATTTTCTAGAAATTTTGACAGAGTTTTCTGTGATAGGGCTACGTCAGTGACGTCACCCATATGTGAGGACTACATCCTGCTGTCCTGGGATCACACCTATTACAAGGTAAGCAATTTTGCTTTATCTTCTATGTATTCAGTTAATTGATGAAGTCTGCAGATTCAATTGTCTTTGCTAAGGTGGGAAGAGAGGCTATTGGGCAATGGTTAGTAATGTCAAGAAGATCCGTTATTTTCTTTTTGGGAAAAGGTAAGATGGACGTTGGTTTTAGGTCAGTTGAAAACACTCCAGTGTTAAGAGAATTGTTGACTAATTGTTCTAAAGCAGAGGTGATGTGTGTTCTTATGTCTTTTAACAGTTGACCATGGCAGGGATTGAAGGGACTATTAGATGCTTTTGATTTTGACAGGTCACGAGTTATAGTGGGAGAGTCAGTAGTGGAGAAATCAGACCAGGAGCAGGTAGCTGGGGGAAGATTAATGTGGGGATTTGGTAGATGAGTGAATTCAGAGGAAATTTTGATTATTTTGTCCTTAGTGTTGTGCAGCATTATTGTAGAAATCATCAGTAATATGATCAGATGGTTCAAGGTATGTGGTAGTAAGAGATTTCACAATGTTAAACAGCGTGTTAGGATTGCCATTAGCAGTTTGTATCTTATGAGAATAGAATGGTCAATTTCTTTTTTCTATTTGTGTAAGTCAGAGAAGTAAGTATTTTTTCGTTCTATAAATGGGCTTTTGTGCCAGTGTTCTAAATATCTTAGTTTTTGTTTCATGTTTCGCAGGGAAGAAGTAAACCAAGAAGCATTCGGTCTGTTGGGAACGGTGCAGGGTGTTTTAGGGGCTATTGAATCAAGACACTTTTTATAGAGGGGTTCCAGTTATGGACTAGATTGTCAATATCGGTATCCGTAAAAGCAAGTTTGCTTACCGTAAACGGTGTTTCCGTAGATAGCAGGATGAATTAGCCATGCTGTCTGGGAGCGTCGACGTGACCGGAGTAGGCGGAGCTTCCCTCAGATAGTGTCAGAGTTTTCAACTCTGTGCATCTGCGCGGTCATCTTCCCACGTGAATCCGTTTCTCTCCTCAGTCTCTTTGTCACCAAGCGAGGTGTATAACCAAAAAAGTGTTGAGTAGAACACAGGGACAGTCTAGGGAGGTGGGAGGGATCGCATGGCTAATTCATCCTGCTAACTACGGAAACACCCTTTACGGTAAGCAAACTTGCTTTTTCCCGTCGATAGCAGGGCTGAATTAGCCATGCTGTCTGGGAGTCCCAAGCTCCAGGATTGTGGCTGTACAGGTTATAGTTAAAGATTTAGGACCACAACCAATATAAGGTAGACAGTCCTAAGGATTGATAATGGTTGACAAGTGCAGCATCTGTAGCAGCCTGTTTGTCAATACAATATTGTGATGTGAAGGTATGAAGACCAAGTTGCTGCTTTGCAAACGTCCATGAATGGTACTCGTTTAAGATGAGCAGTGAGGTTGCTGTCGCACGCATTTGGTGTGCTTTTGGTTTGCTTATGAGTTTGGTCGAACGTTTGCTGTAATAAAATTCAATGCAATAGCATAACCAGTTCTTTATGGTTCGTTTGGAAACCAGTTGACCTGGGTTGTTCGGGTTGAAAGAGAGGAACAATTGAGATGGGCTGGATGGAGAGTGAGTTCTTCGCTTATAATAAGCCAAAGCTCTTTTGCAGTCCAATGAGTGAAGGAGTTTGTCCTGGTCATTGAGATGAGGCTTTGGTTTGAAAATAGGTAAGGTAATTGTTTGATTGAGATGAAATGGAGTAACTACCTTACGTAGGAATGAAGGGAGGGGTCACAGAGTGACCTTGTCTTGGTAAAATTCCAAATAAGGAGAATAATGAACCAGAGCTTGTAGTTCGCTAACTCGCCGTGCAGATGTAATGGCGACAAGAAAAACTGTTTTCCAGGTGAGGTATTTGATGTGACAGGAATCTAAAGGTTCAAAGGGTGGAACCATGAGTTGTTCTAGCACCACATTGAGATCCCATGGTACTGGGGGTTTTGTCGTTGGTGGTTTTAAATATAGTAAGCCCCACATGAATCTGGAGATGAGGGGATGATTAGAAATTGGGAGACCGTTATGATAATGATGAAACGCTGCAATGGCACTGATGTGTACTCGAACTGAAGTATATGCTAAACCAGAAAGGTAAAGCGTATGGAGGTATTCTAGCAGCTGGGCTGCTGTGGACGAGAAAGGATCTAGTTGACGAGGCGCACACCAATCTGCATAGCGGCGCCATTTTCCTGCATAATTTCATCTAGTAGACTGTTTCCTAGAGGCAATTAACACATCTTCTAGATACGAAGGGAGACCGAAGTGGTTTAATACAGTCCTTTCAATCTCCATGCTGTCAGATGGAGGGAGTGGTGCATCGGGTGGAGTAGGGTGTACCCTTCCTGAGTCAAGAGGCGTGGGTGATCCCCCAGTGGAATCGGAGGGCTTATGGAGAGACACATGAGATATGCATACCAAGGTTGCCTTGGCCATGCCGTGGCTATGAGTATCAAGTCCGCTACATCTTGAATGCATTTCTGGACTGTCCTGGAGATGAGCGGAATGGGAGGGCGTACAGAAGGCTCCCTGTCCACGGAATTAGGAAGGCATCTGGAGCGTATCGGAGACTGTTGGGGTAGATTGAGCAAAAGCTTTCTGTTTGACTATTTGTTTGCGTGGCAAAGAGGTCGATGGTCAGGGAAACCCCATTGTTGGAAAATTGACAGGGCTACTTCCCAATTTAGGGTCCATTCGTGTGGATGGATTACTCTGCTTAAGCGATCCGCTGTAACATTGTCTAAGCCCAGCAGGTAAGTCGCTTGAAGTGTAATTCCCTTCTCGGTTGCCCAATGTAGGATGCGAAGTGCTTCCTGACAAAGTATCCAGGAACCTGACCCTCCTTCTTATATAGAACACCCTCCTCCTTATATAGAACATTGGAACCTGGTTGTCTGTGTAGATCATCAGACTTTTTCCCGTGAGGTGCGGAGAGAAGGTTTGTAGAGCTTTCCAAATTGCTCGACGTTCCAGGAGGTTGATTTGGAGTGTGCTTTCTTGAGTTGACCAGCGGCTTTGAGTTTTTAAGTGTAGAAGATGAGCACCCCAACCTTTCCGGGACGCATCTGTCGTAAGGGTTAGTTGAGGAGGAGGTAGGTGGAAGGATGGGAGTCATCCACCAATGGTGGAGTCGAGCAATTTGTTTTTTAGGGAGGTCATTTTGAATTTTTCCTTTTGAAGGTATTTGTTGAGGTTTCGGAGATCTAGGATTGGATGAAGTCCTCCTGATTTTTTTGGAATGAGAAAATAGTGGGACTAGAACCCTTGATTCTTTTGGGATGGAAGAAGTTTGTGAATGAAGTTCTGGTTGCAGAGAGTGTGTAGCTCTGCTTGAAGATACGTGGATTGGGATGATGTTCCCCGAGGAGAAGGAACATATGGAATGCTTGGAGGAATAATGAAATTTAGGCGATAACCTTCTTTTATGATATCCAACATCCAACGATCTGTGGTGATGGTTGTCCAATTGGTATAGAAGTTCAGCAGGCGACCTCCGATGAAAGGTGGTGGCGGTGGCTCGGGGTTGCTCAAAAAGCCGGTGTCTGCTTTTGGGGTGCCAGAGTTGGTTGCTTTTGTGGACGTTGTTGACGAGGATGTCCACGTGACTGTTGAGCTGGAGCCTGATATCGCTGTTGCGAATAAGTTTGAGGGCGATAAGACTGGTAGGGCCTGAAGGCAGGTCTCGGGAATGGCCTTCTTCAGAATGTAGGGAAAAATTTCTGTAGGAGGATTGAGAATCCGTGGGTGTTGAGTGCCAACACTGCAGTTTTCTGCTCTTTAAGTTGTGCAACAGTTTCTGTGAACTTCTCACCAAATAAGTTGTCCCCCATGCAGGGAATATCAGTCAATCTATCATGCAGGTCTTCCCTTATGGAGCTGGCTCTTAACCAGGCCATTCTGCGGGCTGCGATGGCTGTTGCAGATGAACGTGAGGAGCATTCAAAAGATTCATATACTGAGCGCAGTAAGTGTCATAGCCCCTTCTCCATATCAGTAAATGGTTGAGGTAAAGAGTCGTCAGGAGCTAAGCAAAGGGGGCGTAAGTTTTGCAGAGTTTCAAACAAATACTGGATCATATAGAACTGATGGTGCTGAATTCTTGTAGAAAGCATGGACAAATGGTAGACCTTACGACCAAAATCATCCATGGATTTATGTTCCTTCCCTGGAGGGGAGTCAGCATGTAGTTTAGAGCGTTTAGATTTAGATAGAGCGGACTCTACTACAATAGAGTTATAAGGTAATTGTACAGAGTCATATATGGTGGAATTCCGCATTCTATACTTCAAATCAATCTTTCTGGACACAGGTCCTGTTGAGTGTGATTTTTCCCACATCTTGTATAAAACAGAGTTTAAAACATCATGTGGGGGTAAAGCTGTGGGTTCTGGTGGCGTATTGAAAAATTTTAAAATACCAAGAACCTCTGACCTAGGATCTGGAATTGTTGCTGTTTGTATTTTTAAGAGATTTCCCACCTTCTCAATGAATTTTGCGTAGGTTAAGTCTTCTGGTGGGGGAATAGGGCTCTGGAAGGCCTTCTAGTGGGTCCGAAGACATGCCGTGGATGAACTGGGTGAAGACGTGGAAGCGTGAGAAAGTGGGCTATCTGGTCTTGCTTGAGTTGGAAACAACACTGGAGGAATAGGTTGTGAAGGCCCAGGAGAAGCAGGCAGTGAGGATGGAGTCACTGGCCTTGGATAAGTAGATTGTAAATCTTCAAAAAAGGTATTCAATGCTTGAGATATCTGTAGCATTGCTGTAGAGGCAAGATGAGTTTGTGACCTGAAAGGAAGTGGTGTTTGTGAAACACCAGGTGCTCCAGGGTGGTCTTTGGAGTGAGATGCTTTGTAGATGCCCCACTAGAAAGTGAAATACCACTGAACGATGGAGCCCGAGATGAATCAGAGTCGAAAGAGTGTTCCACTTCCACATCCGAATCTGGCTGTGGCACAATGGAAAGAAACGACTTCTGAAGAACGTTTTGTTTTCTGTGTACTTTTCCTAGGCTGAAGCGTAGTTGGTGTTCCATGTTTGCTAATGCGTTCATGGTGAGCAGATGTGCCTTAATGTTCATTACGCAATGTTGCTTTGATGCGCCATGATGCTTCGGTGCCTAGTGTTGTGTAGGCAATGCGCCGTATTGTGTCGTCATGCGCCGATGTTTCGCCATGCGCCATGGTGCTTCGCTTCATGATGCCTCGATGCGTCGTGCTTCGCTTCAAACTAAAGTGCGTCAATGTTTTTGAGACGCAAGGGGGGTAGCGGGAACAGAGCCCTGACTCCCGGTAGTTTTTTGAGGGGATTTAGGAGGAAAAACCTCGACCCCTTTAAATGGCGCTGGATGCTTGGTTGACCTTGCCGATGATGAATCCCCTGGTTCCGACAACGCAGGCCTTTTTTCTCTATACTTTTTAGTTTTCTCCAGTCCCGGAGAAGACTATTCGGTCCGCACGTTGTCTTCTGGCCCTGGGAGATATCCGACCGCAGTCCCTAAACACAGATGGACATAATTATTGCTATTTTTGATGAACATAATTTTGCCACATTGACAGTACTTACACCCGGAGGGTTTAGGCGCCATACTGCCTGAAAAGTTTTCTTGAAAAAACGGTGAAATATCGCAAAAAGTCCGACGAGGAGAGAGAGAGAGGGAACTCCGTGTGCTATCAGCTCGCAGAAAAAAAGACTGAGGAGAGAAACGGATTCGCGCGGGAAGACGACTGCGCAGACGCACAGAGTTGAAAACTCTGACACTATCTGAGGGAAGCTCTGCCTGCTCAGGTTGCGTCGACGCTCCCAGACAGCATGGCTAATTCAGCCCTGCTATCGACGGGAAAAAGAGGAAATATGAGCAAGGAGAGTATTGGCAAAGGTTTCTGGGTCAGCTTTTTTTTCTTTTAAGAATTTTTTTTTTAGCTTCAAAATGAGATGAGAAAGTTTAATTGTTCCAGAAACTTGGATTACAAAGTGGTCAGATCAGGGCACAGGTTGTGTTGTGAGATTTGCATTTTTCGGGTGGTAAAATAGCAAATCAAGAGTTTGCCCGAGCCTGTGTGTGGGCTCATTAATCAGTTGAGACCATCTTAGACCTGCTAAGGCCTCTAGTGAATGTGAGGCTGTAGGGTTAGTTTAAATGTGAATTGAAATCACCAGCCATGTAAAGTGGGTAAAGATTCAAGCAAGGGAGCTTAAGTCGTGTACACAATACAGAAATTTGTGAGAGTAGCAGTAATAAGCATCGTTTCACTCTTTATCCAAGCCAGTGTTTGTTCTTTTCATTATCCCAGGACAAGCAGGATGCTAGTCCTCACATATGGGTGACATCAGTAATGGAGCCCTATGTACGGAAAACTTCTTTAAAAGTTTCTATGAAACTTTTGAATGGCACCAGAGTGCCTACTGAGCATGCCCAGCATGCCATGATATTCCCTGCCACAGGGGTCTCCCTTCAGTCTTCTTTTTTCCGCGAAGCTGTTAGCCTCGCGGCTTAATTGGAGTCTGAGGTGAATTTTCATCTCCAAAAAAATTCGGAAAATTTCAGAAAATATTAACTTTACCGCAGGGGTTTTCCCATCTGTTACCGGCGGTAACTTTTCTTTTTTCGATTCCCGGCTGGGAACGATACAATTCGGGTTTTTTGCCGTCGACGGCCATCCGGCGCCATGGCCTCCGGGTTAAAAAGTGCCCGAATTGCACTAGAACAATGTCGATTACCGACCCTCATTTTGAATGTGTTCTTTGCTTAGGCAAAGATCACAACATTCAGACATGTCCATCTTGTGCTGAAATGACCAGTAAGGGTCGGCGACTTAGGGCCGAGAAAATGGAACAGCTTTTTTCAGTTCAGCTGCTTCCAAGACCGTCCACTTCAACACAGTATTCTCCATCGGCCTCGGTTCGGCAACTGCTGTTGAAGAAAAAACTTCCAGGTGCGGGAGACTCTTCCACTCCATCCCCGTCGATTTCATCGAAGGCATCGACTTCAGGAAGCGACAAACAGCCCGAGAAGCATCGCCATCGACATCGACGACGGCGGGAACCGGTGACCGGAGACACTACCATAGGTACGGCCTCTCCGGCAAAGAAAACCCGGACGGAGACAGAGGCTCCAAGGCCTACTGACGGGCGATCCCCACCGATATCGGTGCCGGGTTCCGAACCTCCTCAGGGCCCTGAGGAAGAATCGGTATCGCCAACACCGCCTCCCTCCACAGCTGCTCTGTTTTCACCAGCTATGAGAGTGGAACTTGACTCCCTCATACGTCAAGCGGTGCAACAGGCTCTCCGAGAGGCGATTCCACCATCGATGCCGATTCCGCAACCATCGATGCCCATTCCCGCACCAACGATTCCGGGGTCATCGACGATGCCGCGGGAACCGGTACAGATTCCAACCCCGGCACATTCACCGATACCGTGTACGCCTCCACCGATTCCTTCCTCGGTGCCACCGATGCCCATACCGGTGCCCTCACCAAGAATGCCGATGCCAGCACCGATTCCTCAGAAGGATGTTCCCATTCTTCATCCAGTTTTCAATAAATTGGACACACTACTGGGAATCCTAACAAAACAATTACCACAGGATCCACTTCCAGGCCCTTCTGGGGTGCCAAGGCCCCCTAGGCCCCATTCACCTGTAAAGACTTCAGTTCCTTATCCAATGCCACAGGATAAACCGGATGACTCTCATTCTGAATATTCTTCGGATGAAGATTTATTCTCTGAGCCTTCTCCAACTGAGGATCACAGAAAGTCTCCACCTGAAGACCTCTCCTTTACTAATTTCGTTAGGGAAATGGCTGACACCATTCCATTTCCTATACAAACAGAGGTAGATGAGCGACAAAAGACTTTGGAAGTCTTACAGTTTGTAGACCCTCCAAAGGAGATGTTGGCAATCCCGGTTCATGAAGTCTTACAAGAACTTCAACACAGAATCTGGGAGCATCCAAGTTCTGTCTTACCGGTCAACAAAAGGGCTGAAGCCACTTATCTGGTACAACCAACTCCAGGATTCCAGAGAACACAACTGCCCCACCAATCAGTGGTGGTTGAATCTGCCCAAAAGAAGGTAAAGAGACAAAAGTCCCATGCTTCTGTGCCACCTGGGAAGGAAAGTAGGTTGTTAGACAACCTAGGCAGAAAAGTTTTCCAGGGTTCCATGCTGGTATCAAAAATTGCATCTTACCAGCTGTACATGAACCAGTACCAAAGGAACCTTTGGAAACAGGTTCAGGAACTTTCTCTTGCTCTGCCGGAACAATATCAAGAGTCTTTTCAAACACTTATACATAAAGGCCTTGACTCTGGCAAACATGAAGTCAGAGCAACTTATGATTGTTTTGAAACAGCAGCAAGATTATCAGCTTCGGCTATAGCTGCAAAGCGATGGGCATGGCTGAAGGCCTCGGATCTTCGCCCAGAAGTCCAAGAGCAATTGTCCGATCTACCGTGCTTAGGGGATAATCTCTTCGGAGAAAAGATAAAAGAAGCTGTAGCGACCCTTAAGGACCACTCGGAGACGTTAAAACAATTGTCCTCTCAGCCTCAGGAATCTCAGGCCTCTTCTAGAAAGTTTCCAAGAAGAGACACTCGACGGCCTTACTATCGCCAACGTAGATACTACCCCCCAGCAGGTAGACAAAGACCTAGCCGCCCGGCACAACGCCAGCAGCCTAGACAAAGGCAACCGAGGGCTCAACCACCTCCACAAACGACAGCCACTTCTGGTTTCTGAACATCCCCAGAGAGCAGCAGCCACATCAATCCGTTCCCAGAAACACCTGTAGGAGGTCGCATTCAATACTTCCACAACAATTGGACCTCCATCACCACCGACCAGTGGGTGTTATCCATCACAACTCACGGTTACAGGCTGGATTTCTTAACTACTCCTATAGAGAATCCACCACTTCACTCTTCCTCAATAAATCAACACTCCATAATTCTTCAAACAGAATTATCCACCCTTCTGAGAGCCAGGGCCATAGAACCAGTTCCTGGACCTCAAAAGGGCAGAGGATTCTACTCTCGATATTTCCTCATTCCAAAGAAAACAGGAGGTCTTCGTCCTATCCTAGACCTCAGGAATCTCAACAAATTTCTCAAAAAAGAAAAATTCAGAATGGTATCCCTAGGCTCCATTCTACCTCTTCTTCAAATGGGAGATTGGCTCTGCTCTCTGGATCTTCAAGATGCCTACGCTCACATCCCCATCTATCCTCCTCATCGACAATACCTGCGATTTCGGGTAATGGATCAACACTTTCAATACAGAGTGCTACCATTCGGTCTAGCATCAGCACCAAGAGTATTCACGAAATGCTTGGCTGCAGCAGTGGCACACCTACACAAACAAAAAGTGCACGTGTTCCCTTACCTGGACGATTGGCTCATCAAAAGTCAATCAAAAGAAGGAGCTGTCACTTCTCTCAAGCTCACCATCCAAGTGCTTCATTCCTTGGGTTTTCTCATCAACTACCAGAAATCCCATCTGTCACCAACTCATCTACTACAGTTCATAGGTGCAGAGCTAAACACTACACTAGCAACTGCTTTTCTACCAAGAGACCGTGCTCAGACACTTGTCCTCTTAACTCACAATCTTCGCAACCGATTCAAGGTGACAGCTCACCAGTGCCTCATTCTTCTGGGGCACATGGCTTCCACGGTTCATGTAACTCCCATGGCCAGATTGACCATGCGACTTCTACAATGGACTCTCAAAACACAGTGGATACAAGCCACTCAACCAATGTCCACTCCTATTTACATCACACCAGAGCTCAAAGCTGCACTTCTCTGGTGGACGTCAATGCCCAACCTGCTCAAAGGCCTACCTTTTCAGCAACCACTTCCACAGGTGACGTTGACTACAGATGCATCCACCTTAGGGTGGGGAGCGCATATTGGTCATCTAAAGACACAGGGCAAGTGGACACGACTCGAAGCCTCTTTTCAAATAAATTTCCTAGAGCTTCGAGCTATACGTTATGCGCTGCATGCATTCAAAGACTGCCTATCACACAAGACTGTTTTAATCCAAACGGACAACACAGTAGCCATGTGGTACATCAACAAACAAGGGGGGACAGGTTCTTACCTTCTTTGTCAAGAAGCAGCACAGATTTGGGACTGGGCCCTGACACATTCCATTCTTTTACGGGCCACCTACCTAGCGGGTATCCACAACACAGTGGCGGATCGCCTCAGTCGTCAGTTCCAACCACACGAATGGTCCTTGGATCCAGCAATAGCATCCAAGATCTTCCAACGCTGGGGACAACCGACGATAGATCTCTTTGCATCCCAGCTCAACTACAAAGTGAACAATTACTGCTCTCTACTCCGTCAGCAGAACAGCCTACCAAAGGACGCATTTGCTCGCCATTGGACCTCAGGCCTGTTATACGCGTATCCTCCGATACCACTCATAACCAAAACATTAGTGAAGCTACAACAGGACAAGGGGACTATGATACTCATAGCCCCATATTGGCCTCGACAAGTATGGTTCCCCACACTGCTAGATCTCTCAGTCAGGGATCCGATTCGCCTGGGAGTGACTCCCAATCTCATAACTCAGGAACAGGGTCAGTTGCGCCATCCCAACCTCCAATCCCTGTCCCTGACCGCATGGATGTTGAAAGCTTGATCTTACAACCTCTCAACCTTCCATCCGCTATATCTCAAGTTCTTATAGCTGCACGTAAACCTTCCACTAGAAAGAATTATTCCTATAAGTGGAGACTGTTTACTCTGTGGTGCACTCAGCAGGATTTAGATCCTTTCACTTGCCCCACTACCTCGCTACTAGATTACCTTTACCATCTTTCAGACTCTGGTCTTAAGACATCATCTGTAAGGGTACACTTGAGTGCAATCTCAGCTTACCATAATAAGCTGGACGATGCTCCTATCTCCACACAGCCTCTCGTCAGTAAATTCATGAGAGGCCTAACTCACATTAAACCTCCAGTTCATTCCCCAAGCATACTATGGGACCTGAACGTAGTATTAACCAGACTTATGCGGTCTCCTTTTGAACCCATAAATACTTGCGACCTTAAATACCTAACTTGGAAAACGGTATTTCTCATAGCCATTACATCAGCTAGACGGGTCAGCGAACTACAAGCACTAGTCACATATGAACCCTTTACAAAGTTCCTACATGACAGAGTAGTCCTCTGAACACACCCAAAATTCCTTCCAAAAGTTGTCACGGAATTCCACTTGAACCAATCCATAGTTTTACCTACATTCTTTCCTAGGCCTCACTCTCACCAGGGAGAAAGAGCCTTACACACTTTGGACTGTAAGCGTGCGTTATCCTTCTATTTAAACCGCACTACAGCCCACAGGAAATCCAATCAGCTGTTTGAATCTTATGATCCAAACAAACCGGGTAAAGCAGTGGGTAAGCATACTCTGTCAAACTGGCTAGCAGATTGCATACAATTTTGTTATGACAAAGCAGGCCTTACTCTTCAAGGGCGAGTAAAAGCACATTCAGTCAGAGCGATGTCGACCTCAGTAGCACACCTTCGCTCTGTACCTATTCTGGACATTTGCAAAGCAGCAACATGGAGTTCTCTTCACACCTTTGCAGCTCATTACTGTTTGGACAAGCAGGGAAGACGAGATTCAGCCTATGGACAATCCGTCTTAAAGAACTTGTTTCCAGTTTAATCCCAACTCCTACTACATCCAACCTGCTGTGATTTCGGCTGATTCATTTCATCGTCAATACCTCACTGTTGCTTCAGCACAAAATAACTCAGCCTCTAGCTTGCTAATCACCCATATGTGAGGACTAGCATCCTGCTTGTCCTGGGATAAAGCAAAATTGCTTACCTTGTAATAGGTGTTATCCCAGGACAGCAGGATGTAGTCCTCACGAAACCCACCCACCACCCCGCGGAGTTGGGTCCGTTACGTTTTATTATTTTATTTTTGGCTAACGCTTATTGCTACAAAACAAGACTGAAGGGAGACCCCTGTGGCAGGGAATATCATGGCATGCTGGGCATGCTCAGTAGGCACTCCGGTGCCATTCAAAAGTTTCATAGAAACTTTTAAAGAAGTTTTCCGTACATAGGGCTCCATTACTGATGTCACCCATATGTGAGGACTACATCCTGCTGTCCTGGGATTTACACCTATTACAAGGTAAGCAATTTTGCTTTCCTGATTTTCCACTACCCTGGGTTTATGATCATACAAGGTCCCATATTCAATCCACCCAGGCTCACCTTATGTCTTACTATCAAACTTGTAATAAAGCTCAGATCAAAAAAAGAAGGGGAAAACAACATGATGGTGTCCATAAAAGCAACGTGAATGTTCAGATGCCTTCTTTCTGATACCTCTTGGTTTTAAATTCAAGCTTCTGGTTAGAATAGTGTTACTTGTATGGTCTTAGAGCATTCAGGAGGATATTGTGTTGGTTTTGAAATAAGCAGTACAGCTAGCAGAACTTGGCAAGCTCTGCATCCCTGGGCTCTTGTTGGAGCTCCAGCTTGCTTGATTTATAGGAAGGTGCAATCTACTGCTACCAACCTGGCAACCTCGATGCTAGTTTGTGCTTTCTTTTTCATTCCTTATTTTCTTCTTAAAATCTGTCCCCTTTACCTCTGCTCTTCATGGAGTGGAGGGTGAGTTTTTGCAATTCTGAGACTTCCCAAGCCTGATCCTACCCCAGTCCTCTGTCTTTATCACACGTGTGTAAAATCTGTCACGGTTTTTAGCAACTACCACCTCTGTTGGTGGCTATCCCAGGCATCTAACACCTCTTGGTAAATTGGAAGAAATATTAGAAAATACCAAACAATTGTCCCAGTCTGTATGTGTAAATGCATAAGGACAGTATAAGGGTATGTCATATGTGCACCAAGGAGCAGCTTTCCTGTCTCTGTAAAAGTGTGGACTGGGAAGCAGTGTTACTGTTTGTGTAAGCATGAGGTCCAGGGAGCAGCGTGTCTGTCGCTATGAGCGTGGATCCTAGGAGGCGCTGTGCCTGTCACTGTGAAAGTGGATCCTGGGGAGCGCTGTGCCTGTCACTGTGAAAGTGGATCCTGGGGAGTGCTGTGCCTGTCACTGTGAAAGTGGATCCTGGGGAGCGCTGTGCCTGTCACTGTGAGCGTGGATCCTGGGGAGCGCTGTGCCTGTCACTGTGAGCGTGGATCCTGGGGAGCGCTGTGCCTGTCACTGTGAAAATGGATCCTGGGGAGCGCTGTGCCTGTCACTGTGAAAGTGGATCCTGGGGAGCGCTGTGCCTGTCACTGTGAAAGTGGATCCTGGGGAGCGCTGTGCCTGTCACTGTGAAAGTGGATCCTGGGGAGCGCTGTGCCTGTCACTGTGAAAGTGGATCCTGGGGAGCGCTGTGCCTGTCACTGTGAAAGTGGATCCTGGGGGAGCGCTGTGCCTGTCACTGTGAGCGTGGATCCTGGGGAGCGCTGTGCCTGTCACTGTGAAAGTGGATCCTGGGGGAGCGCTGTGCCTGTCACTGTGAAAGTGGATCCTGGGGAGCGCTGTGCCTGTCACTGTGAAAGTGGATCCTGGGGGAGCGCTGTGCCTGTCACTGTGAGCGTGGATCCTGGGGAGCGCTGTGCCTGTCACTGTGAAAATGGATCCTGGGGAGCGCTGTGCCTGTCACTGTGAGCGTGGATCCTGGGGAGTGCTATAGCTGTGTATCTATAAGCAGGCAGGGGGGGAGCGGTGTAGCTGTATATCTATAAGCAGGCAGTGGGGAGTGGTGTAGCTGTGTATCTATAAGCAGGCAGTGGGGAGCGGTGTAGCTGTATATCTATAAGCAGGCAGTGGGGAGCGGTGTAGCTGTATATCTATAAGCAGGCAGGGGGGAGTGGTGTAGCTGTGTATCTATAAGCAGGCAGGGGGGAGGCGGTGTAGCTGTATATAAGCAGGCAGTGGGGAGCGGTGTAGCTGTATATCTATAAGCAGGCAGGGGGGAGTGGTGTAGCTGTATATCTATAAGCAGGCAGTGGGGAGTGGTGTAGCTGTATATCTATAAGCAGGCAGTGGGGAGTGGTGTAGCTGTATATCTATAAGCAGGCAGGGGGGAGTGGTGTAGCTGTATATCTATAAGCAGGCAGTGGGGAGTGGTGTAGCTGTATATCTATAAGCAGGCAGTGGGGAGTGGTGTAGCTGTATATCTATAAGCAGGGCAGGGGGGGAGTGGTGTAGCTGTATATCTATAAGCAGGCAGTGGGGAGTGGTGTAGCTGTATATCTATAAGCAGGCAGGGGGGAGCGGTGTAGCTGTATATCTATAAGCAGGCAGGGGGGAGCGGTGTAGCTGTATATCTATAAGCAGGCAGGGGGGAGCGGTGTAGCTGTATATCTATAAGCAGAGGCAGTGGGGAAGCGGTGGTAGCTGTGTATCTATAAGCAGGCAGGGGGGAGCGGTGTAGCTGTGTATCTATAAGCAGGGCAGGGGGAGCGGTGTAGCTGTGTATCTATAAGCAGGCAGGGGGGAGTGGTGTAGCTGTGTATCTATAAGCAGGCAGTGGGGAGCGGTGTAGCTGTGTATCTATAAGCAGGCAGTGGGGAGCGGTGTAGCTGTGTATCTATAAGCAGGCAGTGGGGAGCGGTGTAGCTGTGTATCTATAAGCAGGCAGTGGGGAGTGCTATAGCTGTATATCTATAAGCAGGTAGGGGGGAGTGGTGTAGCTGTGTATCTATAAGCAGGCAGTGGGGAGCGGTGTAGCTGTGTATCTATAAGCAGGCAGGGGGGAGCGGTGTAGCTGTGTATCTATAAGCAGGTAGGGGGGAGTGGTGTAGCTGTATATCTATAAGCAGGCAGGGGGGAGTGCTGTAGCTGTATATCTATAAGCAGGTAGGGGGGAGTGGTGTAGCTGTGTATCTATAAGCAGGTAGGGGGGAGTGGTGTAGCTGTATATCTATAAGCAGGTAGGGGGGAGTGGTGTAGCTGTGTATCTATAAGCAGGTAGGGGGGAGTGGTGTAGCTGTGTATCTATAAGCAGGCAGTGGGGGGTGCTTTACCTGTCTATGTGCTCTGGGAAGCCCTGTAGCTTTGCTGTCTGACTCCTCCTTTCCTTTCCTATTTTCAGAATCCACAGATACGCCCATTGTGGTACAGCCATCATCAGCCACAGAGACCACGCAGCTGACGACCGACTCCCACCACACCAGCTACCATACTGACGGTTTCAACTGATTCTCCCCGGTAGACACTGTCGCTTAGGAGGAATAAGATAGTTACAGCCACCTCAACCCTGGGATCATGAGCATTAAGATTAGAATTGTGTGGAGGAGGTACATTTCCATTTCAGAGCGGTTTGCAGTCTCTCCCGCGTGCCGTAGCATGCAGTATTCAACCCATGTCTTGGTTTTTCAGTCCCTTTTTTATTTTGGGAAATGGAACAGATGTTTGTGTATAGCATGTATGCCCTTCTCTTTCCTGTCTTAGTGTTGTGTGTGTAGTAATGAGGAGAGAGATTTCTCTATTTAAAGAGGGCCTCTAGCAGCCCCGCACTCAGCATGAGCTGATAGAAACTGCTTGTAATTCCTTCTGGGCTCTGGCACCAGGACTCTTCTTCCACAGATACCAGGGCATTTCCCTGCCATCACCGTCCCTAAATCCAGGGATTCTTCCTGTGGTTACCATGACTTGGTCTCCTTCTTGCACAGTGTCCCCAGCCCAGGGTAGTGCGCAGGGCAGTGCGCTGGCCTGCTTCTTCTTTTTCAGGGAGCTCCGTGCCGTAAGGTACAGGTTGGGCCAGTCCTGGCTTCACCCTGCTACTTCCAACCTCTGTAAGTTAGGGGGTTAAAATCAGGACCGGCACAGCCTGACCTGTGACGCAAGTCATTGTACGGAGAACCTTCCCCGTGCGAAAAGAAACCCACACAGGCTCTAGAAAAGCTGTGGTGCTTCTCAGCTGAGTGGTTCTGATCCGACATACGGCGGCACCAGACTTCAGATGCCATATCTTTACCCATCTGCAGCCTAAAACGCTTCCATTCATTTAGCTACACGGCAGATGCTGGAACCACCCAATCTCAGCCAAAGCTCCTAATTGCACTGCAAATATTAGAAACCCATTCAGAGAGTATTTCTCATGCAATTCTTTCCTATTAATACAATAAATTACTTCTCTGAAGCGCCAGACCTCAAAATGCCTGCCATGAGTCTCCGGCAGAACTGAGCCATTCTCGTTCTCAGGCCTGAGAACAGTTTAATTTGCCTTCCGACTCCCTGTTTAGAGTTTTCTGCTTCTGATTGCGTTGCCAGCAAAGTGCATGGGGAAGAGTCAAATTCAAAATCTAATATGAGAAACGTTTTAGTAATGTAAACCGCTGCTGTGGTTAAGTGCTCCTCTTTAGATGGTCGCATTGATATGAAATGCTTGAGAAGCGTTTTTTAATCAGGTTTCAGTGATTTGCATGTAAAGAACAGGGTGGATTCCAGCAAGGTCTGGCTCTCCTGCAGTGCCGTGAGCTTTCATTCCTGTGTACGGGTGCAGAACCGCCGTCCCTCCAGCACCTACCCTAGCCTTTTTAGGTTTGCCAAAGGGGCAAAAAAACCCTCGAACATTAAATGCAGACCACCTTGGAAAATTCAAGCCCTCGCTCTCATTGGGAAGAGTCCATTCCTTACACTCGCTCCCCTGCACAATCATGTTTTTATGTTGCTTATTTGTATTTTAAATTTAGGTTTCAGTGTCTTTGCCACATCTTATAAGAATGCAGTCCCTCTCTGCAGAGCACCCTGGTGTACGTCTGTCCTCATGGGCTGGAAAATCTTTTTTCAAAAGCTGAAATGCCTCAGATCTAGGATTGGTATTGGTTCTGCTGTCTTTTCCTGCTTCTTCCGGGGCTCGGCATATGATCTCCTAAAGAAACAGGATGTAGGCAGGTGACCTGAGAGCTACAGGGAGATTTTCAGCCAGAGAGTGAGCTATGACCAGGGAAGAGCATGAGCCCGACCTCTCCTGCCTCTGCAGCCTGGAAGGTGTTTAGCCTTGCACATGATCCCAGCTCCGTGCAGAATGCGTTCTGTCTGGGAGGCAAGAGCTGGAAGTTTCCCCGTCTCTAACTTTTGAAACCAAATCATTTTTAAGCAGTGTTCAGTAGCTGTGGCTTTCTTGGTAACAATGATGGTTTGATTATTTAAGGTGGAGCCTGGCCACGTTTCTCACACTGAGCACTTACGCTGGGCAGCAGACAAGCCCTGAATTTAGTATAGAAATCACTGTCAAGGAAATTCCTTTTGAAATTTAAGCAGAAGGTACTGGGGAATGAAGATAATTCCTCGTAGCTTTGAACACAACTTTTCCTTTTATCGTGGCTAGTTCCCATTCTTTTTTTCCTGTGGAAATGTTTCCTTACATTTAAATGTAAAGTATTTAATGTGGATCTGCATTAAATGTTTCTGTCCTTATGCTTCTTGCCTTCCTTTCTGTTCTCGCCTTTAATGTGCCCTCTTGACTCGCTGTCTGCCTGAGGGATTCCTCTGGTAAGTTGCTGACTGTACGGAGAATGTGTGTCCTGCTCAGGAGAGATGCCGGGTGAAGCAAGGCTGCTTGTGTTATCCTGGAGAGCGCATGGAGAGCCGCTTATTCTGAGGCACGGCGTGCATGTTCTCCCTAGGGGCTGCTAATGTGTAGGTGCTTCCAGTTAGCAACCATGACTCATCCTAGGCAGCCCTTAACGCAGCTGTCCTGCCATATGTCCTTTGCAAGGTTCCCCGTTAACTCCTTTAAGCCTCTTCGTCCCATTTCATTCCACAATAAATTGAGAAACTAGCATAGGACACTGTTAAAATAACAGGTATTTAGTGCCATATATACTAGGCATTTTCTCCATAAATACAGAATGAGAAAACCCATTTGCCTGTGTTAGTACTTAGATACATGATGTGATGTAGGAATTATGAAGCTTTAATATCAGTGTTGGCAAATATTTATTGCATAAAAGTGAGTCTAGTGAATGTCATTGCACAGTGTGTGATAGGAAGCTGTGTACTGTGGGATTTCCATGGTGAGAGATCGGTGACATTTCAGGCTCACAGAGTCATGGATGGAGCAGCTGCCAAAATCTGAATCCTGAAACTTGGAGGGTGCCTTAAAGATTTCCTATGGTAGCTCGTGGACAAATTGTGTCCTCCCGAAACAAGGAGGATGTTCAGTGACGTCTCCAAAAGTGCAAGCAAAAGGATGTAAATAGCCAGTGACGGCCTGCGCTTTCAGGCAAAGTCTTCTGCACTGTCTTGAGGCCTTGCTGTTGGTGCCAGGGCTCTGGCTGGGCCCCTCCCAGCAGCTTTGCTTAGTGAATTAAAAAGCATAATCTGATGGACATTGTATAGTATCCCTTCCTATCTTACTGCAGAGATCAGCCTCTGGCTTTGCAACTTTTAACCACTTCCATCTTCCACAAAGACAGCATTCCTAAACAAATAAGTGACATGCTCTGTCAGGTTTTCTTTAATGCCCCATCAGCAGCATTTTTTCCTTTCCTGTCCTGTTTGTACTGGAAGACTTTGCTCCCATCCTCTGCTGCTGTCCCTGACTTTCCTCTATTTTGACCTGCATGCACTAGGCACAAGCTCCTGTATCCCATTGATGATGTATTTATTAAAAATGTATTGGATTGCCTACACCTAGGCGATATACAAAACATACACGTTCCCTGTATGTACCTGGATCAGTCCAGACAGTGGGTTGAGCCTCCTGTCCAGCAGATGGAGACAGAGAAAAACTGAAAGGGTATCCTATATCAGGACAGTGCTCACCCTGCATCCCTTCAGTATTTCTCTGTCTCCAGCAGATGAAGGCAGTTGAACCTGCAGTTCCCTCTCTCTAGATGATTTTCTTTCTCTCTCTTTGGGAATTTCTTTTTTTATATTGAACAGTTTTATTGATGCATAGAAAGACAAAATACAATGTTGGCAAGAAAAAACATATAGCAAAGAATACAATGCATCCCTGTGTTTTCAAAGTATACAACCCCTCCCCCCCAAAAAAACATCATACATAGATTTCTACAATAAGTCAGAATTGAAAGACCCCATACAACCACCAACTAGAGCTATGGAATGCCGAATCATCAGCTCAGATAAATTTAGATAGACTGCGAGCTAAGATGACTAAAAGAACATAAAAGCACGGCTCGGCCCATGATGAGAAGACTAGCCAGTCCAGGTAAAGGTGACAGCCTTCGATATCAGTGCATAGAAATAACGTGCAATGAGAGTGTAAGAAAACCACTAGTTCGAGGAATGAGAGGACTGTGAAGCCCTCCACTGTAAGTAGGGAGTCCAAATGCGTTGAAAAGATTTTACTCTTTTATGCTTTTCCGCCGTGAGCTTATTCAATGTACAAACATGATCGGTTCTGCTCTGAACTGCTGCCAGATTGGGTCCTGTTGTACTCTTCCACAGGCGCGCAATTTCCAGCCTGGCAGCTATGCACACTTGTACACTGAAAGCCAACGGCGCCGTAACTTCCCCCTCACCAAAGTCATTCAACAACGCTCCTTCCACTGAAAGGCAAATGGGATTAGTAAGCACATCAGAAATCCAACCTTCCACTTTCTGCCAGAGGGGTTTAATACAACCCCCCTCCCACCACATATGTAGAAACGTCCCCTCAACAGCGCACCCTCTCCAACAAAAACCATCATGCTTGGATGACATTTTCCGCAACCGAGCTGGCGTTACATACCATCGGTACATAAGCTTATAACCATTTTCTACTAGGGATGCGGATACTGAGGCTTTACTAATCTGAAGATATATGCGATCCCAATCAGATATGGGGATGTCCCGTTTAAGATCAGCACTCCACGCCTTGGCATAGCTAGGACTGGGCAACAGTCTAGTATTCATTAGTTTATAAATTCTAGATAACAAGCCCCGCGTCCTGAGTGGAGTAGAGCAAAAGCCTTCGAATAAGGTCTTCCCTCTCAACAGGTCCGCCGGAATACCGCTAGTAGTACAAAAATGGACCAATTGCTTATATGCCAAGAATTCCGTACCCGGCATGCCTAGTGACTCTTGAAATGAAGCATAAGAAATGAGTTTATCTCCACCCCATAAATGCACCAATCTAGTGATAGATCTGTCTTTCCATGCCTGGAATGCTGAGGTCGGAACACCCGGCTGAAAATCAATATTATGATATAAACTGGTCAAGTGGTAATAAGTTTTAGTGCCCACTAGTTTAGCTTTCCAGGTAGACCACAAGGACAAGGTATGTCTCGTAGTGGGCAATAAATCCTGATGCTCCTTCCAGGTGTGACATGGCTGCCAGGGCATAGCTGCCAACTTCATCCCCGGCGCCCTATGTTGTTCAATCACTACCCAGTGTTTCTGATCCCGTTCTGCATGCCACTCTATAATAGGTCTAATTTGACCAGCAACATAGTACCACTGAAAATTTGGGACACTGAGTCCTCCTTCCAGTTGGGATTGATGGAGCACATGTCGACTAACCCGTGGCGGGCGCCGTCTCCAAATAAAACTAAAAATTCGTCTCTGCCATAATTTCAATGCTGCAGTAGAAACAGCAACAGGTAAGGACTGAAATAAATATAACAATTTGGGAAGCACGTTCATTTTTACTGTAGCTATTCGTCCCAGCCACGAAATGGGTAACCTGTGCCAGGTGTCTAGATCAAAGAATATTTTCTTAATTAAAGGAGGATAATTACAACTAAAAAGGTCCTTCGGGTGACTAGTAAGATATATACCCAGATACTTGAGTTTGTGATTGGTCCAACGAAAGGGGTGGAGCGGTTTTAAAAAGTGCACCACAGCTGGGGCACAGGTGACATTCAATATTTCGGATTTCTCCCAGTTGACTTTATAGCCCGAGGCCTCGCTAAAATGCCGTATTTCTTGTTCAATTGCTGACAACGAGACATGGGGATCCCTAATTGTGAATATGATGTCATCAGCAAATAAACAAAGTTTGCGGGGAGCACCGCCCGCCAGCAAGCCACGAATGGAGGGATTACTACGAATTTTAATAGCAAGGGGCTCTAAAAAAAAATGGCAAAAAGAATGGGCGATAAAGGGCACCCCTGTCACGTACCCCTGCCCACTTCAAAACTATCAGAATACCCCCCGTTGATTTTAAGGCAGGCTTGTGGCTTATCATATAATTTATGCAACCATTTACAAAAGTACGGACCAAATCCCATTTGTCGCAAAACCCCAAACAAGAATGGCCAATGCACCATATCGAACGCTTTTTCTGCGTCCATGGATAGAAAAAGCGCATCGTCCTTGCGTTCATGGGCAATCCATAACAAATCGACCAATTTGCGGACATTGTCCCCAGCCATTCTTCCTGGAATAAAGCCAGCCTGATCCTGATGGATAAGAGAGGTGATATAGTTGGTCAGGCGGCCAGCTAAAATTTTCGCAAAAATCTTGAGATCCAGGTTTATCAGTGAAATGGGACGATATGATCCACAACTTGTGGGGTCACGCCCTGGCTTAGGTAACACTGTTATTCCCGCCAGATTCGCCTGGGGACCCAGCGTGGCACCATGTCTAAGGGAATTATATACCTTTTGGAGATGGGCTACAATATATGGGCCGTACTGCTTATAAAATTGGGCCATCAGGCCATCCGGTCCTGGGGACTTCCCCACCTTCATAGTATTTATGCTATCCAGAATTTCAGCTTCTTTGAGAATTTCTTCCTACCTGTGGGTTCTTTTTTCTTCAGGATCAAGCAAGTATTAGTTCCTTAAATTACAATTAAAAAAAAACCAAACAAAAAAAACCAGGTTTTATCCTTGAGTGAGACAGTTCTGTCTCATAGCACTTACAGGGTCCTAGGGGGGTTTTCCCCCTTGATTGTTCAGCCTAGGAGCCCTTATTCCCGGTGCCTTCTGCCTGTCTGGGGTATGATACAGGTGGTCCAGTCACTCCCCTTTGTGCTTGGGTGACCCCGGAGAAGTCTCATGCCTTGGGTCCCACTGCAGAGCTGACTCCATGTCTCTGCTCTGTTGGAATTAAGGAGTAAATTAAAAAAAAAAAGTACTTTTGCGGGCACCCGCGATTGATTTGAAGGGCAGTGGAAAGAGGAGCGTAGCAGGGCTGATTCACCTCCTCTCGCTCGCACTTTTAGACCAGCTCAGCTGATTTCATTTTTTTCTCCATGGCAGTTTTTTACTCATGCCATGCTCAGCTGCCTGCCTAGCCTGCGGGGAGCCTGCTTCGCGGCTCTCCCGCGATGGGCTGTGTTCCCTCTGTTTGCCCGGTGTGGAGAGGTAACTCAGCTGTGGCAGAGAAGTCAGCAGTCCATGGCCGGACCACTAAACGTGCTCCCAGGCCGGCCCCCTCACGAAAAACCATGGGAATGGCGGCCATTTTAGTTTCAGGTCTTGCAGCAGATTTGGGGCCGGAGGGGGAAAGGGAGCCTGATTTTGATGATTCGCCACCAGATCTAAGCCCCATGGACTCCCCACGGCCAAACCCTGACCCTTCCCACCAAGTCCGTCCGTCCCCGTCCCCGTCCCCCCCCCCCCCCCCCCCCCCCCCGGAAGTCCCATCACCGTTTTTCCCCAGAGTTTGTTCTCTTGCTGCACAAATATTTTCTAGCTAGTCTAGAAGAGCAGGACAATCCTCCCTCTGCCCCCCCCCCCACCCCCGGCAAAGATCCCTCGGGTGTCCACCAGGCAGGCCCCTCAAGCTCCGGATTCGCAGGGAGTCAGGGTCAGGACTGTACCTGGGTGTACCAGATCCCCCTGACCCGTCTGAAACCTCTCTGCTGCCAGACCCAGATCAGGATGCTGACTTGCTGCTCCCAAACCCGCTCATTGAGGGGGACGACCTGCGGGTCTTGCGATTATTCCCCTGGGAAGAGCTTGACCCGCTCATTCCCTTTGTTCTGGACGAGCTGGGTATAGAGGTCCCTCCTGAGGAATCCACGGGTGCCTCCACTTCTCAGACAGTGGACCTGGTCCTGGCGGGGCTTAGGGCTCCTCCAAGTATTTTTCCATTCCATCCCATGCTAATGCAACTACTGCTTCGGGAGTCCCCGAATCCGGTCTCCGGGTGGGTAGGGCGATGGACAAGCTCTATCCTCTACCAGACCAATACCTCAAGATCCCTAAAGTTGACGCATCGGTGTCCGCTGTTACTAAACGGACCACCATACCGGTTGTGGGGGTGACTGCGTTAAAAGATCTTTAAGACTGTAAGTTGGAACTCTATCTTAAGAGGATTTTTGAAGTCCTGGCTTTAGGGGTCCGGACGACAGTCTGTAGCAGTCTCATGCAGCGGGCAAGTTTTAAGTGGGTTCAACAATTACTCAGCACCCAGGACCTCCCGTCTGCAGAGGCGGGACGGTTCGAAGCTGTGGTGGCCTATGACGCTGGTGCTCTTTATGATCTCAGGGTGCAGGCCAGAGCTATGGTTTCGGCCAGGTGACTCTTCTGGCTGAGAAATTGGGCAGCGGACTCCTCTTCTAAATCCCAGCTGGGCACTCTACCTTTCAAGAGTAAGTTGCTTTTTGGAGAGGACCTGGACCAGCTTATTAAATCTTTGGGCGACAACAAGATTCATAAGCTACCTGAGAACCGCCCTAAACAGTCCAAGTCATTCTTTCCTTTGCGCTCTTGGTTCAGGGGTCAGCGCAGATACAACAAACCGCGTGGGACTTTTCAAAGAAATACTTCCTCAAGATCTCAATCGTGGTCTCATTCCTTTCGTGGGCGACGCCCCTTCCGAGATGGTAACCACAAGGTACCACCACAAAGTCATCACAATGAGATGCGGCTGGCCCATTCCTCTGTTCCCAGCTTAGGTGGATGTCTGTCCCTCTTTTACGAGGAATGGGTCAAAATTACCTCTGATCAGTGGGTCCTCGAAGTCATCGAAAAAGGCTACAAGTTAGAATTTGCTCGGGATCTCCCGGACCGCTACTTCATATCTCCCTGCGGCAGTCGAAAGCACCTGGCGCTATGCAAGACTCTAGATAGGCTACAAGAGCTCGGGGCTATAGTTCCTATTCCCCTGGAGGAACAGGGGTCCAGCCAGTATTCCATCTACTTTGTCATCCCCAAAATGGACAGCTCCTTACGGCCTATCCTGGATCTCAAGTGGGTCAACAAGGCCCTGAAGGTCCCCCATTTCTGGATGGAGACCCTGAGGGCGGTAATAGCGGTTTGCTCAGGGGAGTTCCTTGCTTCTCTCGACTTAATGGAAGTCTACTTACACATCCCGATCCGCCAAGAACACCAGAAGTGTTCATTTCAACATCCTGGGTTGGCACTCCCATTCGGTCTCACCACCGCTCCTCGAACTTTCACCAAGGTCATGGTGGTTGTAGCAGCCTGCCTCCGCTGAGAGGTCATCCTAGTCCATCCTTACCTGGATGACTGGCTCATTCGGGCGAAGACAGAGAAACTCTGTGCGATAGCCGTCAACAAGGTCTTGTCCCTCCTCACTTCCCTCGAGTGGATAGTCAATTTTTCCAAGAGCAACCTCAAACCCTCTCAAGTGCTGGAATTTCTAGGGGCACGCTTCAACACCCGCGTGGGCAAAGTTTTGCTGCCCGAGGCCCAGGCGCTTAAGCTTATGGATCAAGTGCAACATCTGTTATCCCTCTCGGTGCCCACAGCCTGGAACTACCTTCAAGTCCTGGGCTCTATGGCTTCCACTATAGACTTGATTCCTTGGGCTTTTGCGCATATGCGTCCTTTTCAGAAAGCTTTGCTCTCCTGCTGGAAGCCGGTTTCGGAGGAGTTCCGGACACCTACCGCTCTCCAACTCTACCATCGCCAGCTTGCAGTGGTGCTTTCTCTCGCTCACCTGTTGAAGGGGATGCGCCTGGAAAAACCCCAGTGGGTCATTGTTACGATGGACGCTTGTCTCTCCGGCTGTGGAGCGGTGTGTCAGACTCAGTCTACCCAGGGACAATGGTCTCCAGTCCAATCTCGAAGTCACATCAATTGGCTGGAGACCCGATTGGACCATCTGGCACTCAAGATCTTCCTGCCCTTGATTCAACGCAGAGCTGTGCGAGTTCTCTCCGACAATGCCACCACAGTCGCTTACATCAATCGCCAGGGAGGTACCAGGAGTCGCCTGGTGGCTTTGGAAGCCAGCAAGCTGCTCTCCTGGGCAGAGCGCCATCTGGATCAACTAGCGGCCTCACACATTGCGGGGAAAGAGAATATTCAGGCCGACTTTCTCAGTTGCCAGCACCTAGACCCAGGGGAGTGGGAGTTGTCCGAAGTGGCAATGGAGCTGATCGTGCGCAGGTGGGGACCTCCCCACTTAGACCTAATGGCCACTCTGAGGAATACGAAAGCTCCCAAATTCTTCAGTCTCAGAAGGAAGCACTGCTCGGAGGGGGTGGATGCCCTGGTTCTTCCTTGGCCTCACAACATCCTCCTTTACGTGTTTACGCCCTGGCCCCTGGTCAGCAAGGTACTCTGAAGAATAGAACTCTACAGAGGGCTGGTCATTCTTTTAGCACCAAAATGGCCTCTGAGGCTTTGGTTCGCGGACCTGGTGAACCTCGCATCAGATGGTTCTCTTTGTCTTGGTCATCTCTCTCACCTACTATGTCAAGGTCCCGTATTTTTCGATCAAGCGGATCGCTTTTGTCTAGCGGCCTGGCTTTTGAGCGGCGGTGACTGAGGAAGAGGGGTTATAAGGAGGAAGTGATATCCACGCTACTGCGGGCACACAAAACTTCCACCTCTCTTGCTTACATTCATATTTGGAGAGTGTTTGAGAATATGTGTGCCAACTCCGGAGTACCAGCGCGCAAGGCCCTGGTGTCCCAGGTTCTCTCTTTCCTACAGAATGGCCTCTCCAAAAGTTTGTCCTTCAATTCCTTATGGGTATAGGTTTTGGCTCTCGGTTCCCTTTTAGGGCGTGTTGATGGTTATGCGGTTGCAGCTCATCCGGATGTGGTACGGTTCCTCAAAGGTGCCAAGCATTTGAATCCCCCTATCTGGGCTACTTGTCCATCATGGACTCTAAATTTGGTTCTTAGAGTTCTCTGGGAGGCGCCCTTCGAACCTCTCCAGTGGGCTACACTTAAGGATTTGAATCTGAAGACGGTCTTTCTTGTCGCTATTTGCTGTGCCAGGAGAGTGTCCGAGCTCCAAGCATTGTCATGTATGGAGCCCTTCCTTCGCATTTCTGTTTCAGGGGTTTCTCTTAAAACGGTTCCCTCCTTTTTACCTAAGGTGGTGTCTTCCTTTTTACCTAAATCAGTCGGTAGAGCTTCCGGCTTTTTCTCCAGAAGACATTGCCAGTACGCCTGGCAAAGAACTGTGGCGACTTGATGTCAAGAGTCCAACTGCAATATTTACAGGTTACTAATGAGTTTCGAGTCTCTGATCATCTGTTTGTTCTTTGGAGCGGACCAAGTAAGGGGAACAAAGCTTCTAAGGCTATTATCGCTCGATGGTTGAAGGAGGCGATTGCTTCGGCATATATCTGTTGGGGTCGGACGGTCCCGGAGGGTTTAAAAGCACATTCTTTGCCTTTAGGCGACCTCGTGGGTGGAGATCCAGTTGGTTTCTGTAAGAGATATGCAGAGCAGCTACTTGGAAATCTCTGCATACCTTTGCTTGGCATTATCGTCTCGATGTGGTGGCGCCAGTCTTTGGCTCCTTCGGAAGGCAGGTGCTTCGAGAGGGTCTATCTCTGTCTCACCCTACTTAGGGAAGCTTTGGTACATCCCACTGTCTGGACTGATCCGGGTACGTACAGGGAAAGGAAAATTGGTTCTTACTTGCTAATTTTCGTTCTTGAAGTACCACGGATCAGTCCAGACTCCCATCCAGGCTGCATCTGTTTTTGATACGTCCGCTGGAAGTTTTTCTTTCACAGATTTGTCTTTCTGCACATTTGTCATATCAGAACTATAAGGCACCGGAAGTATCTGCCAGATAGATATTTATGTAAGAGCGGTTTTCTTAACACTGTTCTGCATTTCAAATTTTAAGTTTGCAGTTACAGCTTTTTTGCTACTTGCTTGATCTTTCTCTAGTTCAATGTTACATTCTTCTGCTTTGGTAACGTTTATACTGAAGGGATGCAGGGTGAGCACTGTCCTGATATATAGGATACCCTTTCAGTTTTTCTCTGTCTCCATCTGCTGGACAGGAGGCTCAACCCACGGTCTGGACTGATCCGTGGTACTACAGGAACAAAAATTAGTAGGTAAGAACCAATTTTCCTATATTTGCAAAAAGCCAAACTAAGAACAAAACTTTACAAATAAATTAAATAGTTCAAAAAAAGACAAACATTGCTGGACCAGATATTGCCATTAGCCAAAATCCCGTAATTTAGATACCATTCTACTCAGCCCCTACATAAGAAGAATACGAGTTGCTATTGCTCATCTCTGCCTCTGCACAGTGCGGGAGTGGGGAAGGTGAGAGCTGTCATTCTCAGCTCTGGGGGAGGGGGAAGGAGACTGGTGCTGCCACTGCACAGTGCGGGGGTGGGGAAGGTGGGAGCTGTCATTCTCTGCTCTCCCACTGACACTCCTTGTGACCTTGGTCAAGTGGCTTTATCTTTCATTGCTTTAGGTTCCTACTTAGATTATAAGCTCTTTATGGCACAGACCTTATTGGACCTGAATACTTACCACCATTGTACAGTGCTGTGTATGTCCAGTAGTGGTTTAAAAATAAGAACATAAGACTTGTCATACTGGGTCAGACCAAGGATCCATCAAGCCCAGCATCCTGTTTCCAACAGTGGCCAATCCAAGTCACAAGTTCCTGGCAGGATTCCAAGGGGTAGATAAATTCCAAGCTCCTTATCCAGGGATAAGCAATGGATTTCCCCAAGGCCACCTTAATGGTTAATGGACTTTTCCTCCAGGAACTTGTCTAAACCTTTTTTAAACACAACTCCACTAATAGCTTTCAACACATCCTCTGGCAATGAATTAGTTTAATTATGCATTATTATTGATTCCAGAGCTTAAACATGCAAATGGGAGCTGCCACTCTAAGCTATTGGATGAAGGAAGGGAAGGGTTCTGGTCTTGGCATTCTACACTCCTTGAGAAGGGAAGATGGGAGTTGCCACTAAGCTGAGAGAAGGAGCTGCCATTGCCCAGTGCTGGGGGTGGAACGTGGGAAGACAGAATCTGCCATTGCTTAGTGCTAGTGGGGTGAGCGGGAGGATGTTGGAGCTGCCAGCTCTGCAGATGTTTGATATTTCTTTATTAAGTCTGTCTCTTTACCCCTTCAAGACACGTTAGAAAGTCATCTGCATATTCGTAGAAGGAAAGTACAGATTTGCACAAGGCCTGTAGCACAAAGAGCATTGACGGACTCCCTGTCCAAGCTCAGCCAGGTCAGATGATCCTAATATGCTCTTCTTAACTCCCCCAGCCTACCTGCAGCATTGCAGCTTAAAAGGCAGTGCTTTCCACCTTTCATAACATCAAGGCTGGACTGGTCTGCCTGTAGGAACTTGATCCACTTCTGGAAGTGTTGCTAACTCCTGCGTCACCGCCTTTCTTAGGTCTTGTGTCTTTGGACATCCCTGGAGCTGCTGGGAAGAGTCAGGGGTTTGTGGTGTGTGGTCTTAGGAGCTGGGAGCAACCTTGTCATATTGTGCTAATCATTGAACCTGTTCCTAAACTGGTGAATCTGTTTATTTCTGTCAGCACCGGAGCAGAAATAGATAAGAGGACCAGAATGCGCACAAAATGAAAATAAAACTCTTCCTGTTTCTTCAAAAAAAATGTTGTCACTAAGAATAGCAAGGATACTGTTGGTGAAGAAAGTTTGCCTTTCTTAGACCTATTTGTTTGAATGCTGTCTTTGTTTTGAGAGAGTAAATATTTCTAGTAATAATGAAGCAGCTGAGAAATGGTGTCCTGCCATTTTAAGCCTTTTGCTCAGCTGCTAACAGGGAATGACCCCTGCTTCTCTTGCAGTATGAAAGAAGGCTGCCTTCCCCCCACTGCTTGGCAGACTGCACCCCCTTATAACCACTTTCACTCCATCTGAAGGAATGAGATCCCTGGGCTGAGGACTCCCCAGTTTTGGGAAGCCAGCATTTCACGTTTGCACTGAATTCAGAGAACAATGGTCTAAATGCATGTGAGAAGCTGTCCATCCCTTCTGTCTGTTGTGATGTTCTGTTACTGAAGGACAGTGCTTTGAGCTGTATGTGCATAGACATGGCGGAGCTCCTGTCTACAGAGCAGGAGAGTTTTGTGTCTCAGCATGGAGACTGATGCATTGTAGGTGAAAACTTCAAAGATTGTTAACTTATCTGAACCACTTGTAAAATAAATGTTTTCAGTGCCGAAACATTGTGCTTTGAGTGCTTAATGCTTACTTTACTTCTCTTGTTGGGAGGGTGTTCAGGTCATTCCCTTGTGTTTTGCATCCAGCTCTGGCATCAAGACCCACACTTTTGCATTTTAACAGAAAAACAGGCAGTTTTTATCTAAATAAACTAAAGAAAAGAGAAACCCAGACAGAGTAAAAATGGTCATAAGCTTTATGAATGACGGAGCTGGAGCCAGCTGACGGCTGCCCAGGTGTCTTACTGAAGCAGTCCGGCCATGCCATCTGCATGGGAGTTTTCGATGGAGCATGACATGTGGATAAACTGCTGGGAGTAAGGATTTGTCTCTCTCCTATGGGATGTTTGGAGTCACCCCCTTATGTGGCAGACACTGGCAGATTCTTTGTACACTGCACGTCAAGAACTGATGGCTAAAAATAAGGCAGCAACTCTTGGGAAATGAAAGTCACAGGAAAGAGAAAATTCAGAAGCTGCGGGGGTCCCTGCGCATGGCTGAATCTTGTAATCTTACCCAATTTCTTCAAAGTCTGGACATAAAATAGCAGACAGTAAAATGTGGAAGGGCTGGCACCTCAACTCTTCATTAGGGGTTCAGGTAAGATGAGATTGTCCAGCATAAGGTGGCTGCCCCTTCTCTGCGTAGATTGCATTGCAATACCAGTAAAAACCTGCTAATTATTGGGACTGTCACGCTGCTAGGACTGTTCTTTGCATTCTTATAATGAGTTCAATAGCAAGTTGCTGATCAGTTTCTCCAGCACAGCAAGGCTTGCTCCATTTGTCAGCTCTGCTCCTTGGATCACCAGTTTTGTCTTCAGCGTTCTTTTGCCTTCTGTAACGCAGCTTTTGCTGTAATGTTAAGCGGGCGACTATTGACGCTCGTGTGCTTCCTGGCACTGGTTCACTAAGGAACCTGTTCCCCGGGACTCCACTGTATTCTTACTCAGCCCAGCCCTGGATTAACCATTGAGCGGAAAGGGGGGCACCACAGAGGGTTGAAAATTTCACAGTTATAAGGAAATAATTTGCTTATATTTCTAACTGCTATTATTTTTGTGGGGTCTGGCCTGGAAGAAAACTGAACTTTTAATCTCTTATTTCACCTTCAGCCCTTATTGAGTCTTAATGTCTTATCAGTCAAGCAATGGAAGGGCCGAGGGGACGCCGTTGTTGGGCTGTGTTTAGGGGATAACTTGGCCTTAATCCTGTTGGCAAGCTCATGATTGAATTCAGATGGCTAGCCAGCCTACAAACCGTCCAGCCTCGGTAGAAAAGACTCAGTTGCCAGGGCTGCCTGTAATGCCACACACAGGATCCTGGAGGCAGGCTGAGGTCCAAAGTCTGGATGTGTGGATGGGGAAGGGAAGCTTATTCTGGCAGGACGGTCTCCTCCTTCACCCGAGTGGGACCAGGCTGCTGGCACTAACCTTTTAAACTAGAGCAAAGGGGAAAGCTGACAGTCACTTAGAAATGCATGTATCTCCAACTAACAAAGCAGGGAAGTTGGGGCATCCTGAGAGAGAGGCTGCAATAAATGCTAAAGTAGCCCAGGTGCCTTTAGGTAAAGAGCAGAAAGATTCCAAATTACCCCATCAACTGGTAAGCAGGGTGTCCAAACAAAATACTTACTTTGAAATGTCTGTATACAAACGCTAGAAGTCTAAAAAAAAAAACCCAAAATAAGCTGGGAGAGCACTGAATGAAGAGGTGGATATAACTGGCATCTCAGAGACCTGGTGGTAGGAGGATAACCACTGGGACACTGTGATAGCTGCAAAAGGAGGTTCTACCAAGTACTATCTGAAGGGGTTGAATGCTTATGCAAGCAGCATTTTTCAATTTTTATTTTACAAAAAAATGCAGAGAAATAATTAATTGTAACTTTGAAAATGTACTTTAAGAACATTCTGGTTTGCAATAAACACTGTCTTGAACAATCTGTATAAGCAACATTTGTAATCCAGAGAAATCTGCTGACTTTTTAGAGGGTTGAATACTTTTGCAAGCTACTGTATATGTAATTTTGTTCTTTACAATTGTTTCAACCATTTTTCCCGGGACTGACATCAGGCTCATCAATCTGTAGTTTCCCGGTTCCGCCCCAGAACCCTTTTTAAAAACCAGCATTGGCCACCCTTCAATCTTCAGGTACCAGAGCTGATTTTAATGATAGTTTACAGATTACTAACGCTCCAGCCTCATCCACTGAACTTTGTAGCTCCTTCAAAGTGATTGTTGGCATCTCAGTGGCTTCCTCCTTACTCTGATGCTGAAGTTTGAGGGACAGCCTTGTCTAGGCAGTGTCTGGATGGTATAATTCAGCTTCCATTCACAATTGAACCAACAGTGCTCACTGGGATAGCCAAGTGCTTGGATATTATTTTGTAGCCTTTTCCTATCTTGTGCATGTCTATAACTTTAAATTTAATTTCCTTAGAATGCTCTTTGGTCTTCATTTTCACAGCTTTCCTTAAGATTTGTAGTCTGACCAATGGTACTGGAATTAGGGGGGTCTTTTATCCAGAACAGCTGACCTTTTTAATGATTCACAGGCATAGGCAAATTTTTTATTTATTTATTTTTATTTAGCATTTTTTATATACCGAGGTATAGCAGAGTTGCCTTCACTCCGGTTTACATACAGAAACAACATGTTACATAGAACGATGTATGAAGATTACAATTTAAAATTAACGATGATAAATACAACAGGAGAATGTATAACAAGATAACATAGGATAGAACCCTGAATAGATGTACATATATCTCATGAAGCATTGAAGGGCATCTGTGTCATTGTAACAGGGAGAATGAAAAAATGGCAGAATATATAAAAGAATTTTAGAGTCATTGAGTGCTATCTTTAAAGGATTGGCTGAGAAGCCAGGGTTTTAAGTCTTTTTTGAAGGATTTTAAGTTATCTTGATTGGTGAGGCAATGAGGAAGCGAGTTCCAGAGCTTAGGGCCGATGATGGAAAAGGCTCTGTTTCTGGTGGAGGATAATTTAGCCTGTGGTAGTGAGGGAATCACTAGATTAATTTTGCTGGCGGTTCGTGTAGTACGTTGGGAGCAATGGATGTGAATGATGTCATCAAAGGCGGAATAGTCGGCATTGTATATTGCTTTGTGGAGTATGGTGAGGACTTTGAATTCTGCTCTTTTTTCAATAGGGAGCCACTGTAATTGGTTGAGAACAGGTGTAATGTGATCAGCTTTTCTTGTACCTGTTAGAACTCTGGCTGCAGCATTCTGAAGGAGCTGCAAGGGTCTCAAGGAAGATTTTGGAAGGCCGATCAATAGGGTTGTTAGGGCAATATTTTTTATCTGTATAAATTTGGAGCTTCCATAGCACCGGGTTTGAATACTTATGCAAGCAGCATTTTTCAGTTTTTAATTTACAAAAAATGTAGACAAATAATGAATTGTGACTTTGAAATTTACTTTAAGAGCACACTGGTTCACAATTGTTTCAACCATTTTTCCAGGGACTGATATCAGAAGGTACAGAGAAGGGCAACCAAAATGATAAAGGGGATGGAACAGCTCCCCTATGAGGAAAGGCTGAAGAGGTTAGGGCTGTTCAGCTTGGAGAAGAGACGGCTGAGGGGGGGATATGATAGAGGTCTTTAAGATCATGAGAGGTCTTGAACGAGTAGATGTGACTCGGTTATTTACACTTTTGAATAATAGAAGGACTAGGGGGCATTCCATGAAGTTAGTAAGCAGCACATTTAAGACTAATCGGAGAAAGTTCTTTTTCACTCAACGCACAATAAAGCTCTGGAATTTGTTGCCAGAGGATGTGGTTGGTGCAGTTAGTGTAGCTGGGTTCAAAAAAGGTTTGGATAAGTTCTTGGAGGGAGAAGTCCATTAATGGCTATTAATCAATTTTACTTAGGGAATAGCCACTGCTATTAATTGCATCAGTAGCATGGGATCTTCTTAGTGTTTGGATAATTGCCAGGTTCTTATGGCCTGGTTTTGGCCTCTGTTGGAAATAGGATGCTGGGCTTGATGGACCCTTGGTCTGACCCAGCATGGCAATTTCTTATGTTCTTAATAAACATACTGTCTGGAACAATCTGTGTGTTTGTAATCCAGATAAATCTGCTGACTTTTTTAGGGGGTCAAATACTTTTGCAAGCCACTGTAGATAGATGTAGTTTAACTGAATAAAGCCAGCACGGATTTAGCCAAGGGGAGCCTTGCCTCATCAGTTTGCTACATTTTTTTGAAGGCATGAATAAGCATGTGGATAAAGGTGAGCCAGTTGATATAGTGTATCAAAAAATGGGTTCAAGCAATATATAAGAATGCAGAGGAGCCAGGCAAGAAGATAAGGTTTGCCATTGTGGGTCAGACCAAAGGTCCATCAAGCTTAGCATCAAGCTGCTTATCCCAGGGATAAGCAATGGATTTCTACAACTCCACCTTAATAATCTTTAATGGACTAATCCTCTAGGAATTTGGCCAAACCTTTTTAAACCCAGCCACACAATAGCTTTCATCACGTCCTCTGACAATGAATACCAGAATTATGTGCTGAGTAAAAATAAATATTTTCTCCTATTTGCATGTCTCCTAGTCTTGGTACTGTTTGAAAGAATAAACCAATTTGTGTTCACCCATTCTATTCTGCTCATTATTTTATAGACCTCTATCATATCTCCCCTCAGCTGTGTTTTCTCCAAGCTGAAAAGCCTGAATCTCTTTAGCCTCTCCTCATAGGGAAATTGTTCCATCCCCTTTATCATTTTGGTGTTTGTTCTCTGACCCTTTTCTTATTCTGCAACATGGAGGTAATTTTAATAGGAGTTGCATGTGTAAATGTAACATTTTTGTAGCAATCTTAACCCATTTACACATGTAAATTGCACTTATATGTGCATATCCTATGGACAATTCTGTGGTGCACATTGTAGCAATTTTTAAAAGCCCACTTACATGGGTAAAGTGCATTTCTACACGTAAAACCCAATTGTAAGCATGTAAATGCTTTTTAAAATTACCCTCTCTTTTGAGATGTGGTGACCAGAATTGTACCGAATACTCAACATGAGGTTGCACCATGGAGTGATACAGAGGCATTATGATATTCTCTGTTTTATTCTCCATTCCTTTCCTAATAATCCCCAGCATTCTGTTTGTGTATGATATATGAACACAAGATGAGGATGCACCATGGAGTGATACAGAGACATTATGATATACTCTGTTTTATTCTCCATTCCTTTCCTAATAATCCCCAGCATTCTGTTTGTGTATGATATATGAACACAAGATGAGGTCGCACCATGGAGTGATACAGAGACATTATGATATTCTCTGTTTTATTCTCCATTCCTTTCCTAATAATCCCCAGCATTCTGTTTGTGTATGATATATGAACACAAGATGAGGATGCACCATGGAGTGATACAGAGGCATTATGATATTCTCTGTTTTATTCTCCATTCCTTTCCTAATAATCCCCAGCATTCTGTTTGTGTATGATATATGAACACAAGATGAGGATTGCACCATGGAGTGATACAGAGGCATTATGATATTCTCTGTTTTATTCTCCATTCCTTTCCTAATAATCCCCAGCATTCTGTTTGTGTATGATATATGAACACAAGATGAGGATGCACCATGGAGTGATACAGAGACATTATGATATTCTCTGTTTTATTCTCCATTCCTTTCCTAATAATCACCAGCATTCTGTTTGTGTATGATATATGAACACAAGATGAGGATCGCACCATGGAGTGATACAGAGGACATTATGATATTCTCTGCTTTATTCTCCATTCCTTTCCTAATAATCCCCAGCATTCTGTTTGTGTATGATATATGAACACAAGATGAGGTCGCACCATGGAGTGATACAGAGACATTATGATATTCTCTGTTTTATTCTCCATTCCTTTCCTAATAATCCCCAGCATTCTGTTTGTGTATGATATATGAACACAAGATGAGGATGCACCATGGAGTGATACAGAGACATTATGATATTCTCTGTTTTATTCTCCATTCCTTTCCTCATAATCCCCAGCATTCTGTTTGTGTATGATATATGAACACAAGATGAGGATGCACCATGGAGTGATACAGAGACATTATGATATTCTCTGTTTTATTCTCCATTCCTTTCCTAATAATCCCCAGCGTTCTGTTTGTGTATGATATATGAACACAAGATGAGGATGCACCATGGAGTGATACAGAGACATTATGATATTCTCTGTTTTATTCTCCATTCCTTTCCTCATAATCCCCAGCGTTCTGTTTGTGTATGATATATGAACACAAGATGAGGATGCACCATGGAGTGATACAGAGACATTATGATATTCTCTGTTTTATTCTCCATTCCTTTCCTAATAATCCCCAGCGTTCTGTTTGTGTATGATATATGAACACAAGATGAGGATGCACCATGGAGTGATACAGAGGCATTAGGATATTCTCTGTTTTATTCTCCATTCCTTTCCTAATAATCCCCAGCATTCTGTTTGTGTATGATGTATGAACACAAGATGAGGATGCACCATGGAGTGATACAGAGACATTATGATATTCTCTGTTTTATTCTCCATTCCTTTCCTAATAATCCCCAGCATTCTGTTTGTGTATGATATATGAACACAAGATGAGGATGCACCATGGAGTGATACAGAGGCATTAGGATATTCTCTGTTTTATTCTCCAGTCCTTTCCTAATAATCCCCAGCATTCTGTTTGTGTATGATATATGAACACAAGATGAGGATGCACCATGGAGTGATACAGAGGCATTAGGATATTCTCTGTTTTATTCTCCATTCCTTTCCTAATAATCCCCAGCATTCTGTTTGTGTATGATATATGAACACAAGATGAGGATGCACCATGGAGTGATACAGAGACATTAGGATATTCTCTGTTTTATTCTCCTTTCCTTTCCTAATAATCCCCAGCATTCTGTTTGTGTATGATATATGAACACAAGATGAGGATGCACCATGGAGTGATACAGAGACATTATGATATTCTCTGTTTTATTCTCCATTCCTTTCCTAATAATCCCCAGCATTCTGTTTGTGTATGATATATGAACACAAGATGAGGATGCACCATGGAGTGATACAGAGGCATTAGGATATTCTCTGTTTTATTCTCCATTCCTTTCCTAATAATCCCCAGCATTCTGTTTGTGTATGATATATGAACACAAGATGAGGATGCACCATGGAGTGATACAGAGACATTATGATATTCTCTGTTTTATTCTCCATTCCTTTCCTAATAATCCCCAGCGTTCTGTTTGTGTATGATATATGAACACAAGATGAGGATGCACCATGGAGTGATACAGAGACATTATGATATTCTCTGTTTTATTCTCCATTCCTTTCCTAATAATCCCCAGCATTCTGTTTGTGTATGATATATGAACACAAGATGAGGATGCACCATGGAGTGATACAGAGACATTATGATATTCTCTGTTTTATTCTCCATTCCTTTCCTAATAATCCCCAGCATTCTGTTTGTGTATGATATATGAACACAAGATGAGGATGCACCATGGAGTGATACAGAGACATTATGATATTCTCTGTTTTATTCTCCATTCCTTTCCTAATAATCCCCAGCATTCTGTTTGTGTATGATATATGAACACAAGATGAGGATGCACCATGGAGTGATACAGAGGCATTATGATATTCTCTGTTTTATTCTCCATTCCTTTCCTAATAATCCCCAGCATTCTGTTTGTGTATGATATATGAACACAAGATGAGGATGCACCATGGAGTGATACAGAGGCATTATGATATTCTCTGTTTTATTCTCCATTCCCTTCCTAATAATCCCCAGCATTCTGTTTGTGTATGATGTATGAACACAAGATGAGGATGCACCATGGAGTGATACAGAGACATTATGATATTCTCTGTTTTATTCTCCATTCCTTTCCTAATAATCCCCAGCATTCTGTTTGTGTATGATATATGAACACAAGATGAGGATGCACCATGGAGTGATACAGAGACATTATGATGTTCTCTGTTTTATTCTCCATTCCTTTCCTAATAATCCCCAGCATTCTGTTTGTGTACGATATATGAACACAAGATGAGGATGCACCATGGAGTGATACAGAGACATTATGATATTCTCTGTTTTATTCTCCATTCCTTTCCTAATAATCCCCAGCATTCTGTTTGTGTATGATATATGAACACAAGATGAGGATGCACCATGGAGTGATACAGAGACATTATGATGTTCTCTGTTTTATTCTCCATTCCTTTCCTAATAATCCCCAGCATTCTGTTTGTGTACGATATATGAACACAAGATGAGGATTCACCATGGAGTGATACAGAGACATTATGATATTCTCTGTTTTATTCTCCATTCCTTTCCTAATAATCCCCAGCATTCTGTTTGTGTATGATATATGAACACAAGATGAGGATGCACCATGGAGTGATACAGAGACATTATGATATTCTCTGTTTTATTCTCCATTCCTTTCCTAATAATCCCCAGCATTCTGTTTGTGTATGATATATGAACACAAGATGAGGATGCACCATGGAGTGATACAGAGACATTATGATATTCTCTGTTTTATTCTCCATTCCTTTCCTAATAATCCCCAGCATTCTGTTTGTGTATGATATATGAACACAAGATGAGGATGCACCATGGAGTGATACAGAGGCATTATGATATTCTCTGTTTTATTCTCCATTCCCTTCCTAATAATCCCCAGCATTCTGTTTGTGTATGATGTATGAACACAAGATGAGGATGCACCATGGAGTGATACAGAGACATTATGATATTCTCTGTTTTATTCTCCATTCCTTTCCTAATAATCCCCAGCATTCTGTTTGTGTATGATATATGAACACAAGATGAGGATGCACCATGGAGTGATACAGAGACATTATGATATTCTCTGTTTTATTCTCCATTCCCTTCCTAATAATCCCCAGCATTCTGTTTGTGTATGATGTATGAACACAAGATGAGGATGCACCATGGAGTGATACAGAGACATTATGATATTCTCTGCTTTATTCTCCATTCCCTTCCTAATAATCCCCAGCATTCTGTTTGTGTATGATATATGAACAGAAGATGAGGATGCACCATGGAGTGATACAGAGACATTATGATATTCTCTGTTTTATTCTCCATTCCTTTCCTAATAATCCCCAGCATTCTGTTTGTGTATGATATATGAACACAAGATGAGGATGCACCATGGAGTGATACAGAGACATTATGATATTCTCTGCTTTATTCTCCATTCCCTTCCTAATAATCCCCAGCATTCTGTTTGTGTATGATATATGAACACAAGATGAGGATGCACCATGGAGTGATACAGAGACATTAGGATATTCTCTGTTTTATTCTCCATTCCTTTCCTAATAATCCCCAGCATTCTGTTTGTGTATGATATATGAACACAAGATGAGGATGTACCATGGAGTGATACAGAGACATTAGGATATTCTCTGCTTTATTCTCCATTCCTTCCTAATAATCCCCAGCATTCTGTTTGTGTATGATATATGAACACAAGATGAGGATGCACCATGGAGTGATACAGAGACATTAGGATATTCTCTGTTTTATTCTCCATTCCTTTCCTAATAATCCTCAGCATTCTGTTTGTGTATGATATATGAACACAAGATGAGGATGCACCATGGAGTGATACAGAGACATTATGATATTCTCTGCTTTATTCTCCATTCCCTTCCTAATAATCCCCAGCATTCTATTTGCTTTCTTGGCTGCTGCTGCACACTGAGCAGAGGATTTCAATGTATTATCAATGACACCTAGATCCTTTTCCTGAGTGGTGACTCTTAACTGGAACCTTGCTTTATGTAGATATAGTTTGGGTTATGCTTCCCTAAGTCCATCACTTTGCACTTGTCCACATTAAAATTTAATTTGTGAGGGACAAGATGGCCGCTGTGTAGTGTGCATGCGAATGCAGCTGCTCCGGGCTATTGCCTTTATCTCTCTGGATAATTCTCTATTTCCTGAAAAACTTACTCTGGAAAATGCCTCATACAAAGAGGAAAGCCAGAGTTCGTGATTTGACTTCGACACCAGTTTCTGATACAAACCAGCCACAGATTGAAGCTCTATTCGTGAGGACCTCACCAGTACAGCCAGGAAGAGAGGTCACTGGGGAAGTCGGCAAGGAGCAGTGGCCGAGCCCCTTGACCTATGGTACATCTTTGAGCCCTGGGGCTCCAACGATGCCCAAACCACCGTCCGGCCTGAGAAAGATGGAAATTTTACCTGTAAACTTGATGGAAAAAACTAACTCGACAGACATTGGCGTCCAGAGAAGGGCGGAGGGAATACCCGCTCCTTCGGGGAACCCGGAAGTGCAGGGTTCCAGGAGCCAAGAGGAAGAAACAGAACAACAAGGCCGAGATGAGTTTGGTGAGAGCCCAGAGGAGGTAGGATTGTAGAATTATAAAATACGAGTTTTGTGCAATACCCCGCTCATAACCGCAAAAGATTACTCTGCTGTTAACCATGCAAAAGTCAATAAATAATTAGGACGGTACAAGAGGCTATAAATAAAACTCAAAATCTGGAAATTAAAATGCAGAATATGGAAACTTCACCACAAGTAATAGATGGGAGAATGGATGAGGTGGAGAAAATTCAAAGCAACCTTATAAAATCTGAAAAAAATCCAAATGGACAAATTGGAAATAATTGAAAATCAAATGAGAAGGGCTAACCTCAGGATTTTAAATTTTCCTAAAATGAAGTTGATTACAGCGAATGATCTATTTAAGAGTTACCTATTGAATATAGTAAAGTACAAAGAACAGGCATTGCCTGCAATATCAAAAATCTACTATCTGCCTCAATCATCTGAAGCAACAGATAGACAGCAAGAGAATCAATTAGATTTGAATGTGGATGTTTCAGAACTTTTGGAGAAGTCTTATGAGAAGACCATAAATACAAGAGCTACTTTGCTAGTTCACTTTACCTTCGCAGTGGAGAGAGACTCTGTCCTTAGATCATTTTTTCGCTATCAAAAATTGAATTTCTATGGTCACCAGATTAGAATTTTTCTGGACATTGCAAGAAATACCCAACTAAGAAGGAGAAAGTTTATAGCAATGAGGGGGGAGGTGCTAAGTTTGTACTAAGATTTCCTTGTAGATGCATGATTGTATATCAAGGTTCCAAGAATATGTTTAGCGAGCCTGATCAACTGCGCTCTTATTTAGATTCTCACTCCTAAAAACCTCCACTGTGGATTGGAATGACTAAGTAAAGCGGAGTGAACTACACAGCACTCGCACACATTTCTGGTCTGCTTCCTTCACATCTTGTCTCCCCAAATTTCCTTGAATGTAATGAATAATCTTTATACAGAACTATGTTTTCTTTATTGCAATTTGCGAGAATGTATATTTCTCTTCTGAATATATTGTACTTCATATATGTTTAAAATTCAATAAAAATAAAATTTAAAAAAATTTTTAATTTGCCATTTGCATCACAGTCTGTTTTGCAAGGCCTTCTTGCAATTTCTCACAATCCTCATGTGATTTAACAACTTAGCTTAGTTTTGTGTCATCAGCAAATTTGATCGCCTCCCTCGTTCCCATTTCCAGGTCATTTATAAATATATTAAAAAGCAGTGGTCCCAGAACAGATCCCTGGAACACTCCTCTATGCAACTTTCTCCATTGGGAAAATTTACCATGTAGCCCTTCTCTGTTTTCTCTCTCTTATCCAATTGGCAATCCATAATAGGACACTGCCTTCTATCCCATGACTTTTTAATTAATAAATTTTAAAACATTTATAGCCCACTTGTAGTGAACCTGTTGTGCTAAGTGGGTAAGAGCATGTCATAAGAACATAAGAAAATTCCATACTGGGTCAGACCAAGGGTCCAGGAAGCCCAGCACCCTGTTTCCAACAGAGGCCAATCCAGGCCATAAGAACCTGGCAAATAGCCAAACATTAGATAGATCACAAGTTACTATTGCTTATTAATTACTGTAACAGCAGTTTATGGATTTAACCTCTAGAAACTTATCCAAAACCTTTTAAACCCCAGTAACACTAATTGCTGAAACCACATCCCCTGGCAATGAATTCCAGAGTTTAATTATGTGCTAAGTGTAAAAGAATTTTCTTCAATTTGTTTTAAATGAGCTACTTGCTAACTTCATGGAGAGCCCCCTGGTCCTTCTATTATCTGAGAGAGTAAGTAACCAATTTCAATTAACTTGTTCAAGTCCTTTCATGATTTTGTAGACTTTATCATATCCCTCCTCAGTCGTCTCGTCTCCGAACAACAGCCCTAACCTCTTCAGCCTTTCCTCATAGGGGAGCTGTTCCATTCCCCTTATCATTTTGGTTGCCCTTCTCTGTACCTTCTCCATCACAACTATATCCTTTTTGAGATGTGGTGACCAGAGTTGTACACAGTATTCAAGGTGCGGTCTCACCATGGAGCGATACAGAGGCATTATGACATTTTCTGTTTTATTCACCATTTCCTTCCTAATAATTCCCAACATTCTGTTTGCTTTTTTGACTGCTGCAGCACACTGAGCCGACGATTTCAATGAGTTATCCACTATGACACCTAGATCTCTTTCTTGGGTTGTAGCACCTAATATGGAACCCAACATTGTGTAACTATAGCATGGGTTATTTTTCCCTATATGCATCACCTTGCACTTATCCACATTAAATTTCATCTGCCATTTGGATGCCCAATTTTCCAGTCTCACAAGGTCTTCCTGCAATTTATCACAATCTGCTTGTGATTTAACTACTCTGCACAATTTTGTGTCATCTGCAAATTTGATTATCTCACTCGTCGTATTTCTTTCCAGATCATTTATAAATATATTGAAAAGTAAGGGTCCCAATACAGATCCCTGAGGCACTCCACTGCCCACTCCCTTCCACTGAGAAAATTGACCATTTAATCCTACTCTCTGTTTCCTGTCTTTTAATTCAAAATGTTTTTATTAATTTTAGAAAAAGGCAAACATCATTACAGCAACACGTAATATAACAATAAAGGTGTTACAGACTGAGAAAGACGCCAGCAAACATAATACCAGTAATTGGCCAGTGTAACCCCTCATAAACATCTAATGCATCAGTCCTCCCCCCCCCCCCCCCCCTAAAGAACCCCAACCCCCTCAGCTCTCTGGACTTTGCCAACAGTCCAGGTAAGTCCCATTCATCCACAAGTCCCACATGGCTTCAGTACGCCTCAAGCATTCAAAATATGACTGCGGAGTCGATGAGAAAGAGATTGAATATGTGAATCCCATATACGTAGAAAGCAGCAATCACGCTGAAAAGATGTACGCGCCCACTGCTTATCCATCCTCAGTCGGTGAAAGTGGTTCCTCCATTGCCAGTATGATGGTGAATCTGAGGATTGCCAGCCCAAGAGGATACGTTTTTCCCCCACTGCAAAGGCTTTCCTCAGCAGTAACCTTGGGCCCTGCCCCCGAACCAAACCAGGGGGGGGGGGGGGGGATGCGCTATTTGTCCAAACAATACCATAGCAAGGGTGCAGGAAAGAGCCACCCCCAAGAGTCTTGCTAGATAGTGAATTATACGTGTCCAAAAGTTCCACACCTGAGTACATCCCCAAAACATATGAAGTAGAGTACTCTCGGCAACATGGCATTTCCCACAAAGCCCCGCGGGCACTAGTTTAAGATAAAGCGCTCTGGATGGTGGAATATAGGCTCTCCAGAAAAATTTAAATTGCATTTCACAATAGTATGTGTTAGAGGAGACGCTGGATATATGACGGAAACAACTGCACAGTATAGATGCCGTTACCTCTGTCCCTCCCTCCTTGTGCCAGCGCTCTTCATATGCATATCACATCGGTTTACAGATCAACGGGGATAAACAAAAGATGAGAAAATGATTTATAAAGTTACAATTAACAAGGGGTCAAAGGAACAAGTAGGGAGTATTAGGGGAAGCTGAAGGGTCAAGTGGACCTAGGTAGTGAGATTAGAAGATAGTTTAACCCATAACTAGAGGTAGATAGTTTAACCCATAACTAGATAGTTTAACCCATAACTAGAGGTCGATAGTTTAACCCATAACTAGAGGTAGATAGTTTAACCCATATTGAATTAAGAACACTATATCGAGAGTGTAACTACAACAATAGTTGAGGCCAAATAACAGCACAGTATTGAACTTAAAAATAAGTGAAAAATATGAAAAAAATATGACTAATTTCATCAGGAGTATAATTGTCACAGTAGCTGAAATGATAACCATTAGAAAACGCTCAATATAGAGGACCTGCCTACATGGCTATGCTCACAATACACAAAAAATAAAAAAATAAAAAATAGAACGTTCAATAGAGCAGCAGTGCTGGATCGCGTGATAAACCACATCACCAAAGGTGTACTACATAGAAAACCTTTCTTTTGACTGTGAGTATCCCACATACATGGTGATAAACGCGCTCCCGGGGCCCACGCACCGCGTGCATCAGCCCGGGTGATAAACGCACTCCCGGGGCCCGCGCCCCACGTGCATCAGCTCAGGTGATAAACGCACTCCCGGGGCCCGCGCCCCACGTGCATCAGCTCAGGTGATAAACGCACTCCCGGGGCCCGCGCCCCACGTGCATCAGCTCGGGTGATAAACGCGCTCCCGGGGCCCACGCACCGCGTGCATCAGCCCGGGTGATAAACGCACTCCCGGGGCCCGCGCCCCACGTGCATCAGCTCGGGTGATAAACGCGCTCCCGGGGCCCGCGCCCCGCGTGCATCAGCTCGGGTGATAAACGCGCTCCCGGGGCCCGCGCCCCGCGTGCATCAGCTCGGGTGATAAACGCGCTCCCGGGGCCCGCGCCCCGCGTGCATCAGCTCGGGGGATAAACGCGCTCCCGGGGCCCGCGCCCCGCGTGCATCAGCTCGGGTGATAAACGCGCTCCCGGGGCCCGCGCCCCGCGTGCAGCAGCTCGGGTGATAAACGCGCTCCCGGGGCCCGCGCCCCGCGTGCAGCAGCTCGGGTGATAAACGCGCTCCCGGGGCCCGCGCCCCGCGTGCATCAGCTCGGGTGATAAACGCACTCCCGGGGCCCGCGCCCCGCGTGCATCAGCTCGGGTGATAAACGCGCCCCCGGGGCCCGCGCCCCGCGTGCATCAGCTCGGGTGATAAACGCGCCCCCGGGGCCCGCGCCCCGCGTGCATCAGCTCGGGTGATAAACGCGCCCCCGGGGCCCGCGCCCCGCGTGCATCAGCTCGGGTGATAAACGCGCCCCCGGGGCCCGCGCCCCGCGTGCATCAGCTCGGGTGATAAACGCGCCCCCGGGGCCCGCGCCCCGCGTGCATCAGCTCGGGTGATAAACGCGCCCCCGGGGCCCGCGCCCCGCGTGCATCAGCTCGGGTGATAAACGCGCCCCCGGGGCCCGCGCCCCGCGTGCATCAGCTCGGGTGATAAACGCGCCCCCGGGGCCCGCGCCCCGCGTGCATCAGCTCGGGGGATAAACGCGCTCCCGGGGCCCGCGCCCCGCGTGCATCAGCTCGGGGGATAAACGCGCTCCCGGGGCCCGCGCCCCGCGTGCATCAGCTCGGGTGATAAACGCGCTCCCGGGGCCCGCGTGCATCAGCTCGGGGGATAAACGCGCTCCCGGGGCCCGCACCCCGCGTGCATCAGCTCGGGGGATAAACGCGCCCCCGGGGCCCGCACCCCGCGTGCATCAGCTCGGGTGATAAACGCGCTCCCGGGGCCCCCACGTGCATCAGCTCGGGTGATAAACGCGCTCCCGGGGCCCGCACCCCGCGTGCATCAGCTCGGGTGATAAACGCGCCCCCGGGGCCCGCGCCCCGCGTGCATCAGCTCGGGTGATAAACGCACTCCCGGGGCCCGCACCCCGCGTGCATCAGCTCGGGTGATAAACGCACTCCCGGGGCCCGCACCCCGCGTGCATCAGCTCGGGTGATAAACGCACTCCCGGGGCCCGCACCCCGCGTGCATCAGCTCGGGTGATAAACGCACTCCCGGGGCCCGCACCCCGCGTGCATCAGCTCGGGTGATAAACGCGCTCCCGGGGCCCGCGCCCCGCGTGCATCAGCTCGGGTGATAAACGCGCTCCCGGGGCCCGCGCCCCGCGTGCATCAGCCCGGGTGATAAACGCGCTCCCGGGGCCCGCGCCCCGCGTGCATCAGCTCGGGTGATAAACGCGCTCCCGGGGCCCGCGCCCCGCGTGCATCAGCTCGGGTGATAAACGCGCCCCCGGGGCCCGCGCCCCGCGTGCATCAGCTCGGGTGATAAACGCTCTCCCGGGGCCCGCACCCCGCGTGCATCAGCTCGGGTGATAAATGCGCTCCCGGGGCCCGCGCCCCGCGTGCATCAGCTCGGGTGATAAATGCGCTCCCGGGGCCCGCGCCCCACGTGCATCAGCTCGGGGATAAACGCGCCCCCGGGGCCCCGCGCCCCGCGTGCATCAGCTCGGGGGATAAACGCGCTCCCGGGGCCCCCACGTGCATCAGCTCGGGTGATAAACGCGCTCCCGGGGCCCGCACCCCGCGTGCATCAGCTCGGGTGATAAACGCACCCCCGGGGCCCGCACCCCACGTGCATCAGCTCGGGTGATAAACGCACTCCCAGGGCCCCCACGTGCATCAGCTCGGGTGATAAACGCGCTCCCGGGCCCCGCACCCCGCGTGCATCAGCTCGGGTGATAAACGCACCCCCGGGGCCCGCACCCCACGTGCATCAGCTCGGGTGATAAACGCACTCCCAGGGCCCGCACCTCGCGTGCATCAGCTCGGGTGATAAACGCACTCCCGGGGCCCGCACCCCGCGTGCATCAGCTCGGGTGATAAACGCGCTCCCGGGGCCCGCACCCCGCGTGCATCAGCTCGGGTGATAAACGCGCTCCCGGGGCCCGCACCCCACGTGCATCAGCTCAGGTAAGAAGCTGCCATGCTCTTCCCTGCGTGGTCGCTTACAGGCAGCCCAGCGTCCCCTCCTACCTTTCATGGAAACCTGATAACTGGAAACCTCTAGCACATCACATTCCCGGAGCCTTAAATATGGAGCGAGGCAGAACCCTAGGGAGCCGCAGCCTGGCTCTAATGTGCCTGACGGCCGCCTCCCTGCTCCCATACTGTGCGGGGAGCGAGCTGCCTGCCGCGGGAGGATTTGCCCCTCTTTTCCCGGACATGTCTGTCCGAATGGAGTACGAGAAGTTTGCCAGGGACACCCACACCATGGACAGCCTGGAGCGCCAGCTCATTTGCCCCATCTGCCTGGAGGTGTTCACCAAACCTGTGGTGATCCTGCCCTGCCAGCACAACCTGTGCCGAAAGTGCTCCAACGACGTCTTTCAGGTGCGTCAGCTTCTCCTGCGCTTTCCAGCTCCTCCTAATCTTTGTTTCAAAGATGGAGAAAAGGGTTTTATGTGTTTTTATATCGGGTCTCCTGTACTGCAGGCCCTCACTTTGTCACTTCCACAGCTTCCTTTCCTTTGCCTAAGGTTTGGAGATTGGTTCATGAAAGCCAAGGGGTCCTCTATGGTCCAACGATAATATTCCAGCACAGCGTAAGCAGGGACGTTCGTGTGTTTGAAAACAAAATGGAAAAATGTAACAAAACACCCTCCATTTCTTTCATTTTCTTTTCAAGTGAAGCAAAAAAAAAAAACCCCTCTGAGATTTGCATTTTTTTTTTGTTTTTCGTGTGTTTTGACAAATAATCTGCACCGTTTGCTGAAACAAAAAATTGATAAAATTCCCCAAACAAAAAGAAATTTGGATAAAACCTTGCCCCAAAGTAATGCAATGAAATCAAATTTAATTTTCTGCCTGCACACCCTGATGTCAAGTCCGTGGTGCAGTTTTTGCTCAGATCACAGCGTTTTACATGTAAATAGCAGCTGGCAGGCTTTGTTTCTAAAACCGTCTTGGAGTTGATTCAGTGCTGTGTGGTCCTCCACGAAATCGTCCACCTGGCTCAGTGCCACAGACTCAAGGAGGAGCGAGGCCACCCTGCTGCCACAGGGCTCATGACCTTCTGACAATGCCAGATTTATCTAATGGAAGGGGCAGGGCTCTCTCTGGTCCTCCTCTATGTTCTCCTCTCCTCAGTGCAATCAGGACGACACTGAAGGAGCTCGGTGTTGAGCGTCCGCTTTCCTAACATGGGCCCGGTCGCCTCTCCTGGGCGCCCGATACAGCATTTAACTGAGAGCTCGCGCTGAAAAGGAGGCGCTAGGGAGAACAGCGGATGCCCAGCAGAAGGGGCTGTCGGTGGAGTTTTTTTAAAAAACCCTTGTGGGGTTTTTAAAAAAATCTTTTTATATATATTTTTTAATTTTTTTAAGCTTTTGGATCCTCTGACTTAATATTGGCACGGTGTTCTCTGCTTTTCTGTACACGTTTTCGGGCTGCTCAGAATTTAACGCCTGCCCTTGGGCAGGCGTTAAATTCTGAGCATAAAATGTGAGGACGGGGTGCACATTTGCTTTTTGTATCCTGGGCACATAGCTAATAGGCTCATCAATATGCATTTGCACGTGATGAGCGCTATTAGTTTTGTGGGGGGGTTGGACGCGCTGAACCCCTTATTGTATAGGGGGTAGTGGACGCATGTCCAACAGCGGGAAATCAGTGCGCTCAGCCGAGCCTGCTTTACTGCATCAGCCTGAATGTGTCTTAAAGACTACGCTCACGTTGTCTTCCTGCTAAGAAGCAATGACTTTATAAAGAAGAATATTCTTTCTGATTCTAGAGTGCCACTTGCCAAGAGATTTTCTTTCCAGTTATAAATAAATTTGTGCAAGACATTTCCTTGTACTGCACTTGAAGCCCAGTCAGAGAGATCTCTGCAGCTGCCCTCTGCTCCCCAGGGTGGGTCCCATGCCTGCGCCTGCCTGGTTGATGCAATACCCCGGGTTTGCTGGGAAGCACGCAGAGTGCTCACGCGTTAGCAAATCCCAGCCTCCGACCACCCTCAGCCTCATCCTAGGCCTTTATCCTCCTTTCCTGGTAGAAACAGCAGACAGGCATCTTCTGCTAAACTGATTGCTGAAGGCCTGGGGACCCGGGACTCCTGCCCTCATTCACCTCTGACTACAAGTCATCTCTCTTTCAGTCTCGGGGGACAGCAGTGGGCTCCGGCGGGCGGTTTCGCTGCCCATCCTGTCGCCACGAGGTGGTCCTGGACAGACACGGGGTCTATGGGCTGCAGAGGAACCTGCTGGTGGAAAACATCATCGATATTTACAAGCAGGAGTCGGCGAGAGCACCTGACAGGTAAAGCGAGGGCTGGGGCATCTGCTTCTATTTTATCCTTTAACAGATCTTGTTTGGAGCATTTTAACTCTGCGCCGACCCGAGAAGGTCCCTGTTCCCTGTAAAATTCTGCCTCTCAAAGGAAGTTTCTTGGAAACAAAATGACACTGAAAGTCTTCTGGGCGAGGGATCCCCCTGCAGTGAGCTCCATGCCCTGGAGCCCATCCGGCTTCCTCCCTTGCAAACCACTCCACCTGAGCACTCGGGGAGGCCTTGATCAGCTTGTAAGCTCCACGGAGCAGGGACTGTCTCTTAGGTCTCTCTGTACAGTGCTGCTTTGGAGTAGGAAGAGGACTCAGAGGCCTGTGACACTATTTCTCTATTCCTTGAAAGCAAACTGTAGTGGACAAACTTTAGTGAAACGATTCTCACCTACAGCTAGCTTGTTGACTTTTATTTCTGCCTATCTAACTGCACTCCCAGAGCAGCCTCACGATTCCTCCAAAAAAGGCAACCCTGACCTTTCTTCTCTGCTCTCACTGGGGGCCTGGTTCACTAAGTCTTTTATCCTTTGTCTATGGGAAAAATGTTTAGTAAATCAGATCCTGTGTGATTCTAATTAAAACTGAGCCACACTACACAGGCAGCACCCAAAGGGGGAGACACAGAGCAGAAACAAACACACAACATACACAGGGGGGAGATAGAGCAGCAATACACACACAGGGGCAGACAGAACAGCAATGCACAGGCAGCACCCACAGGGGGAGACACAGAGCAGAAACAAACACACAACATACACAGGGGGGAGAGAGAGCAGCAATACACACACAGGGGCAGACAGAACAGCAATGCACAGGCAGCACCCACAGGGGGAGACACAGAGCAGAAACAAACACACAATACACCCACAGGGGGAGAGAGAGCAGCAATACACAGGCAGCACCCACAGGGGGAGACACAGAGCAGAAACAAACACACAACATGCACAGGGGGGAGATAGAGCAGCAATACACACACAGGGGCAGACAGAACAGCAATGCACAGGCACCACCCAAAGGGGGAGACACAGAGCAGAAACAAACACACAACATACACAGGGGGGAGAGAGAGCAGCAATACACACACAGGGGCAGACAGAACAGCAATGCACAGGCAGCACCCACAGGGGGAGACACAGAGCAGAACCAAACACACAACATACACAGGGGAGAGATAGAGCAGCACTACACAGGCAGCATCCAAAGGGGAGGACACAGAGCAGAAATTTACACACAGAGGTGACTAAGCATAGATGCACGTATACAGCATCCATAAGGAATCATGGAATAGAGATACATACACAACATTACACGGGGAGGTAGAACAGGCACAAAGGCAGAACCTGAAGAGAGTCATTAAGCTGAGCAACACCCACAGGAGGAGATAGCAGAGGCAGACAGACAGCATCTTAAGGAAGTCACCGAGCAGAAATGTACACACAGGAGCCAGAGAGGGAGACAGAGCAGAGTTAAAATTGTAACGCTCACAAGAGAAGACAGAGAGAGACACACAGGCAGCATTCAAAGGGAGTCTTGGAGCAGACACACATACATGGGGACACTGAATGGACACACACATCTGCAGCATGCAAAGGGAGTCACCAAGCAGACACACATACATGGGGACACTGAATGGACACACATGTCTAGCATGCAAAGGGAGTCTTGGAGCAGAAACACATGCACGGGGACACTGAATGGACACACACGTCTGCAGCATGCAAAGGGAGTCTTGGAGCAGAAACACATGCACGGGGACACTGAATAGACACACACGTCTGCAGCATGCAAAGGGAGTCTTGGAGCAGACACACATACATGGGGACACTGAATAGACACACACGTCTGTAGCATGCAAAGGGAGTCTTGGAGCAGACACACATGCATGGGGACACTGAATGGACACACGGCTGCAGCATGCAAAGAGAGTCTTGGAGCAGACACACATACATGGGGACACTGAATGGACACACGGCTGCAGCCTGCAAAGGGAGTCTTGGACCAGACTGAAGGAAACATAGAAACATAGAAATGACGGCAGAAGAAGACCAAATGGCCCATCCAGTCTGCCCAGCAAGCTTCCCTCATTTTTTCTCTCATACTTATCTGTTTCTCTTAGCTCTTTGGTTCTATTTCCCTTCCACCCCCACCATTAATGTAGAGAGCAGTGATGGAGCTGCATCCAAGTGAAATATCTAGCTTGATTAGTTAGGGGTAGTAGGGGTAGTAACCGCCGCAATAAGCAAGCTACACCCATGCTTATTTGTTTTTACCCAGATTATGTTATACAGCCCTTATTGGTTGTTTATCTTCTCCCCTGCCGTTGAAGCAGGGAGCTATGCTGGATATGCGTGAGGTATCAGTTTTTTTTCTCCCCTGCCGTTGAAGCAGAGAGCCATGCTGGATATGCATCGAAAGAGAAGTATCAGGCACATTTGGTTTGGGGTAGTAACCGCCGTAACAAGCCAGCTACTCCCCGCTTTGTGAGTGTGAATCCTTTTTTCTTCTCCCCTGCCGTTGAAGTTATGCTGGATATGCGTGAAGTATCAGTTTTTCTTTTCCCCTGCCGTTGAAGCAGAGAGCCATGCTGGATATGCGTCGAGAGTGAAGTATCAGGCACATTTGGTTTGGGGTAGTAACCGCCGTAACAAGCCAGCTACTCCCCGCTTTGTGAGTGCGAACCCTTTTTTCTTCTCCCCTGCCGTTGAAGTTATGCTGGATATGCGTGAAGTATCAGTTTTTCTTCTCCCCTGCCGTTTAAGCAGAGAGCTCTGCTGGATGTGTGAAGTAACAGTTTTTCTTCTCCCCTGCTGTTGAAGCAGAGAACTATGCTGGATATGCATTGAAAGTGAAGTATAAGAATGGAGTGATCAAGCTAGTTGAAAGGCATCAGGAATAGAGGAAGGTGGAGGTAGTAATTTGGTTATTTGGTTTGGGGTAGTAACCGCTGTAACAAGCCAGCTACTCCCGTCTTTGTGAGTGCGAATCCTTTTTTCCACATTTCCTCTTGCTGTTGAAGCTTAGAGTGATGTTGGAGTCACAGTAAGCATGTGTATGTTTATTGACTAAGGGTATTGTGTCAATAGCCATCATTCTGGCGAGTCACCTACTCTTCATTGGCGGCCTCTTGACTTAATGGATCCACAGTGTTTATCCCACGCCCCTTTGAAGTCCTTCACAGTTCTGGTCTTCACCACTTCCTCCGGAAGGGCATTCCAGGCATCCACCACCCTCTCCGTGAAGAAATACTTCCTGACATTGGTTCTGAATCTTCCTCCCTGGAGCTTCAAATTGTGACCTTTGAATGGCAGAATTCAGAATTCAAACCTTTGAATGGCAGAATTCTGCCTCCAGTTCTGATATACGCATATCCTGTTTGGATTTTTGCTGGATGTCCCTTTCAGCTGGCATAGAGACCTCCTCCTTAATGTGAATGTTTTCCATATCCCCTGGTGCGCATTGGTCTTAATCGATGACCTCTCCGTGGGGAGTGCACTGACTCTGGCTGCATCATTCAAGCAAAGATTAAATTCATTGGAATATTTCAGTGTCACATGGCGCTCAAAGTTAAGAGCAGTTTTCTGTCCGCTGTAGCTTTGTAGATGATGGCAGATAAAGACCGCAGCAGCCCATCTATTCTTAGCAGTTCCCATTCTATCTAATTCTGAAGTAATCCCCACAGAAATGGTCTTGTTGGAAACATCCAGCCTGCCCACGCTCAGCTAAGGTCATCACAATTACTTCTTGCAAATCCAGTGCTGTGGTACCACTTCTGGTTTGGGCTGGAAATCAGTAGACAATTAGCAATCAGGCATCAATCAGCAACAGTAATAGGAGCATTTGCAAATTAAATTCCATGTACCCTAAACCTTCTCAGTCCTGGCTCAAAGCTTCCTCTCTGGTTTTATTCTGTCCTGTCCTGTGTGTGGCTCTCTGTTACAGATATTTCTTTTCACTTTGTTTTCTTTTTCATTGTGGTTTTGTTTAATTTTATTTAAAATGAAAAATAATAAACAAAACCCCCTCAAAGCATCATCTCTGGCAGTCCTCCTCCTCCGCTGCGCATATGAAGCCCCATAAAAATATCCCTCCCATGCCCTGCCCCATGCATAGGCTTTGCAGATTTTTAGGGGCAGGAGTGAGCTGCAGTTATTCCTGTCTTGCTGCTGTGATTGACCCAAAGGGAGGGCCCTTCTAGCTATTGTACAGCAGTTAATCCACAATGGCACTAGCCTTGGATTGACCACCTCTATGAGAAGGACCCTGGAAAAAAAAAAAAGAAATGAAAACAAATGAAATTTTATTGTGTTTTTTTTGTTTCATTTTAAAAACGAAACAATATTTTGTGAAAATTGCCTTTCATCCCTCTTCTGGGTTAGGACTGTGCACGGCACATTTTTTACTTTCCTTTTGTTTTTTTTTATTTTGTTTCATATATTTAAAACAAAAGAAGCAAAACAATAAAACATGGTGTCAGGTGTGCAGTTCCGTCCCATTCCCTCAGCAACAAAACTATTTCAAAGATCCCGACAGGGTCTGCCCCAGCTCTCTCCCAGCCCCTGCCTCTCCAATATCTTACCCCGTCTGTTGTCCCCAGCCGCTGCTCTTCTGCAAGATAAACTGGCAGGCCAGAAGCCACCAGGGATCCTAAGATATTTATTTTAAATGAAAAGACAACAACGTCAGCCTTGTTTGGTTTTCTTCCATTTCCTTTCCAAAGCTTGAGTTTTCCCTGCTCCCCGTGAGGATCTGATGCTGGCTGGAGGGACCACTGGGCACATCTTCATCTTCTTGGCTTCCTTCTCCCCTTCAGCTCGCAGTCTCTGCTGAAGACGGAGCAGCCCAGCTGTGAAGATCACGAGGAGGAGAAGATTAATATTTACTGTGTGACCTGCGGCCTGCCCACCTGTTCTCTCTGCAAAGTGTTTGGGGAGCACAAGGACTGCGAGGTGGCTCCCCTCTCGGACATCTACAAGAAGCAGAAGGTGAGGGTGCAGAGGGCAGAGAGAGGCAGAAACGCACAGGAGCATTCAGAAGCAGTGGCAGACTTCGGGTTTTTATAACAAAGCTTAAACCATCTTCTACCCTAGATTATTAGCAATAGGTTATAGGAAGAGAAATGTTAGCGCTGGAAACCAAGGGTTATATTTATTTGTTTATTTTAAAATGCATGGCTTTTCGGTAGAGCCTTTCCTGTCTCCTAGACTATATTCTACTATGATATTATTCAATCAGCTGTACTTCAATAACTAGCAGAATGTCATATAATCACGTTATAATGCTAGAGTTATTCTCCTGAGGTTGGCTTCAACCCCCAACTCTCTACTTTGATTATCTGTCTCTTCATTTCCAATTCCAAGTTATTCACCCTTGTTATAATGTAACTTTTACCTTCTGCTCCTAATCTGTCTCCTCTTTTGAGGTTTGACTAGTTACTGTTAATGTACTATCGTTCTATGTAAACCGAGTTGATTTGATCTGTATCAAGAAAATCGGTATATAAAATCCCTAAATAAATAAATAAATAAATAAAATTATCTGGTGTCCTATGCAAATTAAAACAAAACATTCATAAGAATAATGAAACAATAATAAACTCTCTTATCTCACCCTGTGCATTCTCCCACACTCACTCTCTGCACTCACTCACACTCACCCTCTGCACTCTCTTAATCTCACCCTGTGCACTCTCCCAGATTCACTCTCTGCACTCCCTCACATTCACCCTCTGCACTCTCTTAATCTCACCCTGTGCACTCTCCCACACTCACTCTCTGCACTCCCTCACATTCACCCTCTGCACTCTCTTACTCTCACCCTGTGCACTCTCCCAGATTCACTCTCTGCACTCCCTCACATTCACCCTCTGCACTCTCTTACTCTTACCCTGTGCACTCTCCCAGATTCACTCTCTGCACTCTCTCACATTCACCCTCTGCACTCTCTTACTCTCACCCTGTGCACTCTCCCAGATTCACTCTCTGCACTCCCTCACATTCACCCTCTGCACTCTCTTAATCTCACCCTGTGCACTCTCCCACACTCACTCTCTGCACTCCCTCACATTCACCCTCTGCACTCTCTTACTCTCACCCTGTGCACTCTCCCAGATTCACTCTCTGCACTCCCTCACATTCACCCTCTGCACTCTCTTACTCTTACCCTGTGCACTCTCCCAGATTCACTCTCTGCACTCCCTCACATTCACCCTCTGCACTCTCTTACTCTCACCCTGTGCACTCTCCCAGATTCACTCTCTGCACTCCCTCACATTCACCCTCTGCACTCTCTTAATCTCACCCTGTGCACTCTCCCAGATTCACTCTCTGCACTCTCTCACATTCACCCTCTGCACTCTCTTGCACTCACCCTGTGCACTCTCCCACACTCACTCTCTGCACTCTCTCACATTCACCCTCTGCACTCTCTTGCACTCACCCTGTGCACTCTCCCACACTCACTCTCTGCACTCTCTCACATTCACCCTCTGCACTCTCTTAATCTCACCCTGTGCACTCTCCCAGATTCACTCTCTGCACTCCCTCACATTCACCCTCTGCACTCTCTTACTCTCACCCTGTGCACTCTCCCAGATTCACTCTCTGCACTCCCTCACATTCACCCTCTGCACTCTCTTACTCTCACCCTGTGTGCTCTCCCACACTCACTCTCTGCACTCTCTCACATTCACCCTCTGCTTTTTCACATTCATAATCATAAAATACATAACAGAAACATAAAACATTAATTATACAATATTGCTACAGGTCAACAAGAGTTCTAGCAAATATGCTAACATGCTTGCATAGATAAGTACGTTTTTAATTGTTTCTTAAACCCAGACTTGTTTGCTTAGTTAAGATGGTAACTGAGCTCTTGAAGTTTGATGCTGCATCAGAGCTGGCCGGACAGACTTAGAGCTTGCGACTTACAGACACTGGTTCTCTGATCTTCTGCTGGGATGAAAGCATCGAGGACATTGTAACCTGAATGCTTTGGTCGATGGGCACTCGATGCAGGGCTTACACGATCAGATCTGGATCTTGCGGTCAGCATCCTGGCTGTAATGCTTTGGAGCGTATAGGATGTCCCTCCTAAGTACATAGCATTCAGTTTAGATCATCCCAAATCAAGTTACTGTGCACTGAACTGATTAGTGATCGTCTAAGCTGAAAGTGCAGAGGTGAAGGAGCTGCTTAACCAGGCTAGCAGACAGTGTCAGCTTGGGCTGGTGAGGGCTGGCAGTCCAGTGACCCCAGGCCTTCTGTTTTGCCCCCACAGTCCGAGCTGACCGATGGCATTGGAGCCCTGGTTGCTGCGAACGACAGAATCCAATTGTTCATCAGTAACCTGCAGAGGGCAAACAGGAACATCGAGGTATGTGCGGCCTTCCCTGGCGTCAGAAGTGGGCGAGCAGGAGAGCGGTGCAGGCACCAAGCAGGAAATGTCTGCCCTGGGCCTTCTTTCTCCGCACCCCTCCAACTTCCATTGTCTTTCTGGGCAGCCCCCTGTGTGCGAGGAGTCTGTAGCGAGGGTCTGTGTAGCTTTGCTCTTTTCTAAGTCCCCAATTGCTCCGCCCGTCACTTAACCTTTTAATTATTTAGCTGGGTAAGTGGTGGCTGCTGATCCTGTGCAGATATTTAGCCGCTGCCACTCAGGCGGGTAAGTGGGGCTGAATACCATCTCCACCTCTTCCCTGTTCAGCAAGACGCTGTTGATAAAATAATTTGAGTGTTCCTGAGGCCGATTCTGCTGTTTGAACTCTGTGTCAGGAGAACTGCAAAGCAAAGAAGCAGGCGCTGGGCGAGAAGTTTGATCGCATGTTTGCCATCCTGGAGGAGAGGAAGAAAATCATGACGCAGCGCGTCACCTACGAGCAGGACGAGAAAAGCAGTCACGTGAAGTCCCTGGTGCGCTCCTATAGTGACCGCATGGAGTCTGCGTCCAAGCTGGTGGACGCCGCTCTTCACGCCATGGAGGAGCCCCAGATGGCCGTGTTCCTGAGGGTAAGGGCCACATCTTCCTGTGCGCAGAGATCAGGAGACAGCGAATTGTCAGCGCACAGGGTAATCCGCGTCCTAGAGGTAGCACCAAGAGAGAGGCAGGGAGAGTGCTCCCACCGAGTCCTCTTCAGCCTGTGATAAACTGAGCAGGAGCAGGAAGAGCACAGATGTGAGCAACTACTCTTAAATAAATGGAGCCCCCTGCTTCAGGTGTTGCAGCCAAATTGGGTACAGGGGTAGCATTCAGTCCCAGGGCAAAGTCCCAGTTCACGATCACCTGTCCTTTCAACTCCAGGGTGTGGATTCTTCGTGTGTGTGTGCGTGCGTGTATGTGTGTGCGTGTGTGTGTGCGTGTGTGTGTGTATGTGTGTGTGTGTGGGTGTGCGTGCGTGTATGTGTGTGCGTGCGTGTGCGTGTGTATGTGTGTGTGTGTGTGTGTGTATGTGTGTGGGTGCGCGTGTGCGTGTGTATGTGTGTGTGTGCGTGTATGTGTATGTGTGTGTATGTGTGTGGGTGTGCGTGTGTATGTGTGTGTGTGTATGTGTGTGCGTGTGTGTGCACGCGTGCGTGTGTATGTGTGTGTGTGTGTATGTGTGTGGGTGCGCGTGTGTATGTGTGTGTGTGTGTATGTGTGTGGGTGCGCGTGTGCGTGTGTATGTGTGTGTGTGTGCGCGTGCATGTGTGTGTGTGTGGGTGTGTGTGTGTATGTGTGTGGGTGCGCGTGTGCGTGTGTATGTGTGTGTGTGCACGCGTGCGTGTGTATGTGTGTGTGTGCGTGTGTGTGTGTGTGTGGGTGTGCGTGTGTGTGTATGTGTGGGTGTGTGTGGGTGGGTGTGCATGCGTGTGCGTGTGTGCGTGCGCGTGTTTGTGTGTGTGTGTGTGTGGGGGGGGGGGTAATGCTCGGCGCCCAGGCCCTGAGGCTTACAGGGTGGAGGTCTCTTTCTCTCTGCCAGGTGTATACTTACAGTCTGCACACAGTCATGCACCAGTCCCAGAGTCTTGTAGGACTGGGCTGTTCCAAACAAAACTTTGTTTTTTATATATAATTTATTTTTTATTAATTTATACAATATCATGACATACACTGTCACGAAAATTTCAGATATCTACTGTCGTACTCATAACTATTATCATACAATCTCCATATTCATAACCAGTAACAATTCTTACGACTTTGATATCCTCTTACCATGAAATCTAACAGATATCCAACCACACTTAGAAGAGCTATGTTTGAGGAAATATATCAGACTTAACTGAACTGAAGGTTTTGCTTCCTTACTTCCTAAACCGATAACTAAACTCTCTACTTATTCCCCAATATCATTTTCGCTTCCAAAAATACTTTAAAATCTTCTGGCTCGAAATATACAAATCTATTATTCTCCTATCTAACTAGACATTTACATGGCTATCAGCTATGTTTCTATATGTTTCTATATTTGAATTCCCAATTGTTCAGCCAATGTTTTCAGTTCAAGGAATTGCTTCCGTCTGATTTGAGATGCCCTTGTAACATCTGGAAAAATCCAGATTTGATAATAATAAAATATTTTCATTCTGTTTCTGAGAAATAATCTCAAAACAGTATCCCTATCTGAGGGGAAAACAAATTTGACAAGAACAGTTCCTTTTTTTCCTATTACTTCTTCATTTGAAGACTCCAGTACATGAGATATGTCTACTAAGGAAGATGCCTGATCCTCCAATAAATTAGTTGACTTTAAATAATAAATTTTTGATATAGGAGGAGAGGCTTCCCTTGGGATTTTTAATACATCTTGTAAAGAGGAAAGTCTAACTAATGGAAAATTGCTAACCCTTAAATTTAAGTACCTCGCTTCATTTTCTAATTTTTCTAAATTTCTACTTTGTACCTTATCACCCTGAATTAAATTAACTTGAACTTTTTGTATCTGGGGTTACTTTTTGTTCTATTTCTACAAATTTCTCATCCTGTTTCTTTACTTTTTCCTCATTTCCATGTGATATGTATATTATACAGGAACATCGGTATATAAAAACTAAAAATAAATAAATAAATAAATTTACTACTACTCGGTTATTCCTCTGCAACGTAATAGTTGTTCCTTTTGACTTAGCACTTTCGAGAGTAACAATTGCTGTCCAGACAGAGTCCAAAGTTATGGCAGAAGGTTTCTCTAACTTCTTCATGGGGGATAATGAGGTAGAGTCTTTCCAGCACGCCTACATGTGCACTGGGATGTCCGTTCAAACCTCCCTGCCGGGATAGATCTTCTCTTACCACGTGGGACAAATGGGACCGTTCTTCCATAGGCCCAGTTGGGTACTAACTGATATTATGTTTGCTTGCTGCAATTTCTGGCAAGGAGGAGATGGCGTTATCGGAGCTCCCGGTCATTCCCAGGCTCCTCTGGATGACTTGCAGTGCTTCCCTCGGGAGTTTTCTCAGAAGCAATTCCAAAAATTTTCTCAATTTTCTCTTGAGTTGGGGATGTCAGGGGAGTTGCTGCCGCCATCTCCCTTAAGCTCCCTTTCCTCTTGGTATGAGCCATTAATTACAAACAAAAAGGATTTGAACTTGAGAGACTTTTCAGTTCCTTTAGATTTATTTTTTTTTTTGGGTTGGATACTGCTTCAAGATGGAGGAGAAGGAGCAGATGTAAGATGAAATAATCAGAGATATTCAAATAAAACTACTTTTACTTACTTGAAGATATCGAAAGATCAGCTTTGTCAGACAAAGCCACGCGCCCCTTAGGTGCTGGGTGTGGTGTGGAAGTGTTAATGAATGCAGTGATGAGTGCATTTCTGTAATTTCAGTCTGCTTCTCTCTCCTCAGAATACTCGGAGTCTGATCCAAAAGTGAGTAGAGCCGCTGGTGAGCATTCTTCGTTAGGGTTACGTCACCCGGGGTACATTGGGTGTGTGGATTCCTCCTCTCTTGTCTCTCTGTTGCAGGATTTCTGAGGTGGCACAGAGCTCAGAAGTGGAGGAGCTGGACCTTGCCTATGAAAACATGGAGCATTACTCAGTGGACTTCAACGCAGAGGAGCGAGTGCTGTACCAGCTCGATTTCCTGAAAGGTGAGAGGCGGAGGGTCCAGGATTACTGCTGAGGTTAGGGAGTTCACTGAGGGCTTACCCAACAGAGACCGGTTCCCACTGAGCTGGGAGCCCAAAGCAAACCGCAAACATTACTGAGAAGATCAAGAAAGAACCTGAGTTTGCCTGTCAAATAGATCGAGGTGCTCTATGCTAACCCAAGTGCCCGGTTACTTATCAACGGTACTTTGTCAGAAGCTTTCCCTGTTCTATGTGGGATGCCCCCTGTCTCCTCTTTTATTTGTGTTAGCCTTGGAGCCTCTGGCTATTAAGTTGCGCTTGGAGGATAGGTTTCAAGGCCTCCGCATAGGCCGTCATCAGATGAACTTAGCAATGTTCACTGATGATTTCTTGTTGTTTGTGGGGCAACCTCGGACTAGTATCTCTGTCATTATTCAATGTTTTAATGTTTTTCGCTCTATTTCGGGCCTGACCATTTATTTTTCTAAATCAGAAGCGCTTGCCCTTGATCCTGGAGTACAACAACATTGGCTGGGAAGGTTCCCGTTCACGTGGGCTCAGAATAAAATGAAATATTTGGGGGTTTGGATCCTTTGGACCTTTATGCTCTGAATATAAGAAGGAATGGTCCAAGGAAGCAAACCGGTAACCGATCCAATGTGGCGAACAACAGAAGAATGAAAAGATGGATCGGTAAAAATGGACTTTTATTGGAACTTGCCCGACTCTGGCCGAGTTTCGCTCTGCCGAGCTGCCTCAGGGGCTTGTTGAGCCAGAAACTTGGCTCTATATACTTTTGCTGATTTCCTAGGATGAAGGAATATGAGTGAACACACCGAATCCGGGCTTGTCACTTGTGATTCATCAATCACTTGTGTGAACAGTATTGATGCAATTCTTTGTTGAACTTGCACCGGTCACATACTGCTCTGACAAACGCTGCAGCGTTTGTCAGAGCAGTATGTGTTTGTCAGAGCAGTATGTGACCGGTGCAAGTTCAACAAAGAATTGCATCAATACTGTTCACACAAGTGATTGATGAATCACAAGTGACAAGCCCGGATTCGGTGTGTTCACTCATATTCCTTCATCCTAGGAAATCAGCAAAAGTATATAGAGCCAAGTTTCTGGCTCAACAAGCCCCTGAGGCAGCTCGGCAGAGCGAAACTCGGCCAGAGTCGGGCAAGTTCCAATAAAAGTCCATTTTTACCGATCCATCTTTTCATTCTTCTGTTGTTCTGAATATAAGAAGCACACTAGTAGACCTGGATGCTCAACTGAAGGCTTGGCGCTCTCTGCCCCTCTCCCTTTTTGGTAGAAGTGCTCTTCTTAAGATGCTCCTTATGCCTAAACTTCTTTATAAATTGCATATGTTGCCCTGCTGGCTTACTAGCAGAGATTTAAAGTGGTTGCAGTCTTCTTTTCAAAAATTTCTTTGGGCAGGGAAGAAAGCGAGGTTACGCTATCAGGTGCTGATGTCTCAGAGAGGGGAGGGAGGACTTGGCCTGCCGGATGTTCGGTTATACAATGCGGCCTGCCGGATGTTCGGTTATACAATGCGGCCTGCCGGATGTTCAGTTATACAATGCGGCCTGCCGGATGTTCGGTTATACAATGCGGCCTGCCGGATGTTCGGTTATATAATGCGGCCTGCCAGATGTTCGGTTATACAATGCGGCCTGCCGGATGTTCAGTTATACAATGCAGCCTGCCGGATGTTCAGTTATACAATGCAGCCTGTCGGATGTTCGGTTGTACAATGCAGCCTGTCGGATGTTCGGTTGTACAATGCGGCCTGCCGGATGTTCGGTTATACAATGCGGCCTGCCGGATGTTCAGTTATACAATGCAGCCTGCCGGATGTTCGGTTATATAATGCGGCCTGCCGGATGTTCGGTTGTACAATGCGGCCTGCCGGATGTTCGGTTATATAATGCGGCCTGCCAGATGTTCAGTTATACAATGCGGCCTGCCAGATGTATGGTTATATAATGCAGCCTGCCGGATGTTCAGTTATACAATGCAGCCTGCCGGATGTTCAGTTATACAATGCGGCCTGCCGGATGTTCAGTTATACAATGCAGCCTGTCGGATGTTCAGTTATACAATGCAGCCTGCCGGATGTTCGGTTATATAATGCGGCCTGCCGGATGTTCGGTTGTACAATGCGGCCTGCCGGATGTTCGGTTATATAATGCGGCCTGCCAGATGTTCAGTTATACAATGCGGCCTGCCGGATGTATGGTTATATAATGCAGCCTGCCGGATGTTCAGTTATACAATGCAGCCTGTCGGATGTTCGGTTGTACAATGCAGCCTGCCGGATGTTCAGTTATACAATGCAGCCTGTCGGATGTTCGGTTGTACAATGCAGCCTGCCGGATGTTCAGTTATACAATGCAGCCTGTCGGATGTTCGGTTGTACAATGCAGCCTGTCGGATGTTCGGTTGTACAATGCGGCCTGCCGGATGTTCGGTTATACAATGCGGCCTGTCGGATGTTCGGTTGTACAATGCAGCCTGTCGGATGTTCGGTTGTACAATGCGGCCTGCCGGATGTTCGGTTATACAATGCAGCCTGTCGGATGTTCGGTTGTACAATGCAGCCTGTCGGATGTTCGGTTGTACAATGCGGCCTGCCGGATGTTCGGTTATACAATGCGGCCTGTCGGATGTTCGGTTGTACAATGCGGCCTGTCGGATGTTCGGTTGTACAATGCGGCCTGCCGGATGTTCGGTTGTACAATGCGGCCTGTCGGATGTTCGGTTGTACAATGCGGCCTGCCGGATGTTCGGTTATACAATGCGGCCTGCCGGATGTTTGGTTGTATAATGCAGCCTGCCGGATGTTCGGTTGTACAATGCGGCCTGCCGGATGTTCAGTTATACAATGCGGCCTGCCGGATGTTCGGTTATACAATGCGGCCTGCCGGATGTTCGGTTATACAATGCAGCCTGTCGGATGTTCGGTTGTACAATGCAGCCTGCCGGATGTTCGGTTATACAATGCGGCCTGCCGGATGTTCGGTTGTACAATGCGGCCTGCCGGATGTTCGGTTATACAATGCGGCCTGCCGGATGTTCAGTTATACAATGCGGCCTGCCGGATGTTCGGTTGTATAATGCAGCCTGCCGGATGTTTGGTTGTACAATGCGGCCTGCCGGATGTTCGGTTGTACAATGCGGCCTGCCGGATGTTCGGTTATACAATGCGGCCTGCCGGATGTTCAGTTATACAATGCGGCCTGCCGGATGTTCGGTTGTATAATGCAGCCTGCCGGATGTTTGGTTGTACAATGCGGCCTGCCGGATGTTCGGTTGTACAATGCGGCCTGCCGGATGTTCGGTTATACAATGCGGCCTGCCGGATGTTCGGTTGTACAATGCGGCCTGCCGGATGTTCGGTTATACAATGCGGCCTGCCGGATGTTTGGTTATATAATGCGGCCTGCCGGATGTTCGGTTATACAATGCGGCCTGCCGGATGTTCGGTTGTACAATGCGGCCTGCCGGATGTTCGGTTATACAATGCGGCCTGCCGGATGTTCGGTTATACAATGCAGCCTGCCGGCTGTTTGGTTGTATAATGCAGCCTGCCGGATGTTCGGTTGTACAATGCGGCCTGCCGGATGTTCGGTTATACCTTGCGGCCTGCCGGATGTTGGGTTATACAATGCGGCCTGCCGGATGTTCGGTTGTACAATGCGGCCTGCCGGATGTTCAGTTGTACAATGCAGCCTGCCAACTTAGATATGTGGGGGAATGGATCCTCGATGAATATGCATATTGTGAGGATGGTTGGTTATAAGTATGGTTGCACCTTGGTCCCCATTGTACCTGATTCAGGCTAGTCCTGGGGCTTATCGGACCTTAAATATCCCTCGCAGCTTGGTGCAGCCATGTCGACAGGCCTGGCGATGGATACGGTCCAGAGGAGGACTGGCGGGTCTTTCCTCTCTTTTCATGCCTTTAATGGGAAATTTGGACTTTCTTCCAGGTCAAGATAACTATTTTCTTTTTGATGCATGGCTACAGAAAGGTTTAGCGTTTATTTTTTGCTTCTATGTTACTGACTCGCCAATAGTGCATGACTGCATTTTTGGCCCGAGAGTATGACCTACCAGCTAAACATTTCTATGCATATTTACAGACCCGTCACTACCTTCAATCCTTTTACTGGACTGAGGAGTCATATCGTCGGGAGTCAGCCTTTGCACAGCGGTTTTTTGATGGGGCCTTAGAGTGTAACTCCATCAAAGGTTGGTGTGCGTTTGGTAGAGCATATCGCTCTGTGACGATTGTGGCCTCTTTGGCGCGCTACTGGGCTGAGGCATGGACTATGGATATACCTACTTCTTATTTGCTTTCCTGTTTTAAGCTTATGCGCAAAAGCCTGCCAGATCTTTCTCTCCAAGAGCTCCAATTTAAGATTTTGCACCACATTTTTTGCGATGATGTTCGCCGTTGCCGGATGGGACGGTTACCCTCCCCAAACTGTATTAAATGTCATCAAGTGACAGGCACTTTGGCGCACAGATTATTTCTTTGCCCCGTTTTGCGTACATTTTGGCTGAAGATGCTTGCAGTGGTAGCTCAATGCACGGGCTCATCTATTGGCTGGACGGGCAAGTTACTTCTCTCTCGTTTAAGAGGAGCTCTCCCTTCTTACAAATTATCTTTGGATAAATTTGGCCATACTGCAATATTGCTGGCATGCCGTACGATCTTAGCTGACTGGATAACCCCGGACACGCCGCCCAGCCTGCGGGCCTGGTTTGGGCGGCTGAACAACTGGTTGCCATGGACAGTGAGAGAGACAGGGATATGCTATACCAGTCTTGTTGGTCAGCCTGTTACGGCCTATTGCCGTCGGACCTTCAATCTACTTTAACCGCCGCTGGTTATCATCCCTCATGGAAGTGACTTGCTCTGAGATCATTGTACATTACCATGATGACTGAACTTTGCAAGGGCCTATAACGTTGTTTTATTTCCACTGTTGGACAGTGCTAGTTATGGAGGGGGGGGTCTCCCAGGGCAGGGGGGAGGGGTAATATGTGTGTAGTGTGTGGAATGTTAGTGGAGGTCTGTGGTGGGATATGCTTGGAGTTTAATCTGTTTTTCCGGGTCCGGAGGGCCACAAAAGGAGAGTCCACGGGGTGCTGTTATAGTTGACCTTGCTATATTTGGGAATTGTTCCCCTAATGGAGGAAGTATGTATAATATAGTCCCATTGTAAATCTGCTTTTTAAAATATTGCATTCTTATGTGATTTGCATTTTTTTGAACACTACGTATAATTCTTTCTTCCAAGTAAACTATTCCTGAACTAATTCACCATGTCAGCAGCATTGTCAGTGATGAGCACAGCGCTAACTCCTCTGGATTAATTTACTTCTCAAACACTACTCAAAGGTAGTGTTTGTTCATTCCTGCCACTAAAACCTGCATGTGCTGATGTGTAACTTTCACAGGGGCAGTGCTGATGTGTAACTTTCACAGGGGCAGTGCTGATGTGTAACTTTCACAGGGGCAGTGCTGATGTGTGAATATCACAGGGGCGGTGCTGATGTGTGAATAATATCACAGGGGCAGTGCTGATGTATAACTTTCACAGGGGCAGTGCTGATGTGTAAATATCACAGGGGCAGTGCTGATGTGTGAATAATATCACAGGGGCAGTGCTGATGTATAAATATCACAGGGGCAGTGCTGATGTGTAACTTTCACAGGGGCAGTGCTGATGTGTGAATAATATCACAGGGGCAGTGCTGATGTATAAATATCACAGGGGCAGTGCTGATGTGTAACTTTCACAGGGGCAGTGCTGATGTGTGAATAATATCACAGGGGCAGTGCTGATGTGTGAATAATATCACAGGGGCAGTGGTGATGTGTAAATATCACAGGGGCAGTGCTGATGTGTGAATATCTCACAGGGGCAGTGCTGATGTGTGAATAATATCACAGGGGCAGTGCTGATGTGTGAATATCACAGGGCGGTGCTGATGTGTGAATATCTCACAGGGGCAGTGGTGATGTGTAAATATCACAGGGGCAGTGCTGATGTGTGAATAATATCACAGGGCGGTGTTGATGCATATATCTCAGAGGGGCAGTGCTGATGTGTGAATAATATCACAGGGGCAGTGCTGATGTGTGAATAATATCACAGGGGCAGTGGTGATGTGTAAATATCACAGGGGCAGTGCTGATGTGTGAATAATATCACAGGGGCGGTGCTGATGTGTGAATATCACAGGGGCAGTGCTGATTTGTAAATATCACAGGGGCAGTGCTGATGTGTGAATATCACAGGGGCAGTGCTGATGTGTGAATATCTCACAGGGGCAGTGCTGATTTGTAAATATCACAGGGGCAGTGCTGATGTGTGAATATCTCACAGGGGCAGTGCTGATTTGTAAATATCACAGGGGCAGTGCTGATGTGTGAATAATATCACAGGGCAGTGTTGATGCATATATCTCAGAGGGGCAGGGCTGATGTGTGAATAATATCACAGGGGCAGTGGTGATGTGTGAATATCACAGGGGCAGTGCTGATTTGTAAATATCACAGGGGCGGTGCTGATGTGTGAATATCTCACAGGGGCAGTGTTGATGTATATATTTCAGAGGGGCAGGGCTGATGTGTGAATAATATCACAGGGGCAGTGCTGATGTGTAAATATCACAGGGGCAGTGTTGATGCATATATCTCACAAGGGCAGTGTTGATGCATATATCTCAGAGGGGCAGTGCTGATGTGTGAATATCACAGGGGCAGTGCTGAAATGTCAACATCACAGGGGTGGAAGGAAGGTCAAATGATTGCCAGCATGGCTAAAAAGTGAGGTGATAGAGGCCAAAATATCTTCATTCAAAAATTGGTAAAAGGATCCACCAGAGGAAATAGGATAATGCATAAACATTGGCAAGTTAAATGTAAGACATTTATCAGATAGGCTAAGAGAGAATTTGAAAAGAAGTTGGCCGTAGAGGCAAAAACTCACAGTAAAAACATTTTAAAATATATCCAAAGCAAGAAACCTGTGAGGGAGTCGGTTGGACCATTAGATGATCGAGGGGTTAAAGGGGCACATAGAGAAAATAAGGCCATCGCAGAAAGCTAATTTATTTATTTTATTTATTTAAGTTTTTTTATATACCAACATTCAAGACAATAGTCCCATCATGCTGGTTCACATGAAACAGGAGTGCAAAATAAACTTAAACTTGAACAATAGTGCGGAAAAAGCAGTTACATGTAACAAGGAAAAATAGAACTTGGAGTGAGAAGGAAAAAGGAAAACCAGCTAATTACATATAATTACATTGTAAGAGGTAGCTAATAGTGATTTTGATGGTGATGTGTGTTGATTGTTAGGAGTTAAATAATATTGGAGTTAGGAAAAGCCTGCATGAACAGCCAGGTCTGTTAAATGATTTCTTTGCTTCAGTGAAAGAACTAAAAGAAATGAAATTTCAGACTTATTTCAATTTATTTGTAACCTATCATCAAAATCATCCATTGTGCTTGAAGATTGAAAGATGGATAATGTAACCCCAATATTTAAAAAGGGCTCCAGGGGTGATCTGGGAAACTATAGACCGGTGAGCCTGACTTCGGTGCTGGGAAAAATCATAGAAACTGTTATAAAGAATAAAATCACAGAACATATAGAAAGACATGGTTTAATGGAACAAAGTCAGCATGGCTTTACCCAGGGCAAGTCTTGCCTCACAAATCTGCTTCACTTTTTTGAAGGAGTTAATAAACATGTGGATAAAGGTGAACCGGTAGATGTAGTATACTTGGATTTTCAGAAGGTGTTTGACAAAGTTCCTCATGAGAGGCTTCTAGGAAAAGTAAAAAGTCATGGGATAGGTGGCGATGTCCTTTCGTGGATTGCAAACTGGTTAAAAGACAGGAAACAGAGAGAAGGATTAAATGGACAATTTTCTCAGTGGAAAAAGGTAAACAGTGGAGTGCCTCAGGGATCTGTATTGGGACCCTTACTTTTCAATATATTTATAAATGATCGGGAAAGGAATACGACAAGTTAGGTAATCAAATTTGCAGATGACACAAAATTGTTCAGAGTAGTTAAATCACAAGCAGATTGTGATAAATTGCAGGGAGACCTTGTGAGACTGGAAAATTGGGCATCCAAATGGCAGATGAAATTTAATGTGGATAAGTGCAAGGTGATGCATATAGGGAAAAATAACCCATGCTATAATTACACGATGTTGGGTTCCATATTAGGTGCTACTACCCAAGAAAGAGATCTAGGTGTCATAGTGGATAACACATTGAAATCGTCGGTGCAGTGTGCTGCGGCAGTCAAAAAAGCAAACAGAATGTTGGGAATTATTAGGAAGGGAATGGTGAATAAAACGGAAAATGTCATAATGCCTCTGTATCGCTCCATGGTGAGACCGCACCTTGAATACTGTGTACAATTCTGGTCGCCGCATCTCAAAAAAGATATAATTGCGATGGAGAAGGTACAGAGAAGGGCTACCAAAATGCAGTAACTAATATGGAGGGCAGAGACCATGCCATTTAATTGGGCAAGGCTGCAATGCTTCTGGCTATTGGGTTACAAAACAAGATATATGGGAGTAATTTTGAAATATTACATATAAGTTTGCAGACAAATAAGCACACAAGTTACACAAATTTTCAAAGTGAACTTGCATGCATTAAATCTGCTTTGGAAACTATCTCGTCACAACTTTATCTTTATCTTTATTTAGATTTGTGAATCACCTAAAATAAACACTAGGCGATGTACAACAAATACAAGCATAAAAGTTACAACACAGTCGCAACAGACAAATGCATAAAAAATCCATTAGCAAATGGGACGAGCCTCATAAAGACCAACGTTAAAGTAAAATCCTGATATCTAGTCGTAAGCTTGCTTGAATGACCAGGTCTTCGACATCGTTTTAAAAGTTTTCAGGCTATGTGCCATACGTAAAGCCTCAGGCAGAGCGTCCCGTGAAATCGGGGCGGCTACGGAGAATGCGCAACCTCTGGTGCAGCCCAGTTGAGCAATAGCGCACAGAAGGTACATCCAAGAGGCCCCTTGGTGAGCAAGGCAGTTGGCGTGTGAGGAAACTCAGATGTAAATAACGCATTGTCCCACTTTGTGCACACGATTATACCTTCCGATCGAGGCACAGGGTTTTTAGGAATTTGTGCACATAATTTTAAAAAACGGATGCAGAAAATCCCAACCCTGCCCAGACTCCCTCCCCTGGAACCCCTCTCCCGTCTGCATGGAAAGGTCCATGCGTGCTGAGACCTGCAGAGGTCCCTTTGCAAATGACTCTGCCCGAGGGGAATAGGACATGGGGTGGGTGGGCGAGAAAGGGCTGTTCCAGAATCTCATTACTGGGGAGTGAGATAATCATTAACCCCTAAGGGATTGCCAGGGGGTAGAGAAAAACTGCCCCCAGGCTGAGAGCGCGTATCAGAGCCTGAGGAAACAAGTGGGTCCTTAGTGGGCTGCTTAAACTCCCGGGATGTTTTGGTAACTGAATGCGTAATCATCTGGGTTTATGAAAAGACCAATAATCCCAAACTCTAACAGGACGATGCAATATCAGCGCGCGTTAATGATTGAGCGCCTGCTCCCTTAACGTGCCCTGATCCACCTCTCCCGGGCGCCTGGTTTAATATTTAAATCAGCTGCCGCAGTTAAAAGGAGGCGCATGGGGAAATTGTGCACCCCTAGCGCTTCCTCGGCAGCGGGTGCCCAGGAGAGGGGGCTGTCGGCGGGTTAGGAAGACGCACGCTGGTTAATTGAACGTCCCTCTTCCTAACCTGACCACTGGCGACGCTTTATTTTATCTTGTTTATTTTTTAGGGTTCTCCTTTTTCAGCTCTTCCAAATTAATATCGCGCTGATACTAAGTCGGAGAAAGTACAGAAAGGCGGTATTTTCTGCTTTTCTGTAAACCTTTTGATTTCCTCAAGAATGAATGCCTGCCCCAGGTACAAATGGACGTGTTGGGCGCACATTTATTTTTTCCATGGGGGTAATAGCCTCATCCACATGAATTTACAGGTGATGAGCACTATTGACTGCGCGCTGGTTTGGATGCACGTTTTGGATGGGCGGATCCCCTTATTGCATGAGGGGTTTTGGATGCGCGTCCAAGCGCCTGTAAAGCCAAGCACACTGTATTGATTAAGTAAGGAAGGATAAAATGCACAAGGTTAAAGCTAAAAAGGAATGGATTGCACTTAAACCGTATGGGATGGGGGATCTGGAGTGGAAAGCTCCCTCCTTCCCTAAGTAGAGTGAAGTGCGTTTATTAACCTAGAGCTGGCAATGAGTCCCCATCGGGGTAGAGAGCTCCGCAGTCTGAACTCTCTCAGAGTCCGCCTCGTGCACTGATGCAAGCACTTCATTTCTTTCTCATGTAGTGGAGGAGGAGGCTGCAGATTTCACCGAGGGAGGGGCAGAAAATGGCATAGGTGGAGATCCCGCTTGTCTGACAATGGAGCCCCTGATGGAAGGAGGAGGAGAAGAAGGAGATGCCAAAATGCAGGAAAAAGAGGTGGAGCTGGAGACTGGAGCACAGACTTCACTCTCAAAAGTGGCTGAGTCCGAAGCCCTGGGAGACGCTGGGGGGAAGACGGATGCACCGGGAGCTCTTCAGACTGAGGACGTGGTCCAGCCAGAGATGGATAATGATCTGGGGCCTCTCCCTCAGGTAAGACATTTATTCCAGGTAGGCCAAACCCTATTCAACACAAACATTCAGTTCAAAGCTGCGCTTTCCAGGGGCTGGGAAGAAAAATCCACTTTGTTCTTCTCTAAATCTGTTGAATTGTTTGTATCATTATTAGCACTATGGGTATAGAATGTGTCGTGCACAAATAGTCAATGTGTGTGTGTGTGCGTTTGTGTGTGTGTGCGTACATGTGTGTATGTGCATGTGTGTATGTGTGTGTATGTGCATGTGTGTACGTGTATGTGTGTGCATGTGTGTGAGTGCATGCTGGTGTATGTCTGTTCACACAAGCATGTGTGTGTGCGTGCGTGCATGTGTGTATGTGGTGTGTGTGTGTGTGCCTGTACGTGTGTGCGTGTATGCATGTGCATGTGTGTGAGTGCGTGCTGGTGTATGTGTCTGTACACACAAGTATGTCTGTGTGTGTGCATGCATGTGCGTGTGTCTGCGTGTGCATGTGTGAGTGCCTGCATGTATGTGTTACTGTCCTGTGCATGAGATCCAGCCTGGAATAATGGAACGAGCAGAATCTCCTGACCACAGGGTTTCTAACCCACGTTTCTGGGTTGCTTGACCTTGCAGGCTCTTTCCCCCCCAAGCACCTGCTTCTATAATCAAACAATCTGTCGGGCATGGCTGGCTTGCTGGGTTACGCTGCCATTTCTTCATACTGAGCTCTGCTTCCCAATGATTTACTTGTGAAGTACCCGAGAATATGGCAGAACCTTCTCATCCTGAAAGAATAACTTTGTGACGGAAAAGCTAGCAACGTGCTGCCCATCTCTGCGTTTCCTGGCTGTGCCACTTGCTCTCTGCTTTATCAGGTCTTTCCATTCAGTTGCCTCTTGGCTTGCCTCCAACCCAACACGTCTGCGTCTTTTCATCAGCCTTAGTCTTCTCCGACACGATCACTCTGCAGCACTTCTGGACAAGCTGTTGGGCTGTAGTGCAAGGTGTTGCACATCCAGTTACAGATTTCTGATACTGGGTCCATCTGCAGATAATGAAACCAGGGGTCAATCACTGAACAGTACTTAGTGCAATGTAAGTGAATATCCAAAAGGGGTTTTTCAGCCTAGGATTTGCAAGCGTTAGGCTCCCAGTCAGAGGTATGGAATAAGGTTTTTATGTTTCTCAGAATGTGTTTGTTATTGTCTTAATACAATGTCAGCCTTTTCCCTGTAAAGTGCAGACCGGAAAGCTGGGTTTGTGAACGTGTGGGTGACTCTGTCCCGTGTTTCCTTCCACAGAGTCTCTTGCCTGATGTCGCTGCAGTGGACTGGACGAGGGCCGAACCCCGCCAGCCTTTTTTGGATTTCAGTCCCAGCTGTAGCTTCTGGGCTCAGCAGTAGAAAGTAAGGGCTTATGATTACTGTCTCCGCCTCCTGAGCAGAAAGTCCTTGTCACTGCTGCGAAACTCTTCCAGCACATATATTTCCAAAAATGAAACGCTATCTCACCCCCTCCGACAGAGAATCTGTGACTTCAACTGCAGAACCCGAGCAGTCAACATGCAACTGCGCCGTGAAAACAATGCTCCAGTCCTTTTGCTTTTCATCCAAATACTGAGTCTGCTTGTTGAGCTTAGACGTCTACAGAGGGTGCAAGAGCAGGTGGCAATAGTCTACAGGAATCTCACCCTGCAGGGCTGGAGGGTCTGGGATTCTCAGTAGCTGGGGGGCACCTCGCTCATTGAAACTCATCAGCAGTTAACATTTTGTCTTTTTGCAAAAATGTTATGGCTTTCCTGTTTCGGACTTTGCTAGGATTCACTTTTGGTCTTTTGCTGCGTTTCTTGCACTAGGGATGTTTGCAAGGGGTAGGCTGATGGCTGGGAAGTCTGCTTTGCTTGATTTTATGTTCATGTCTTTATGTACTGATTGCTTTAAAGTGAATCTTAGAAGCCTGACGCACGCTGAACTTAGAGGATGCACGAATATGTTGGGCTTGTGCTTGCCAAGAAGATTTTAAAAGCCGCCCGGATATACGTGTAAATGCCACTGGATGCACATCTCAGAGCTTCTTAAAAAGGGGAGGGGTCTGGGCGGGGGGATGGGCATGTAAATGCCACTGGATGCACATCTCAGAGCTTCTTAAAAAGGGGAGGGGTCTGGGCGGGGGGATGGGCGTGTAAATGCCGCTGCATGCACATCTCAGAGCTTCTTAAAAAGGGGAGGGGTCTGGGCGGGGGGATGGGCGAGTAATTGCCGCAGGATGCACATCTCAGAGCTTCTTAAAAAGGGGAGGGGTCTGGGCGGGGGGATGGGCGTGTAAATGCCGCTGCATGCACATCTCAGAGCTTCTCAAAAAGGGGAGGGGTCTGGGTGGGGGGATGGGTGGGGGGATGGGCGAGTAATTGCCGCAGGATGCACATCTCAGAGCTTCTTAAAAAGGGGAGGGGTCTGGGCGGGGGGATGGGCGTGTAAATGCCGCTGCATGCACATCTCAGAGCTTCTCAAAAAGGGGAGGGGTCTGGGCGGGGGGATGGATGGGGGGATGGGTGAGTAAATGCCGCAGGATGCACATCTCAGAGCTTCTCAAAAAGGGGAGGGGTCTGGGCGGGGGGATGGATGGGGGGATGGGCGAGTAAATGCCGCAGGATGCACATCTCAGAGCTTCTCAAAAAGGGGAGGAGTCTGGGCGGGGGGATGGGTGGGGGGATGGGCGAGTAAATGCCGCTGCGTGCACATCTCAGAGCTTCTCAAAAAGGGGAGGGGTCTGGGCGGGGGGATGGGCGTGTAAATGCCGCTGCATGCACATCTCAGAGCTTCTCAAAAAGGGGAGGGGGATGGGCGGGGGGATGGGCGTGTAAATGCCGCTGCATGCACATCTCAGAGCTTCTCAAAAAGGGGAGGGGTCTGGGCGGGGGGATGGGTGTTTTGCGATCCGACGTGTGCTGAGGTCCCCTGTCGCGTAACTTTCTTCTGTTTATAGATGGCACAGAAATAACAAAAACAACTAATGAGCCATTTCGGCGGGGTGTAAAGGTCCTGGGGTAACTGGGGATGTGCAGGCTTTCTAACCAGGAGGAGGTAGCTGGTAACTGGGCGAACTGGGGAGGAACTGGTAAAACAGGCAATGGCATCGGTGACGTCCCTTGTAACATTTCACAACTTACGCGGTAGAAGCGCGTGGCCAGGCGCACGCACGTTGTAAAAGGGCCGTGTCCCTGGGTGCGGGATGACGAACACACGCACGTGTGCACGCACACACCGATTGCAAAATTCAGCTTTTCGTCTTTCGCTTTGGGCACACGTGCGGGTGCTACAATGGACCAGGTAGGCAGCCTGTAAACATCTTAAATAAGTGAATGTAGCAGCAAATGATGGAAGATAAAGACCAGAAAGGTCCATCCGGATACTAAATAAAATGACACAATAAGGAGGAAATGGGTTTTACATGAGTAAATGCAGTTTATAGGCTTTTAAACATTGCTACAGTATATTGAATTGTTCATCAGGTTTACATGCACAAGTGCACTTATCTGCATCTCAAAGGAGGTGGCTGATAAAATAAAGGCAAAAAGAACAGTGTTCAAGAAGTATAAAGGATCCCAGAAAGAGGAAAACTGAGGGAGATGAAGAAAGAAATCAAGGAAGCAAAAGGTCAGGCTGAAGAGAGGATTGCCAGAGAGGTAAAGCGAGGCGACAAAACATTTTTCAGATACATCAGAGAAAGGTGCGAAGTGATATAGTGCAACTGAAAGGTGACAAAGATCAATGTGTGGAGAGAGACGAAGAAATGGCAGAAATATTAAATAATTCAGTTCAGTGCTCACTAAAGAGGACCCTGGAGAAGGACCCTCGCTAGTTAACAAGAAACGGGAGAGGAGTGGAGTAGATGTAACTCCATTTACAGAAGAAAATGTATGGGAAGAGCTGGGGAAACTGAAAGTGGACAAAGCCATGGGCCTGATGAAGTTCATCCCAGGATGCTGAGGGAGCTCAGAGATGTGCTGGCGGGTCCGCTGTGTGACCTGTTCAATAGATCCCTAGAAACGGGAGTGGTGCCGAGTGATTGGAGAAGAGCGGTGGTGGTCCCGCTTCACAAGAGTGGGAGCAGAGAGGAGAATGGAAACTACAGGCCAGTTAGCCTCACTTCGGTGGTGGGAAAAGTAATGGAGTCACTGCTGAAAGAGAGAATAGTGAACTATCTACAGTGTGGAGAATTGCTGGACCAGAGGCAGCATGGATTCACCAGGGGAAGATCCTGTCAGACAAATCTATCAGACTAGAGAATTGGATCAGGGAAGAGCACTTGATATGATTTACTTTCATTTTAGAAAAGCTTTTGATATGATTCCACATAGAAGACTCGTGAACAAAATGAGAAGCTTGGGAGTGGGTGCCAAGGTGGTAGCATGGATTGCAAACTGCTTGACTGACAGGAGACAGCGAGTATTGATAAAGGGGATGGAACAGCTCCCCTATGAGGAAAGACTAAAGAGGTTAGGACTTTTCAGCTTGGAGAAGAGACGACTGAGGGGGGATATGATAGAGGTGTTTAAAATCATGAGAGGTCTAGAATGGGTAGATGTGAATCGGTTATTTACTCTTTCGGATAATAGAAGGACTAGGGGGCACTCCATGAAGTTAGCATGGGGCACATTTAAAACTAATCGGAGAAAGTTCTTTTTCACTCAAAGCACAATTAAACTCTGGAATTTGTTGCAGAAGATGTGGTTAGTGCAGTTAGTGTAGCTGTATTTAAAAAAGGTTTGGATAAGGTCTTGGAGGAGAAGTCCATTACCTGCTATTAATTAAGCTGACTTAGAAAATAGCCACTGCTATTACTAGCAACAGTAACATGGAATAGACTTAGTGTTTGGGTACTTGCCAGGTTCTTATGGCCTGGATTGGCCACTATTGGAAACAGGATGCTGGGCTTGATGGACCTTTGGTCTGACCCAGTATGGCCTGTTCGTATGGTAAATGGAGCCGACTCTGAAGAAAGAGCAGGGTTAAGTGGAGGGCCACAGGGATCGGTTTTGGGACCAGTTCTGTTTAACATCTTTGTGAGCGACCTGGCGGAAGGGGCATAAAGTAAAGTTTGTCTATTTGGGGATGATACTAAGATCTGCAGTGGACACGACTGAAGGAGTAGAGAGAATGAAAAGTGATTTAAGAAAATTTGAAGACTGGTCAAAGATTTGGAAGCTGGGACTCAATGCCAAGAAGTGCAGTCATGCATTTGGGGTGCGGCAATCCAGAAGAGCTGAAAGTGGTGGGGGTGAAAGGCTAATGTGCACGGACCAAGAGTAGGATCTTGGTGTTATAGCGTCTGGTGATCTGAAGGTGGCAAGGCAATAGCTAAAGCCATAAGAATGCTGGGCTGCATAGAGAGAGGAATAACCAGTAAGAAAAAGGAGGTGATAATCTCCTTGTACAGGTCCTTGGTGAGGCCTCACCTGGAGTACTGCGTTCAGTTCTGGTGTCCATATCTCAACAAGGATAGAGACAGGATGGAGGCAGTCCAGAGAAGGGCAACCAAAATGGTGAGAGGTCATCATTTGAAGACTTATGAGGAGAGGCTGAAGGATCTGAATATGTATTCCCTGGAAGAGAGGAGGTGCAGGGGAGATATGATATAGACCTTCAGATACCTGAAAGCTTTTAATGATGAACAATTGTCAAACCTTCTCCATTGAGAAGGCTCGCGCGACTGGCACCACCCATCGGGGTAAGAGCCGTCCCTTTGTCTCCCCACCGCGCGTCCCACACCGAGGCCCAACACCAACAGAGGACCCCGCGAGGCCTACTGCCATCCGAGGCCCCTGCTGAAGCTCGACCGCCGTCCGGACCAGAGGATCGCCCACCGCTGCACCCCCGGCCTATCGGAGGCCCGCGCTGAAGCTGACCTCACCTGTGCAATGCTCTAGGCCTTAAATCCAGGCCCTGACCCGCTGGAAGCCCTTTTGGGAGAGGGACACCACAGGCTCACGTGACCGGCGCCACCCATCGGGGTAAGAGCCATCCCTTTGTCTCCCCACCGTGCATCCCACGCCAAGGCCCACCGCCGACTGAGGACCCTGCTGAGGCCTACCGCCATCCGAGGTCCCCGCTGAAGCTCGATCGCTGACCAGACCAGAGGACCGCCCACCGCCGTGCCCCCCCTGCCTATCAGAGCCCCGCGCTGAAGCTGACCTCACCTGTGTGATGCTCCAGGCTCCGACCCACGGCGCCGCGCACCAGTGTCACGCAACGAAGGAGCGCAACCAAAGGGGCCTGCCCCTTTGTGCGCCCCTTCGTGCCGCCACTAAGGTGCTGCCAACACATTCACATTCGACCAACCACTCTCACGTATTGCTCAAACTCTACCCCTTCTTCTCCCCTCCCTAGCTCCATACTCCAGAAGCTCTCACCCCTTCAATCTCCCCTCCTTAGCCATTGGGCCAATCCTCTGGCCCCCACCGAACAACCTCCCTCCCCGCAACAGGACCGCTAGCTCCTCAAGCCCCCCCCCTCATCTATTCCCCCCCTCGCAATTCTATCCCCCTCACATCCTCCCCTGCACTCCTTCGGCCCTCCATCATCCAGCATAACTCTCTCCACCACCTCCACCTCCTCTCTCCCACACAAAACATCAACCCACCTCCTAGCAATGCTAACCTACCCCATTCCCATGCTTATACACCACCTTCCCCAGCACAAAAATCTCTTCCCCCTTCAACGCAACCTCAGATCCTTGGTACCAATCATGATCTCCCCCCTTACACAATTTCTCTGCCTCTCAACTCTATCACTCGTGCTTTTTAACGCCCAGTCTCTAACCAAGAAAACTCCTATTCTCAACGACCTCCTGCTAGACAGCCAGCCAGATATCTGTGCAATCACGGAAACATGACTCAAACCAACAGATTCAGTACTATTAAATCAACTCCCAACCCATCTTTATGATATTTTTTCCCTTCCCAGACCCAAAAAAAGAGGAGGAGGGCTCTTACTGGCTGCTAAGAAAGACCTTAAACTAGTCTCTCAGATTGTCAAGACCGCCCCCAAATTTGAAATTGTTTTTTTTCAAATCTCCACAATTACAAATATGCCTAGTTTATACTCCCCCAGGCCTCCTTGACCTCAACTCCTCCCCCCCTCATTGAATTTATAGCCTAAATCATAACATGGACACCCCAGTCATTATCCTTGGGGACTTCAATCTCCACGTTGACATTAAACTGCTTCCCCCCACCTGCGAAACCTTCCTATCTGCCATTACGGCCCTCAGCCTTAAGCAAATCATAACTAACCCTACCCACAAAGCAGGCCACACCCTTGTTTGATCTTCACAAACTCCCACCTCCTTTCAGACACACCATCCTGCACCCCAGTCCCCTGGTCAGACCATTCTATTATAAAAACCAATCTTGCAATCAAAAAAACTCACACCTCCAAACATAATCAAAATAACACTATACAGTATAGAAAACCCTGCTCCAAAGAAGAGCTTAGCCTCGCCCTAACTGATGACCTTGTCTCCTTAGACCTTTCCAACGTGGGCTCAGCCCGCAGCTCATGGAACAAGATTACCAAGAACATAGCCGACAAAATCTGCCCACTCATCTCCAAAGAACTAAACCCAGCAAACTCCAAAAAGCCATGATACACCGTCGAACTAAAGTCACTCAAACAAGAACTAAGAACCAAAGAAAAGAAATGGCGCAAGGACCCCTCCCCCTCCCTTCTAGCATCATACAAACACACTCTCCACCACTACAGAGATTCTATCCTCAAAACCTAAAAAGACTATTACGCTCTTAAAATCCATAACTATCATAATAACGCCAAAGCCCTTTTCGCTTATGTCTCACACCTCACAAAAACAGCACCTCCCCCCATAGCAGATATCGAAGCCAAAAATAAATGTAACGAATTAGCAACCTTCTTTCACAACAAAATAGACAAGCTAATTGCACGATTCCTCCCTTCTCCGCCTCACCCCCACCCCTTGCCAACAAACCAGAACTCTATGCTTGACTCCTTTGAACCCACTTCCACCTCAGAGATAGCAACAATTCTAAAAAAAATGAAACCCTCCTCACACCCTATCAGACTTCATTGCCAAACCACTATCGGAAATCATTAATCTCTCCCTCTCCCTTGGACAAGTCCCTCCCGCTTGGAAACAAGCCATCCTGAAAGCCATCTTAAAGAAATCAAACCTAGACCCTTCTGACCCCTCCAACTTCTGGCCAATATCTAATCTCCCTTTCCTATCCAAATTTACAGAAAGAGTGATCACCTCGAAAAACACAACACTTTATTTCCCTCACAATTCGGATTCCGTAAATTCTTCAAAACGGAAACCCTCCTTACTGATACCCTACTTAAAGGACTTGATAAGGGCCAGTCATACATTCTAGCCATGCTTGACATATCTTCGGCCTTCGACACCGTTAGTCACAACTTCATGATTAAACAACTCTCTGAAATAGATATCTCTGGAATAGCCCTGAGCTGGTTTGAATCCTTCCTCAACAATAGGCACTTCAAGGTCAAAATTGATGCCCACGAATCCAACCCTATTAACTTAACTTGCGGAGTTTTCCAAGGCTCTTCCCTATCCCCAATCCTCTTCAATGTCTATCTTCTGCCCCTATGCCAACTCCTTGCTGATCTTGGTCTCACCCACTATATATACGCAGATGATGTACAAATTCTCATCCCCATCACCGATTCCATACCAAAGCCCTAAAGACCTGGGGAAACTGCCTCTCTTCTATCAATTGCCTCCTAACTAACCTGAACCTTGCCTTAAACACTACAAAAACAGAGCTTCTACTCATCTCCCCTGATAACCACAATCCCCCCCCTCCCTACAGACTGTGTCCTTCTCACAACAAGTAAGAGATTTAGGAGTCTCGCTCGACAGCCATCTCAACTTTAAAAAATTTATCAGTAACACCACTAAAGACTGTTTCTACAAACTGCACATCCTTAAGAAACTAAGACCACTTCTCCATTACAACAATTTCCGGATTGTCCTTCAAGCGACTCTATTTTCTAAGATGGACTACTGAAATACTCTTCTCTTAGGCCTCCCTGCAGTTTTTATCAAACTGCTCCAAATGCTGCAAAACGTAGCAGCTAGAATCCTCACCAATTCCCGCAGAATAGACCATATCACTCCAATCCTTAGAGACCTACATTGGCTCCCCATCCCCTCTAGAATACTCCACAAGGCCCTCACAGTTATCCACAAATCCCTTCACAATCAGAACTCTCACTGGCTTAATGACTCCTTACACTATCACTCCTCCAATAGACTGACCAGATCCGCCTACAAAGGCTCCTTGTCTATTCCCTCGCATAAACTCGCTCATCATATCTCCACCAAAGAGCGTGCGTTCTCCATAGCAGGTCCAACGATTTGGAATTCTATGCCACCCGAACTATGCCAAGAACACTGCATCAAAATGTTCAAAAAGACCTTCAGGACCTTATCTGGACAGTCCACCCACCTGCTATGAAAAACCATCTCTTGAAGCATCAGCTTTCTAGCTCATGCTCTTCCCATAGTTATTTTATTTTATATATCTTTTTTACGTTTAATATTTAATATTTATTGATCTACGTTCTTTTGTTCAATAATTTGTTGATTGTTTAATGTTACGCTGCACGTTCTCTGTTCAATACTTTGTCTATTGTTTAATGTAACGCCTTACCGGCGACAGTTTTGTTATATGGAAACCGACTTGATTTGATATGTATATCGAGAATGTCGGTATATAAAAACCCTAAATAAATAAATAAATAAATGACTGTTTAAACGGGCTTATAACTAACTTCAACCTCCATCCCTCTGTCATAACATCCCCCCCCCCCCCCCGCCCTGTGGCTCATTCCTTTAAGAATTTCCTCTTCTCCCCTCCCTCCCCCAACCACATCAAGCCTACCTCTAGTTATTGGTTAAACTATCTAGTTATGGGTTAAACTATCGACCTCTAGTTGTGGGTTAAACTGTCTAGTTATGGGTTAAACTATCTACCTCTAGTTATTGGTTAAACTATCTTCTAATCTCACTACCTAGGTCCACTTGACCCTTCAGCTTCCCCTAAAACTCCCTACTTGTTCCTTTGACCCCTTGTTAATTGTAACTTTATAAATCATTTTCTCATCTTTTGTTTATCCCCGTTGATCTGTAAACCGATGTGATATGCAATGCATATGAATGTTGGTATAAAAAAGTTCTAAATAAATAAAAGAAATAAAATTGGAAAGAAATCAATAAAACCAGAGGTCATAAAATAAAACTCCAGGGACGATGACTCAGAGCCAACGTCAGGAAATATTTCTTCAGGGAGAGGGTGGTGGATGCCCTTCCAGAGGAGGTGGTGAAGACAGAAACAGTGAAGGATTTCAAAGGAGCGTGGGATAAACACTGCGCATTCGTAAAGGCTGGAGGATGCTTGCTGCGATGTAGAAGTGCACAGACAGCACATCCCAGGCTACAGAGAGCCCCAGCACATGAGACCCACTGCATCGCTTTTTATGGCTGTGCCCTCCCACCCCAAGTATAATGACTCATTTCTCATGGGGAGGGGGCAGGTGAGTCATAACACTTTGGGCAGATATCTGCTCCTCTCTGTTTGACAAGAAGTCCAGCCTCCCTCCCCCACCACACCAAAAACAAAATGAAATCTAAAAAGCAAAGTATTTTGGTCAATTAGAAGTCCATTAACTGCTATTAATCAAGTTGACTTAGGGAATAGCCACTGCTATTAATTGCATCAGTAGCATGGGATCTTCTTAGTGTTTGGATAATTGCCAGGTTCTTGTGGCCTGGATTGGCCTCTGTTGAAAACAGGATGCTGGGCTTGATGGACCCTTGGCCTGACCCAGTATGGCAATTTCTTATGATGGGAATGAGGAAAAGAGTGCCTGGGGGTAACTGGGGGTAACTTGCTGGTGTGGTAAAAAAACACCCTTATCAAATGAGCATTGATACTGTTGTTACAACTCCAACATTGTTCTTTGCTTCCATGGAAAGGTTAATGGAAATTGGATTCAAACAGCATCCGAGGGCCCTGAATTTTTCTGTCTGGGAAACTGATAAGTACGAGGGTAACCTGCACAGTGCAGCGGATAGAGGCATAAGCTTGCTGTGTAGACGGGGTAGATCATTTGTTCCTTTTCTGCCGTCATTTCTATGTTTCTATTGAAAATTGCTATCATACAGACCGATGCAATATTGTATGCTGAGCCTGGCACACACGAGTGCTTGGATGTGCGTTTTGCACATGCGTCCATAACCCCTGATGCAATAAGGGGATCAGCGCATTCAAAACACGCGTCCAAACTCACATGAGGCTAATAGCACTCATCGCATGTAAATTCCATGTAGATGAGGTTATTAGCGATGCAAGGAATCTCTGTGTGCCCAAGGCACACTTTCTAACCTGTCAAATGTTATGCCTGCCTGGAGAAGGGTAACGTCTTCCTACGCATCATGGGCTCAACCATGCTCACGATACTAACAGGCTGATGCAACATCATGCGCATTCAAAACGTGCGTCCAAAGTGGGCGCCTGTTTCTTAAATGCACGCGATGCAATGTGCAAATGAGCTGCTGCGCTACAAAGGACGCGCAATGGATAATTTGTGTGTCCCTAGCGCTCTGCATTCTCGGGTGCCCAGGAGACGTGAGTGTGTGCCCACAGCAGCCTGGCCAGACCTCCCTCCCTACATTCCCCCTCCCCCCGCAGGGCTGTTCCCAATTGGTCCATTCACTGACATGTGACAGTGAACGGACCAATCAGCAGTAAGTGAAGCAGTGAATAAGTTAATATTAAGTGCCCTGTGTGTGCAGGTTCCCAGAACCAAGCCTCAGTTTATGGGCGTCTGTTTTATCCTGCAGCATCTAATTTACTGGCACAATATGCACACAAGCACGATATACCCGGTCCTGAGCGAGGATATTGTGGTGTATATTGTGCGTTCCTCCTACATGCGGAAGTGCTCTGGAAATTCCCTCCTAAATGTCTGAGAGGAGGGTCACTGAAGCTGGCAGAGGCTTGACTGTCAGATGCTGTAAAAGTTGCAATTAGCGAAGCTGAGAAAAGTCAAAGCAAGAAGAAATGGGTTTTACAGCAGAATTTACGTAGAAAACATGCACTGGAAACAGACAGAAAACGGGGTTGAATTGACACACTGGTCAAGGCTTCAGCCCCAGCAGAATCTGAAAGTGAAGACAAAACGAGTCGCCTGGTACAGACTGTAAGGTCAGAGGAGGAAGGGACTGTACGGGGGTGGAGAGAGGAGGTCAGAGCTAGGCAGGAGCATCCAGGCTTTTGGAGTCGTGTATGGACTCTAAAAGAGATGGAGAGCAAAGGGGCGGGGCTTATTTTAGGACACATGGCTCCACCCCCAAGCTGACGGGAAAGTATTGTGTTAGGGATGGAGGGCATTCGCCTTATTCTCCCCCCACCCCAAGGAGGGCCCTGCCAAGTGTGGAGAGTGAAGTATGGATGAGTAGAGATGGAGCTCGCAGCTTGATAGTGAGCAGAACTGTCCCAGCAGAGTTTGATTACTTCGGGACAGGGCTTAACCTGTCCTATGACCAAAGTGTTTTAAAAGGGATTCATGTAGTTGGTCTTTGCATAGTTGTGTGAGAACTGATGTGAGGAGAACATTTGTCTCTATAACCAGAGTTATTTTGCTTGTCTTTTAGGTCCATGTCCAATTACTGAAACTGGGACTAATATTCAGCAAAGCTCGTTCATCAGCCACTTCTGATTTGATGGCATCCTGAAGATGACTCTCTGTCTATAAACCCAGGCACTGGCCCAGCCTTCTCTCTGTGTGTCCATTGATTGACCCTGGATTCTGGCATCTCAGAATTATTGATCTGAAGGCAGAGGAGCGATAGGGAAGAGGAATAAGTGTGGCCACGGTGTTGTCTTTGCTGTGCAGTTGTGGTTTTGTGTACATTTCAGTGTAAGTGAGTGTGAAAGCTTGCAGTCATTTTTCTCAGGATTTAGTACTTCCCAGTGAGCCTGGGAGATGCTTTCACTGCAGAAAGGCAAGGCTTTGTATTCTAAGTGTAAAACAATGAATGATAACGCAAAGGGCAAGCTGCTCATTTTTAAATCCCAGGTTGTTGGTTTTTTGGGGTTTTTTTTTTACATGTGGTCAGTTTTGAAGTGTCAGGAAAGGCAGACTGTAAATAAATAGTATTATTATTATTATTAACAAGAGGAAATGCTCAATATCCCTATCTGCTGGGGAAATGTTGAAAATGAAGGCTTCATTTTCTCTTAAAGAAACAGCGCTGAAGGCTGCAGCTCTCCCAGGTCTCTGCTGCATCCTCTGCCTTTCCCATTCTGCTTTTCCTTTCCCCCCTAAGTCTGCCAGTGCCCCCTCCTCCCAATAAGAAAGAAATAAGAGCTGCAGCTTTTCTTCCTGGACGTAAGCAGGGTTAGGGTTAACTAGGACTAAGGTTACAGGTGAGCCCCTTTCACTGGACTGACCCTGACTCAGTTCTTTTGGACCTGAACCTGCAGGATTTCAGAGATCACCTACAACTCATTTGTTGAACGTTTATTTTTTCCTAAAAGCAGAAGTTTATCCAGGGATATTCAGGAAATGTTTCATGAAGTGAAAATGACTTCCATTAGAGGGGCATCGTGGCTTAGGTTTTCTTGCACCGAGAGCTTTCCAGCGGGACTGGAGGACCCTGCTCCTCTGCCTAACTTCAGTGCCAGCTTTCACCCCTCTCAGCAAAGCTAACACAGTAACCCAGCTGCAGAAAGCAGAAAATACAAAGGCATAATTTTTGGTAAAACAACATTCAAACCAGGAATTCATTCATAAATCTCAGAAGGTGCAGTTTGCCTCTACATTTCTGCAAAATCAAATCCTCCTGTAATCTTTATGGCGGTCCACGAAAGCAGCAAGTAATATAATAATACTATGTATTAGGGATGTGAATCATTTTTTAATGATTTAAATTATTGTCCGATATTTTTAATATCGTCATTAATCATTAAAGAGTGCGAAACAATAGAAATTCCCCTGATTTATTGTTAAAAAATCGTTAATCTTCTTAGTGCCCACTAACGGGAGTTAGTGCGCACTACCCATTGTTAGTGCGCACTAACAGAAAATGATACAATTTGACACTTTTCAGGTCAGTTAGGAATGAATATGTATTCCTATTGGCTGCCCTCTTATTTATTGATGTTACCAAGGTTCCCACTGAGGTGATGGTTTAATATATGGGGGATGGGAAATGGAAATGGTTGGTAGCTTGACAAAGGGGAGGGAAAGGGGGAGTGAAGGGCCAAGCAGTCCCACTCCCTGGTCTCTGAAGAACAGATCTCTTCAGAAAATCAGAGCTGCTGAATGCAGGGGCTGTCTCCCCCTTCACATCCCTCTCCCCCCCCCACCCCACTGCTGGTATATGGGAGAGAGAAGGGGAAGGGGAGGGAAAGGGGGAGGTGAAGGGCCAAGCAGTCCCACTCCCTGGTCTCTGAAGGACAGATCTCTTCAGAAAATCAGAGCTGCTGAATGCAGAGGCTGTCTCCCCCTTCACATCCCTCTTCCCCCCCCCCCCCCCATTCACCGTGCTCAAGTTTGTAGTTCCTGTGTTAAACTAAACTTCTTTTTTTTCACTAGAGTAGAATAAAATAAAATGAAGTACTTTGTGTATTAAACTAAAGAAACTTTACATAAAATGAAATTAAGTACTTCTCTATTTAATATGCTACTTTAGTGAAACAAAACATTTAATAAAGAAACTTGCAACCTGAGCTTCAAAACATTAACATACTATAGAAAAACTAAACAAAAAACTTTATTATTAATTTATTATACTTACAGTGGTTAAATTTAAAGAGCAGGCTGAGGCTAGACTGGCTACTGCTAGTGGCTACTGCTGGCACTGTCACTGCTGCAGCCTGCTGGCACTTTTTTTCTCTTTCTGGCTAGTGCGTGCTATATTTGGTAGCAAAATGGCCACGGGGGACAGCACCAAGCATGTGCAGCTTAGTGCGCACCTCTAGCTAACGAACATTTCCTCAAATGTTACTTTTAAACCATTAAGTAACAATTTTTGATAGTGCGCACTAACTCGCGTTAGTGCGCACTATTTGGAAAAACGATTTTTTTAACCAAAAAATCATGCCGATCAGATTTTTTTCTTCCACCAGACGAGCCCGATCGTTTTAATGATCGGGCACAGATTCACATCCCTACTATGTATAAATGTAAGGAGTAGAATAAGTAGATTTTCTGTATTCACCCGAAAATTCAGTCATATGCTTTGCAAGGTAACAAACAGAAATAGACAAGTGATATAATAATACTATGTATAAATGTAAGAATATAATAAATAGATTTTCTGTATTCTCCAGAGAATTCAGTCTTATGCTTTGCAAGGTAACAAACAGAAATAGACAAGTGATATAATAATACTATGTGTAAATGTAAGAGTATAATAAATAGATTTTCTGTATTCACCCGAGAATTCAGTCTTATGCTTTGCAAGGTAACAAACAGAAATTGACAAGTGATATAATAATACTATGTATAAATGTAAGAGTATAATAAATAGATTTTCTGTATTCTCCAGAGAATTCAGTCTTATGCTTGCAAGGTAACAAACAGAAATAGACCTGGTTTTTGTTTTCTTTGAAAGAAACTGGGCTAATGGTTTACAACTGCACTTGTTACAAGATTAAAAGGAATATCTACATATATATTGTCATCATTTCCCTATAGTTTCCAAGAACATTTTATTGTTAAAAGCTTTCTGCGCTTGCTTCTCCGCTCGGGACATTTCCAAAACCTGCCTCAGAAGATGAAAGGTTAAGTCGAGGGAGTTGGGTTTCCCGTCCTGGCTTCTCTCCTCCCTGCCTCTGCACAGATCTAGGAGTCTCTGGGGAGGATGGGACGCAGCTCTGGGCCACAGGTTCAAGGCCGGATCGGTAAGCAGTGCATAGTAAGGAGCTGCTTCCGGGGGCAGCTTCACGGGAGAGCAATGTTCAGAGGGCAGGAGGAGAAGGGCCAGAACTGACGCTGCCCAGACCCTCCTCACGTGCATCCTTTCTGCTCCTGAAAAGGAAGCCACACAGCAGTCCTTACAAACTACTTACAGACCAACTAGGGAAAATCCCGCCCGGGTGCAAAGATGATTTCTACATTTCTTCCACAGGCAATTTGGAAAAAAGACCTGATGTAAATAATTAGAAAGTTTATATTCTCATAGCGCCTGCAGAGCATTCAGAGGAGAAAAGGATCCCACACCTTACTGCCCTCTCATCACCTACTCCAGATCCCACACACCTTACTGCTCTCTCATCACCTACTCCAGATCCCACACACCTTACTGCTCTCTCATCACCTACTCCAGATCCCACACCTTACTGTCCTCTCATTACCTACACCGGATCCCACACACCTTACTGCTCTCTCATCACCTACTCCAGATCCCACACACCTTACAGCTCTCTCATCACCTACTCCAGATCCCACACACCTTACTGTCCTCTCATTACCTACTCCAGATCCCACACACCTTACAGCTCTCTCATCACCTACTCCAGATCTCACACCTTAATGTCCTCTCATTACCTATTCCAGATCCCACACACCTTACTGCCCACTTATCACCTACTCTAGATCTTACACCTTATTGCTCTCTCATCACCTACTCCAGATCCCACACACATTACTGCTCTCTCATCACCTACTCCAGATCCCACACACCTTACAGCTCTCTCATCACCTACTCCAGATCCCACACACCTTACTGTCCTCTCATTACCTACTCCAGATCCCACACACCTTACTGCTCTCTCATCACCTACTCCAGATCCCACACCTTAATGTCCTCTTATTACCTATTCCAGATCCCACACACCTTACAGCTCTCTCATCACCTACTCCAGATCCCACACACCTTACTGTCCTCTCATTACCTACTCCAGATCCCACACACCTTACAGCTCTCTCATCACCTACTCCAGATCCCACACACCTTACAGCTCTCTCATCACCTACTCCAGATCCCACACACCTTACAGCTCTCTCATCACCTACTCCAGATCCCACACACCTTACTGTCCTCTCATTACCTACTCCAGATCCCACACACCTTACTGCTCTCTCATCACCTACTCCAGATCCCACACCTTAATGTCCTCTCATTACCTATTCCAGATCCCACACACCTTACTGCCCACTTATCACCTACTCTAGATCTTACACCTTATTGCTCTCTCATCACCTACTCCAGATCCCACACACATTACTGCCCTCTCATTACCTACTCCAGATCCCACACACCTTACTGCCCTCTCATCACCTACTCCAGATTCCACACACCTTACTGTCCTCTCATTACCTACTCCAGATCCCACACCTTACTGCCCTCTCATCACCTACTCCAGATCCTACACCTTACCACCCTCTTATCACCTACTCCAGACCCCACACCTTACTGCCCTCTTATCACCTATTCCAGACCCCACACCTTACTGCCCCCTTACCACATACTCCAAATCCCACACCTTACTGCTCTCTCATCATCTACTCCAGATCCCACACATCTTACTGCCCTCTCATCACCTACTCCAGATCCTACACCTTACTGCCCCTCTCATCACCTACTCCAGATCCCACACACCTTACTGCTCTCTCATCACCTAATCCAGATCCCACACCTTACTGCCCTCTCATCACCTACTTCATATCCCACACACCTTACTGCCTCTCATCACCTACTCCAGATCCCACACATCTTACTGCTCTCTCATCACCTACTCCAGATCCCACACACCTTACTGCCCTCTCATCTCCTACTCCAGATCCCACACACCTTACTGCCCTCTCATCAGCTACGCCAGATCCTACACCTTACTGCCTTCTCATCACCTACTCCAGATCCCACACACCTTACTGCTCCCTCATCACCTACTCCAGATCCCACACACCTTACTGCCCTCTCATCACCTACTCCAGAACCCACACACCTTACTGCCCTCTTCACCTACTTCAGAACCCACACACCTTACTGCCCTCTTATCACCTACTCCAGATCCCACACACCTTACTGCCCTCCTACACTTTACCGCCCTCTCATCACCTACTCCTGATCCTACACCTTACTGCCCTCTCATCACCTACTCCAGATCCCACACACCTTACTGCTCTCTCATCACCTACTCCAGAACCCACACATCTTACTGCCCTCTTCACCTACTCCAGAACCCTCACACCTTATTGCCCTCTTATCACCTACTCCAGATCCCACACCTTACCTCCCTTTTATCACCTACTAGAGATCCCACACCTTACCTCTCTCTTATCACCTACTCCAGATCCCACACTTTACCACCCTTATCACCTACTCCAGATCCTACACCTTACTGCCCTCCTACACTTTACCGCCCTCTCATCACCTACTCCTGATCCTACACAACTTACTGCTCTCTCATCACCTACTCCAGATCCCACACATCTTACTGCTCTCTCATCACCTACTCCAGATCCCACACACCTTACTGCCCTCTCATCACCTACTCCAGATCCCACACACCTTATTGCCTTCTCATTTTTTTTTTCACATTTTTTTTTTTCTATACCGAGCTTCATGGTTGAATACCATATCAGATCGGTTTACATCGAACGAGGGATAGAGAAACTTGTAACAAAAAACGGAACAGTAAATATATAATCAGAAAGAGAGCAAAAAAGTTACATTGAACAAGGACTATAAACTTGGAGGCTTTACAGCTTGGAAGTAAATAGAGTAAAAAAGGCCCGAGCAGGGCAGTAACTTAAAACTCAAAAGTCATAATGACTTTTGAGTTTTAAGTTACCTACATCACCTACACCAGATCCTACACCTTACTGTAGATCTCATCACCTTACACCATCACCTTACACCAGATCTCATCACCTTACACCAGATCTCATCACCAGACCTTACACCAGATCTCATCACCTTACACCAGATCTCATCACCAGATCTCATCACCTTACACCAGATCTCATCACCTACACCAGATCTTACACCTTACTGCCCTCTCATCATCTACTCCAGATCCCACACACCTTACTGCTCTCTCATCACCTACTCCAGATCCCACTCATCTTACTGCTCTCTCATCACCTACTCCTGATCCTACACCTTACTGCCCTCTCATCACCTACTCCAGATCCCACACACCTTACTGCTCTCTCATCACCTACTCCAGATCCCACACACCTTACTGCTCCCTCATCACCTACTCCAGAACCCACACATCTTACTGCCCTCTTCACCTACTCCAGAACCCACACACCTTACTGCCCTCTTATCACCTACTCCAGATTCCACACACCTTACTGCCCTCTTATTACCTACTCCAGATCCCACACCTTACCGCCCTCTTATCACCTACTCCAGATCCCACACCTTACCTCCCTTTTATCACCTACTAGAGATCCCGCACCTTACCTCCCTCTTATCACCTACTCCAGATCCCACACTTTACCGCCCTCTTATCACCTACTCCAGATCCCACACCTTACTGCCCTCTTATCACCTACTCCAGACCCCACACCTTACTGCCCTCTTATCACCTACTCCAGATCCTACACCTTACTGCCCTCTTATCACATACTCCAAGCTTGTTTCTCATCCAGGTGAGAAGTATATTTTCTCTCATATGTATTTTACATAATTATTTATGAATGATTTTGCAGAAAAAATTAAAATAGCGATGTTAATTTAATAGTTTTACATATTTTAGCAAATGCATTGAACATAGTGTATCTGAACTCACAGCTTAGGTTGGCTCCACTTGTCTCCAGCTGGCCAGACACTCGACAGCTGAAAGATTCTTCCTTACCCAAAAGTACGCACAGGAAACTGTGTCTTATTTATACTGAGAAGTCTTTAAAGTCCAGCTCACGTGATAGACCCTGAAATCCCTCGGGTAGGTGGAAGCTAAAAGATCACATCTTCTGATGGGAGCTTCTTGAAACAGTGACAGGAGAGTGCTGAGAACCAGATGGCTTGCAATAGTTTTGACATAAACATGACAGAAGAAATCACTGAGGTGTACACAAGCAGAATTATCTGATCAGCGGAAACCAGAGTAATTACATTTCAGGTCAACGAAGCAAGTTTGTTGTCCTAGCTGGGCGTTACAGATGCTGCTAACTTTATTGGATCGACATTTTTACATGTGTTTCCAAAGTAAGTAATACGTGATTAACAGAGAAGGAGGAAAAATGTAAAATGACAAAACAGTAATAATTACAATGAGATCCTGTCCGAGGTGCTGAACCTCTACATAAAGTCACCCATCGCTTTGCTGGAAGCAGGTAGCTGGAACGTGTGGCTTGAATAGTTGAAATCATTTGTAGTTTATATGAATTCGTGTAGATTTAGTGTTTCGGAAACCTGGGTGTCTAGTTTCTGTAGTGACATGAGTGCAAAGAATGCAAGGAGCCCGTGTTCTTACAGAAATCCATTTTTATTGCAAATTATAGCAATGTGGGGAGGCCAACAGCTTCCGGTCTTAACTAAGGCCTTGACTGCCCTCCTGCCACCTTGTACGGGCTCAGGCACTCCAGGCACGAGGTTTTGTACAATACTTCTACATTTTACCCATTCTTGTATTTATTTATTTATTTATTTGCAGGTTTTTCTATACCGACCATCATCAGAGATATCAAGCCAGGTTTACAATTAACTAGGGAAAAAGAAGTGGGAAGATATCAGTTACAAAAAACAGGGGTCATAAAACTGGGGGTGCGAGAGAAGAGGCGCACGGGAGGGAGAGTAGCAGGCAAGAGGATAGATGCACTTAATACTTGGATACAGATAAAGATATACAACGGCCGACATAGCTACACAACAGTTGAAACTAGCTGCTGTGCGGTTACGTGTGGTAACCGTAACAAATGTTGTTAACAGACAGTGGGCCTATTTACAGGAGAATAATTCTATATTTAACCTGGGAGGTAGCTTGAGAGTTAATAATGCAGCAGCAATTTAAAAAGTATAGCATCATAAAGCAGTCTCAGGAATACTGAGTACAAGGTTAATAATTACAGCAAGATTTGGGAGTCCAGGCTTTGAGAATCTGGATTTGCGAATCTAGTATCTGCATATGTGTTCTGCATTAGATACTGAACGTGGCAAAGGTTATTTATGCGACCTAGTATCTGCATATGTGTTCTGCATTAGATACTGAACATGGCAAAGGTTATTTATGCGACCTAGTATCTGCATATGTGTTCTGCATTAGATACTGAACGTGGCAAAGGTTATTTATGTGACCTAGTATCTGCATATGTGTTCTGCATTAGATACTGAACGTGGCAAAGGTTATTTATGCGACCTAGTATCTACATATGTGTTCTGCATTAGATACTGAACGTGGCAAAGGTTATTTATGTGACCTAGTATCTGCATATGTGTTCTGCATTAGATATTGAACGTGGCAAAGGTTATTTATGTGACCTAGTATCTGCATATGTGTTCTGCATTAGATACTGAACGTGGCAAAGGTTATTTATGTGACCTAGTATCTGCATATGTGTTCTGCATTAGATACTGAACGTGGCAAAGGTTATTTATGTGACTTAGTATCTGCATATGTGTTCTGCATTAGATACTGAACGTGGCAAAGGTTATTTATGTGACCTAGTATCTGCATATGTGTTCTGCATTAGATACTGAACGTGGCAAAGGTTATTTATGCGACCTAGTATCTGCATATGTGTTCTGCATTAGATACTGAACGTGGCAAAGGTTATTTATGTGACCTAGTATCTGCATATGTGTTCTGCATTAGATACTGAACGTGGCAAAGGTTATTTATGCGACCTAGTATCTGCATATGTGTTCTGCATTAGATACTGAACGTGGCAAAGATTATTTATGCGACCTAGTATCTACATGTGAGTTCTGCAGCAGAGTGGTACATGGCAAGGTTATGGGAAGGCTTGCCTGAATAGCCAAGTTTTGAGCCTAACCCTAAAGTTTTGCGCGCACTGCTCACGTCTGATTTCGGGTGGCAGAGTATTCCAGGCATAAGGGCCGGCAATGGATAATGCTCGTTCCTTGGTGGAACTCAGTAAAATGTTAGCAAGTTAAGAAGGAAATGATGGGATTCAATAAATGATATTTGGGCCTGTTCCCTTGGTGGGAGTACATTTGTTGTAAGTCTTAGCTGTGCTTAGAGCGAGGCTCTGTCTCTATAATTTGCTAAGTTTGTGTGTTGGTCATTCTGTCTCACTCTCCAAAAATCATATTTATACTGACTTTTAGGAAGACTCACTGATTGCTTTCATTTTCTTAGAGTCTGTTTTCATGGCCCACAAAGATGTTACAGCAGATTCAATATATAATGCTAATACTCTCCATGTATCCCGTGTTTACAGGTGTTAAGGAGCCCAGATTCTGTGTGGGTAAAGGTAGGCCAGGGATGTTTCCCAGCCAACATTCAGAGGGCAGGGGGAGGTCAAGGCAGTGACGATGCATGCTTGTGCCTTGTTCTCTGTCATTTTTGGCAGGCCTTCACACTAGTCTGGTTAATACAAATCTTACTTATTCTCACTCATGACTGCAGATATTAAATAGCCTAATTTCAAGAGGAACTGTTGTCACTGAGTGATGTGGATGATAACAAAAACTTAACTAGACAGAGAAAATAAAAATATTCCCATTATTGAATATAATTTACGTAATACTTCAAGAGACAATCCAGTTAGCATGGAGGGAAACATTTTGTTCAACAATGGTGTCAGAGACCTATCTTAATTCACTTCAAACACAGTGGCACACGTGGTTTTTTTTTATACTACTTTACCTGTTTGCTGTATATTTACAATTGAACGCAAGCAACATGAGCTAAAATAGAAAAGTAAAATGCAAACCCAATAGCGGAGGAGGTGACACATCGTAATATTGTAACCCTCCTTAGGCAGAAATAGATAAAGTCTTAGAAAGACCACAATAGGCCACACAAATGTCTTCCAAGAAACTCACAGAATCACTGTAGGTTTTCTGAGAGGGAACAGAATATCTGGGGAAACTCACCTTCTTGCACAGTCAAACAAACCAAACTCCAAGAGATGCTGCTAAAACTGACAAACGCAAACAGCTACGTTCATCCCAACCTCCACAAAACTGAAGCAGAGCAAAATCTTTACTGCATTCTATCAGGAAATTACAGACCCAATCCGATCTGCAAGTAGTACTGAAAGCAAAACCTTCGTACGTTTGACTCACATCTAGGTCTTTTCTGCTGCAGTTTGCCTGTGTATACACTGTGACTCTGTAACTCCCTTCCTGAAGGCCCTCAGTGTGGTCAAGACTGGAAAAATTAACTTAACATAAGAATGTAAGATTTCGTATCCTGGCTCAAACCAAAGGTCCAGCAAGTCCAATATCATGTTTTCAAAATATGCCAATCCACGTCACAAATCCACCTTAATTATAGTTTATGGACTTTTCTTCCAAACTTTTGTTAAACCCAGCTACACTAACAGCTTTTACCACATCCTCTGGCAACAAATTCCAGAGTTTAATAATGTGTTGAGTAAAAAAATAGTTTCTCCTATTTGTCTTAAATGTATTATCTAGTACAGGGCTTCCCAAACCTGTCCTGAGAACCTCACAGCCAGTCGGGTTTTCAGGATATCCATAATGAATATGCAGGAGATAAATGTGCATACCATGGAGACTCATATATGCAAATTCATATATTGAGGTCCTTTTCCTGGGTCATGCCTCACAATACAGAGCCCAGCATCAGGTACCTGTAGTTGGGATTATTTTTTCCTATTCATTTTCCAAATTAAATTTCATCTGCCATTCAGTTGCCCAGTCTCCTAGCCTCACAAGGTCCCTTTGCAGTTCCTTGTGCTCTGCTGCCATTTTAATAACTTTGAATAATTTTGTGTCTTCTGCAAAAATCTATGAAACAGAACCTCAGAAGACTTGAAAGAAACTGGTGTAAAAATCCCTCCACAGCACTACTTACCTCCTTCAAGGCCTTTCTACACACATACAGATCGGCCATCGACAAAACTAAAAGAGACTTTTATGCACACAAGATCCACAATATACAATTTAATCCTCGAGCACTCTTTGAATTAGTGAACACCTTAACAAAATCCAACACAAGAATCACACAAGACACAGACGAGCAAGGCAAATGCGAAGACCTGGCTATTTACTTCCACAAGAAAATAACCAACATTATGGCACGCTTCTCTCCCACTCAGGCACCCTCAAAACTTTTCATCAATAGCTGCTTTGCTACTCTACCCTCACTCAAAACTACATCCTCATTAGAAATTGAATCCATAATAAAGAAAATGAGACCATGCACACACCCTTTAGACACCATCCCTACAAAAACCCTTCTTTCCATCCCAGACATCATTGCCAAACCGATATCAAACATCATTGTATTGTTAATAAATTTTTTGAAGGTGAATTGTTCATCAATAGTGATGCCAAGACTGCGTACATGTTTAGTGGAGGCAGTGATGGCGTCGGAGGTGTTCGATTGCGGGGATGGGGGGATGCCTTGGGGTGCAATAAAGAGAATCTCTGTTTTGTCAGTGTTAAGTGCAAGGAAATTGCTTGTCAGGAGAGAGTTGATGCTGGAAAGTGTGGAGTTCCAGGTCTCTGAGGCTTTGTGCAGTGTGTACATCGTCAGCATATATGAAGTGAGGTAGGCCAAGTTTGGAGAGAAGGTTACAGAGGGGGAGGAGGTAGATGTTGAACAGTGTAGAGGAGATGGAAGAGCCTTGAGGAACACCTTGTGCCAGGGGGATTGGTTTGGAGGTACAATTGCCTATTTGGACACTGTAATGCCTATCCTGTAAATAGGATTGGAACCATTGGAGTGCTGAGCCTGAAATGCCAATGTCAGTGAGTTGTTCTATTAGTATTTTGTGGTTGTCAAAGGCAGAGGAGATGTCAAGGAGGATTAGGAGATGTGAGAGACCTTTGTCGAGGCTTTTGAGGATGTAGTCAGATAAGGTGACAGGAAGGGTCTCAGTGCTGTGATGCCGTCGGAAGCCGTATTGTGACGGCGAGAGAATGGTGTTGTCATCAAGGTATTCATTTAATTGTCTATTGACTGACTTTTCTAAAATTTTGGCAATCAGTGGCAGGTTCGAAATGGGGCGAAAATTGGCGAGGTCAGTGGGATCAAGAGCAGGTTTTTCAAAATGGGCTTGATGATGGCATGTTTAAGATTTTTAGGTACGGTGCCAAGTGTGATGGATATATTGATGATAAGAACATAAGAACATAAGAAAATGCCATACTGGGTCAGACCAAGGGTCCATCAAGCCCAGCATCCTGTTTCCAACAGTGGCCAATCCAGGCCATAAGAACCTGGCAAGTGCCCAAACACTAAGGGGCGGATTTTCAGAGCTCTGCTCGCCTAAATCCGCCCGGATTTAGGCGAGCAGGGCCCTGCGCGCCGGTGCGCCTATGTTCAATAGGCCTACCGGTGCGCGCAGACCCCGGGACTCGCGTAAGTCCCGGGGTTTTGCGAGGGGGGCGTGTCGGGGGCAGGCCCGATCCGCGCGGCATTTTCAGGGCGGGACGTAGCGTTTCGGGGGCGGGCCCGGGGGCGTGGTTACGGCCCGGGGCGGTCCGGGGGCATGGCCGCGCCCTCCGGACCCACCCCCAGGTCACGTCCCGGCGCGCTAGCGGCCCGCTGGCGCGCGGGGATTTACGTCTCCCTCTGGGAGGCGTAAATCCCCCGACAAAGGTAAGGGGGGGGTTTAGACAGGGCCGGGCGGGTGGGTTAGGTAGGGGAAGGGAGGGGAAGGTGAGGGGAGGGCAAAAGAAAGTTCCCTCAGAGGCCGCTCCGATTTCGGAGCGGCCTCGGAGGGAACGGAGGTAGGCTGCGCGGCTCGGTGCGCGCCGGCTATACGGAATCGATAGCCTTGCGCGCGCCAATCCCGGATTTTAGCGGCTATGCGCGTATCTACTAAAAACCAGCGTACATTTGTTTGCGCCTGATGCGCCAACAAAAGTACGCCAAATCGCGCTATTTGAAAATCTACCCCTAAGTCTATTCCATGTAACCATTGCTAATGTCAGTGGCTATTCTCTAAGTGAACTTAATAGCAGGTAATGGACTTCTCCTCCAAGAACTTATCCAATCCTTTTTTAAGCACAGCTATACTAACTGCACTAACCACATCTCTGGCAACAAATTCCAGAGCTTTATTGTGCGTTGAGTAAAAAAGAACTTTCTCCGATTAGTTTTAAATGTGCCCCATGCTAACTTCATGGAGTGCCCCCTAGTCTTTCTACTATCCGAAAGAGTAAAAAACCGATTCACATCTACCCGTTCTAGACCTCTCATGATTTTAAACACCTCTATCATCTCCCCCCTCAGTCGTCTCTTCTCCAAGCTGAAAAGTCCTAACCTCTTTAGTTTTCCTCATAGGGGAGCAGTTCCATCCCCTTTATCATTTTGGTAGCCCTTCTCTGTACCTTCTCCATCGCAATTATATCTTTTTTGTGGATTGCAAACTGGCTAAAAGACAGGAAACAGAGAGTAGGATTAAATGGGCAATTTTCTCAGTGGAAGGGAGTGGACAGTGGAGTGCCTCAGGGATCTGTATTGGGACCCTTACTGTTCAATATATTTATAAATGATCTGGAAAGAAATACGACGAGTGAGATAATCAAATTTGCAGATGACACAAAATTGTTCAGAGTAGTTAAATCACAAGCAGATTGTGATAAATTGCAGGAAGACCTTGTGAGACTGGAAAATTGGGCATCCAAATGGCAGATGAAATTTAATGTGGATAAGTGCAAGGTGATGCATATAGGGAAAAATAACCCATGCTATAATTACACAATGTTGGGTTCCATATTAGGTGCTACAACCCAAGAAAGAGATCTAGGTGTCATAGTGGATAACACATTGAAATCGTCAGCTCAGTGTGCTGCGGCAGTCAAAAAAGCAAACAGAATGTTGGGAATTATTAGAAAGGGAATGGTGAATAAAACGGAAAATGTCATAATGCCTCTGTATCGCTCCATGGTGAGACCGCACCTTGAATACTGTGTACAATTCTGGTCGCCGCATCTCAAAAAAGATATAATTGTGATGGAGAAGGTACAGAGAAGGGCAACCAAAATGATAAAGGGGTTAGAACAGCTCCCGTATGAGGAAAGGCTAAAGAGGTTAGGACTTTTCAGCTTGGAGAAGAGACGACTGAGGGGGGATATGATAGAGGTGTTTAAAATCATGAGAGGTCTAGAACAGGTAGATGTGAATCGGTTATTTACTCTTTCGGATAGTAGAAAGACTGGGGGGCACTCCATGAAGTTAGCATGGGGCACATTTAAAACTAATCGGAGAAAGTTCTTTTTTACTCAACGCACAATTAAACTCTGGAATTTGTTGCCAGAGGATGTGGTTAGTGCAGGTAGTATAGCTGGGTTTAAAAAAGGATTGGATAAGTTCTTGGAGGAGAAGTCCATTACCTGCTATTAAGTTCACTTAGAGAATAGCCACTGCCATTAGCAATGGTAACATGGAATAGACTTAGTTTTTGGGTACTTGCCAGGTTCTTATGGCCTGGATTGGCCTCTGTTGGAAACAGGATGCTGGGCTTGATGGACCCTTGGTCTGACCCAGTATGGCATGTTCTTATCTTCTTATGTTTGAGATGTGGCGACCAGAATTGTACACAGTATTCAAGGTGCGGTCTCACCATGGAGCGATACAGAGGCATTATGACATGCCATTCCAGTTTGTCTGTACTTGGTGAAGGGTGTGTGACCGAGGTGAGGTATTTTACCAGCATGTAGGCACTGGTATCAATCTTATTTGTTGTGTTTTCTCAATAGGATATGCATTGGTGGTAAATTACTGACTTTTCATAAGGAGAGGTATTGTGCCTGGTAGTAGAGGGAGTTTGTTTTGCTTTTACAGAGATGTCACCAGAACCAGAATATCTTTTTTGTATGGCGAGTTGTACAGGGTAATGCCCTAGTTCTGCTCTGCACTCATTGCTGGGGGTTGAGGGGATTCATTCATATGTATGCAGAATGCATGTTTACATTTAGCCCCATGATGGTCACATGTTCAGTGTGTCACGCATGTGAGAACCATCTGTCAGATGTGTCCCAGCCAAAAAAAGGTTGAGAACCACTGACCCAAACCATTTGCAAAACTCTAGGTAGAGGTTAAGTGAATCACCCTCTCCCCAGAATCTTCTCATTGATGAAAAAGCTCTGTTTACAATTTAAATCAAAGATCCCAGTCTTCTCAATTTATAGGGATTTACATAAAAAGGTGATCTTCTAGGTGTTTGGGTAATTGCCAGGTTCTTGTGGCCTGGTTTGGCCTCTGTTGGAATCAGGATGCTGGGCTTGATGGACCCTTGGTCTGACCCAGTATGGCATTTTCTTATGTTCTTATGTTCTTAATCAAAGCCTGCTACTTCAAACTGCACACTCTAAAAAAACTGAAACCCATTCTACACCTCAGCGACTTCTGCACCATACTACAGGCCTTCATACTATCCAAAACTGATTACTGCAATACCCTGCTACTAGGACTACCCAAGAGTTCACTGCAACCACTCCAATTACTCCAAAATGCTGCTGCCCGGATCCTAACCAACACACATAAATGCGACCATATCACCACTGTATTGCTTCACCTACATTGGCTCCCAGTCACTGCAAGAATAGCTTACAAATCTCTCACCCTAACCCACAAAGCCCTCCATAACCAAAACATGCACTGGCTAAAAGAACGTCTTACATTCCACAACACAAGTAGACCCGCAAGACAGCAACACCGAGCGACACTGCAGACCCCCTCACCCAAAGACTTCAAGCTCAGCGCCACCAAAGCTCGGGCTCTGTCACTAGCTGCTCCCTCCCTTTGGAACAAACTCCCCCCCCCGCACTACGTCAAGAATCATGCCCAAAAAAGTTCAAACAGGACCTCAAAACACACCTCTTCAAACAAGCAGACTCCGATCAGCTCTCATCCCTCCCATGAAGTCCACTCCCATCCATATCATCTGGTCCCCAATTTCCATCACAACACCCGTGTAGATAATGATAATCGTGTAAATAAGGTTACTCTTGGAAATTGTTAGGTTTTTATGATTCATAATCCTGCAAATCGTTCAATGTTACCCTATCTTTGTTACCATATGGTCTTTGTTTCACTGTAAAGCGCTGATTTTATCGTTTTATGTGAACCGATGAGATGTTCCCAACGTTCCTCGGTATATAAAAAACTCTAAATAAAATAAATAAATAAACCCTGATCACCTCACTTATTGTTCCTTGTCCCGGATCATACATAAATACATTAAACAGCAGAGGTCCCACTACCAATCCCGTGGTATCCACTGCAACCTTTCTCCATTTGGAAAACTGACCATTTAGTCTGTTTCCTTCTGTTTATGACCTTTCAACCAGTTACAAATCCAAGACTCCAACCTCATGACTTTATAATTTCCTGAAGAGTCTCTCATGGGGGACTTTATATCCTGCCTTCTGAAAATGCAATTACACCAGATCACCTGGCTCACCTTCAGAAAAACCTAAAAGATTGGTAAGACAAGACTTTCCCTTGCTAAACTTCCCCAGAATTAATCTATTTCATATTCCAAATTTACAAACTCAGTCGAGCCCTAAGATCTGAAAATAAGAATTTTCTTGCAGTCCCCTTGATTAGAGTATTTTAATATGTTTATATTCTGCTTTTCAACACTTCAAAGCGGATTACATTCAGGCACTATAGGAATTTCCCTATCCCCACAGGGCTTAGAATCTAATTTTCTATCTGAGACAACAGAGGGTTAAGTGACTTTCCCAAGGTCACAAGGAGCAGCAGCAGGTTCTGAGTCCTGCTTTCTCTGGCTTGTAGCTCCCTGGCTACTCCTAGTGCTTTGGCATCATTACAGAGATAGCCTTTTTGATAGCAGCACCGGCATTTTGGAATTCACTTCCAGAGAAATTACACTTAACTTCATGCAGCAAAACCTTAGAAACACATTTATTCAGAATGGCTTTTGAAGGCATTTAAATGCAGAAAATACCATCCTTTATTTGTGACAGGTTATTTATTTCTTTGCTTACTTATTTTATGTATTGAACTTTATTTTGTAACATGTATGTTTAACCTTTTGTTATTTAATTTGTAAGTTTTTATTGTAATCGCTTTGAGTAATTGGATGTATGCAGAATAGAAACATTTTAAATAAATAAATAAAACCATGTTGATTCTTCTCCATTAAGCCATGTCTATTTATATGGCCAATGATTTTGTTTTTAAGAAAGGCTTCTAACATTTTGTCGGCACCAACGTCAGGCTCGCTGGTCTTTAGATTCCCAGATCATGCCTGGAAACCTTTATAAAAACTGGCGTTACATTGACATCTTCAGGTCTTCAGGAATCATGGGTACTTGCCAGGTTCTTTTTGGGTACTTGCCAGGTTCTTATGGCCTGGATTGGCCACTGTTGGAAACAGGATGCTGGGCTTGATGGACCCTTGGTCTGACCCAATATGGCAGGTTCTTATGTTCTTATGTTCCTTCAGTAGCTTCCTGGATGCATTTGTTATGGGGAGCATATACTATGGAGATCATTTACAGCACTCGCAATGCTTCCTGGATTCATTTGCTATGGGAAACATATGCTATGGAGATCATCTACAGTTCCTTCAGTGGCTTCCTGGATGCATTTGCTATGGGGAGTATATAATATGGAGATCATCTACAGCTCTCTCAATGGCTTCCTGGCTGCATTTGTTAAGGGGATTATATACTAAGGAGATCATCTACAGCTCCCGCAATAGTTTCCTGGTTGCATTTGTTATGGAGAGAACATACTATGGAGATCATCCACAGGCCCCTCAATGGCTTTCTGCTTGCATTTGTTATGGGGAGTATATAATATGGAGCTCATCTGCAGCTTTCTCAATGGCATCCTGGATGCATTTGTTATGGGGAGTATATACTATGGAGATCATGCACAGCTCCCTCAATTGCTTTCAGGTTGCATTTGTTATGGGGAATGTATATTGTGGAGATCATAATATTCTCTGTTAGGGATTTCTGTTATGAAGTTCTCAAAGAATGTGAATCTTTTAGGTTAAAAGTGAGTTCAGTATTTGCTTACATACATGATGGGGATGGCACTTGATATTGCAGAGTAGAATATATGTCTAAATATGCCTAGGGATTATATCTATCTCTATCTATTGAGAGATGTGTGTGTCGAGAAATGGCCTAGTTGGGTCTTGAAGTATAGTAGTATTCATCTTTTTTAAGTGATTATTCCTTATTCAATCCAGGTTACATCTCCTGATGCTCCATGATAGATCTCTTTTACCACACATCTTTTCCTAGTCTGATTATTGTGATTTTTCTTTATTCTATTTTATATTTATTGATTTATTGTATTTACATAAAGGATCAATAAAATGTTCTTAAACTGCAAAACAAAAACAAAGTAATTGATAATTTGGAGACTAGTCCAATGTGAGACTGTTACATTTTCTTAAGAATAAAGTGATTCCAGGTAAATATATATACAGAAAGTGTGGACTACTGAATTCATCTTAAACATTGCCTCAAATTGCAATAAATAAAATATTATTTACTACAGGATAACAACAAGGAAAATTGTGGAAAAGACAGTTGGATGCCCAGGTAACTCAAATTTTACAGACATGCAATGAGTCTGAAAATGTTTCCAGGATGCTTTTAGTTTCTTTTTTCAGTGGAAATGGTTAGAATTGTTTTCATCATACAAGGAATTTATTCCTGGGGTTTAAAATCTATTTTTTTGTGATATTTCCAAGCACACTGAAAGTAAACATAAGAACATAAGAACATGCCATACTGGGTCAGATCAAGGGTCCCTCAAGCCCAGCATCCTGTTTCCAACAGTGGCCAATCCAGACTACAGGAACCTGGAAAGTACCCAAACACTAAGGGCCAGATTTTCAAAGGGGTACGCGCGTACCCCCTGAAAACCTGGCCGAAGTAGCCCCTGCGTGTGCCGAGCCTATGTTGAGTTCACCATGATTTGGTTCAGTCCATCTGAATCATTACCCATGAAAACCTTCTCCAGTACGGGTACCTCCCCAACATCCTCTTCAGTAAACACAGAAGAAAAAAAATCATTTAAACTTTCCCCGATGGCCTTATCTTCTCTAAGTGCCCCTTTAACCCCTTGATCATCTAACGGTCCAACTGACTCCCTCACAGGCTTTCTGCTTCGGATATATTTAAAAAAGTTTTTACTGTGAGTTTTTGCCTCTACAGCCAACTTCTTTTCAAATTCTCTCTTAGCCTGTCTTATCAATGTCTTACATTTAACTTGCCAACGTTTATGCATTATCCTATTTTCTTCTGTTGGATCCTTCTTCCAATTTTTGAATGAAGATCTTTTGGCTAAAATAGCTTCTTTCACCTCCCCTTTTAACCATGCCGGTAATTGTTTTGCCTTCTTTCCACCTTTCTTAATGTGTGGAATACATCTGGACTGTGCTTCTAGGATGGTATTTTTTAACAATGACCACGCCTCTTGGACATTTTTTACTTTTGTAGCTGCTCCTTTCAGTTTTTTTCTAACAATTCTTCTCATTTTATCAAAGTTTCCCTTTTGAAAGTTTAGCACGAGAGCCGTGGATTTGCACACTGTTCCTATTCCAGTCATTAAATCTAATTTGATCATATTATGATCACTATTGCCAAGCGGCCCCACCACCGTTACCTCTCTCACCAAGTCCTGTGCCCACTGAGAATTAGATCTAAAATTGCTCCCTCTCTCGTTGGTTCCTGAACCAATTGCTCTATAAAACTGTCATTTATTCCATCCAGGAACGTTATCTCTCTAGCATGACTCGATGATACATTTACCCAGTCAATATTGGGGTAATTTAAACCTCCCATTATTACTGCACTACCAATTTGGTTAGCTTCCCTAATTTCTCTTAGCATTTCACTGTCAGTCTCACCATCTTGACCAGGTGGACGGTAGTATACTCCTATCACTATACTCTCCCCAAAACACAAGGGATTTCTACCCCATAAAGATTCAATTGTGCATTTAGTCTCGTGCAGGATGTTTATCCTGTTGGACTCTATGCCATCCCGGACATAAAGTGCCACACCTCCTCCCGAGTGCTCCTCTCTGTCATTGCGATATAATTTGTACCCCGGTATAGCACTGTCCCATTGGTTATCCTCTTTCCACCATGTCTCTGAGATGCCAATTAAGTCTATGTCGTCATTCACTGCTATACATTCTAACTCTCCCATCTTACTTCTTAGACTTCTGGCATTAGCATACAAACATTTCAAAGTTTGTTTTTTGTTTGTATTTTCATTCTGCTTTTTAATTGATAGGGATAAGTTAGAATTTTTTAGCTCAGGTGAGTTTTTGGTTACAGGCACTTGGACTACTTTTCTTATTATTGGAACCTCACTGTCTGGATGCCCTAATTCTAATGCATCATTAGTATCCTTTGAAGATACATCTCTCTGAACCATGCGCTGCTGAGCGACTGTCGGCTTTCCCCTTTGTTCTAGTTTAAAAGCTGCTCTATCTCCTTTTTAAAGGTTAGTGCCAGCAGTCTGGTTCCACCCTGGTTAAGGTGGAGCCCATCCCTTCGGAAGAGACTCCCCCTTCCCCAAAAGGTAAACTAGATTTATCGCTGTGTTACTTTTCTGTTTCTCCTTTCCATGTAATTGCTTGTTGAAATTTCAGGGACCTGAGCATTGAAAGCTTATCTTGATGTAACCAGAAATCGGAAGCCAGTGAAGTTATATGTGCACTGGGATGAATCTCGTCGTTTCTCCCATGCCTAATTATGGAAATGAAAGAGCAGTCCTGTGCTTCTGGATCAAGTTCCTTCTTTCCCCTTCCTGGGCTGAGAAACGTGGGTTCAATTTATTTTTTACATTCCTCTAAGTTTCTTCCATTTGAACTTGGAATATGTTTCTTTGCCACGGATCTGCTCTTATTCCTGATTGTATATAGAAGTGATGACTGAGCAGTTCCAGTGCCAGACCAGATACTTGCTGGGGAGGTAGCTTCACAGCCCCCAGGTAGATAGTGGGAGGGAGGGTGACACCGAGCGGCCAGATCAGGGTTCATGATTGCAGGGTCCTGGAAGGGGAGCTGACGCGTGCCACCCTCCCCAGCTCAGCGCCAGCACTGGACTGACCAGACTAAGGTGAGGGAGAGGGAGGGATCACTGGGTAAGTGGGAGAAGAAAGGAGACAGGCTTTTCTCACCTGCGATTCCTTCGGACAAGTTCAGGTTCACTCTTCCAGTACAACAGAAGTGCAGACGTTTTGTGAGATGCTGTGCCTATCTCCTGTGTTTGTTAATTGAGATTAATGTTCTAATTTGCAACTCTATTACTTCAAGACAGAAGCACTAGTTTTGAAATGACAATCGTTCACACTTGAAAGGTATTTTGTTTTAAAATTGGCTTTTTCTGCATATTAATATAAAAATGATTCTAACTTGTGCAAATGTGCAGCAGCATCCATGCCGAGTGGCCGCGGCAGGCTCGGGCCTGAACGTGTAATCACTATTACGTTGGTTTTCAAAAAATATAGAAAATGTGGCAGTTTCCTGACTTTGAGCAGCCTTAAGCAATTTAGAGGTGAAGATTTCATTCTCCCTTCTGTCCTGCAATTTCCTCTGCACCAGGAGAGCAAAGAGAAGCCAGAGGCCTGTTGAGAAAGCATTACCTGTGTTTGTTAAGTGCAATCCTTGAACACACGGAGGCAGCAGGCCAGATGTGAGCAGGCAGGTGGGAGTGATGGCACCGGAGCAGGAATGGGTCATGTTTAGTCTGACAGCGCCTTCTCACCATGACAGGAATGTGTAACAGAAAAAAGCGCCCTCTCGCTTCTCCTCCCAGCAGTCTGTGGCCCTGCTCCTGGGCCAGCTCCACTCTGCGCTGCTGAGAGATTTCTCAGTGTCTTCCTGTCATCTTGCTTTCTCTATCAAAGAATGACTGTGTGTAATGAAGCTTTCTGTAGAATCAGCAGCTTGGCATTTCCAACAGTCCCAGAGGCACAGAGGTCACCAATTAGTAAGTGGCAACCGTGAGCCCTGCCTGCCAATCAGCACGCCAAGGCTGAAACTGTCCCAGCAGCTCACGCACAGGAGAGACACGAATAATACAGCAAAAAGCCAGAGAGACCCACAGACATAGAGACACACATTACCCAGATATAGGTGAAAAGAGATAAAAAGATTTTCAGATTTAAATAACATTCTGAAAAGTCACCCAATGTATAAAAAGAAGGAAAGTTAAAACCAGGCACGTATACGGATGTTTTGGTGCCTTCCACTGATCAGGTTCAGGGGAATGTCAGAAAGGTACATTTTTGGGGCATGTTGGCATTCAGGAGAAGTTTGAGCATGATCATTTATTCAAGGAAAGCTGGGGATCTCTGAGGGGCCGATGCAATACGGCGCGCTGAGCCGAGCGCACTCTTAACGTGCAGGTAGATGCAGGTAGAATAGGCGCTAATCAATCCCCTAACACAATAAGGGGATTAGCGCCTATTCAACGCGCGTCTAACGCGGAGTGAATGTAATAGCGCTCTTCACGTGCAAATGCATGTGAATGAGGCTACGAGGCATTCACTCCCGATGCGAAAAGAAAAATGTGCGTCTCCCAACGCACATTTAACTGTCATCTATTATCGCCTGCCTGGAGCAGGCGTTAGATGTGCGCATCGAAAAAAGAAGAAAAAGAAAAGAAATAAAAAGGAAAAAAAAATTGACCATCGGGCCCATCACAAAAACCAACGCCAAGTGTAACGGTGTTGGGTTTCGTTACCGGCGGACAACCATGAAAACCGATGCCGATAAACCCGGCGTTGGTTTTTAGCAACTTACAGGAAAACATTTTAGAAATGCTGGAGAAGTTCCAAATTACATTACAAACCCCAAGAGAGGAGTGCTGAAAGGGTTACTATATCTGTTGCTTTCCAGTTTCCCAAAATACATTGTTCTTACCGTTACCATTTAAAACGTTGCAAAGTCATTCAGATTTTCTATCAGTTCTACAATGACAGAACCTAAACAAATCAACACAGGCACCAGAATCAATTATTTCACATATTCTGCTTTTTACAATCAACAATATTTCCTTTCAGCCAACAAATTCTCTAAACAAAATCTACGTGTGCCTCCTAGACAGATGCTTAAGGGAACGCAGCAGGATAAAGTGTTCCCTACGTGACTGTAAAACCCAATCTGAGTCTGAGAGAGAGGAGACGCAGGTTCTCTGCAGGAGCTCTTCATGGTGGGGACTGTGCATGTGACAGGTGCTGCCCACAGGACTCCTACACGGCTCTCATTTTTTTACCTGCAGACTGTGCCCCAATGTTCTGAGCAAAAACAGACAAATACTTTTGCTTTCAAAAACTTACTACTACTGATCCCTTCTATAGCATAAATACATATAACAGATAGCCCCTGTCTGTCCAAGGCAAACATATAGGGCAAAAGAATTTCATTTCTTAAGAAAATGGTTATAAATGAATGAGGCTGCAAGGGGGTGAATCAGAGCTTAAGATTTAAAAGCAGCCTGGAAAAGGTAGGATGTTAGACCGGATCTGCAGCATGCATGGCGCAGCGGCTGGAAAAGGTAGGGTGTTAGACCAGATCTGCGGCATGCATGACGCAGCAGCTGGAAAAGGTAGGATGTTAGACCGGATCTGCAGCATGCATGACGCAGCAGCTGGAAAAGGTAGGATGTTAGACCGGATCTGCAGCATGCATGACGCAGCAGCTGGAAGAGGTAGGATGTTAGACCGGATCTGCAGCATGCATGACGCAGCAGCTGGAAGAGGTAGGATGTTAGACCGGATCTGCAGCATGCATGACGCAGCAGCTGGAAGAGGTAGGATGTTAGACCGGATCTGCAGCATGCATGACGCAGCAGCTGGAAAAGGTAGGATGTTAGACCGGATCTGCAGCATGCATGGCGCAGCAGCTGGAAAAGGTAGGATGTTAGACCGGATCTGCAGCATGCATGACGCAGCAGCTGGAAAAGGTAGGATGTTAGACCGGATCTGCAGCATGCATGACGCAGCAGCTGGAAGAGGTAGGATGTTAGACCGGATCTGCAGCAAGCATGACGCAGCAGCTGGAAGAGGTAGGATGTTAGACCGGATCTGCAGCATGCATGACGCAGCAGCTGGAAAAGGTAGGATGTTAGACCGGATCTGCAGCATGCATGGCGCAGCAGCTGGAAAAGGTAGGATGTTAGACCGGATCTGCAGCATGCATGGCGCAGCAGCTGGAAAAGGTAGGATGTTAGACCGGATCTGCAGCATGCATGACGCAGCAGCTGGAAAAGGTAGGATGTTAGACCGGATCTGCAGCATGCATGACGCAGCAGCTGGAAAAGGAAGGATGTTAGACCGGATCTGCAGCATGCATGACGCAGCAGCTGGAAAAGGTAGGATGTTAGACCGGATCTGCAGCATGCATGACGCAGCAGCTGGAAAAGGTAGGATGTTAGACCGGATCTGCAGCATGCATGACGCAGCAGCTGGAAAAGGTAGGATGTTAGACCGGATCTGCAGCATGCATGACGCAGCAGCTGGAAAAGGTAGGATGTTAGACCGGATCTGCAGCATGCATGACGCAGCAGCTGGAAAAGGTAGGATGTTAGACCGGATCTGCAGCATGCATGGCGCAGCAGCTGGAAAAGGGAGGATGTTAGACCGGATCTGCAGCATGCATGACGCAGCAGCTGGAAAAGGAGGATGTTAGACTGGATCTGCAGCATGCATGACGCAGCAGCTGGAAAAGGTAGGATGTTAGACCGGATCTGCAGCATGCATGACGCAGCAGCTGGAAAAGGTAGGATGTTAGACCGGATCTGCAGCATGCATGACGCAGCAGCTGGAAAAGCCTATTTCAAGCATACGTTGTGGCCAGGTGGAAAGCACGGAGAAGGATGAGAAGGAGGGGTGTGGGGAGAGATAATAGAGGAGTGCTGGGGGTGCAAAGTACCTGCTTTTTCTGTGGGTGCATTTTTTCATGGAAGATGACAGGCATATAGTCGAAAATGTGATTGAGTCAGGGTTTATCCCTCCCCGATGAAAACACACTCCTGTGCACACCTCCTCCCAATGTGGCTAAGTGTGGAATATGCAGCCTTTCAGCTACTTTGAGGGAGGATAATGTTCAGATGGCTGATTTACAAGAGTAAAACACTTTCCCCCCAGATAAATGGCTTTCAGAATTGCCTTCCTCCAAATTAGAAAGAGCCCGGAGAAAGAAGTCTGTCTCTGGTGCTGACGGGACCTGTCTCTTGCTCTGAGATGGGGTCTTCGTGAGTCCGAGGCTCTTCCATCGCTCTTGCTCTGGAGTAAGTATTTCATGGTCTGACGAACCTGAGATTGACCTTCATGTTTCCCCATTCTCAGGTTAGACAGTCCTAGAAATGCTCCTCAGGTGTTCGTTGTCAGACCTTACCCATGAAAGCATCTCCAGCCTTTGCTCACACAAGTTGTGGCTCTTCAGATACTTAAGAAGGAGAGCAGTGAGGACAGACCACCCTAGTATCCTTGGGTCTGGGGGTAATGTCTGCTGCTCCTTCAGTCCATCCCTGAATACATTTTGCTTTTATCTTCCATTCTTCTCCCACACCCAACGTGAAGACGACATCTGGCCAAAAGACACAGCAGAGGCTGAAGCTATCTTTGGAGATCTCTGCAAATGACTTCAGCAATGCAATACCAAGTTCAGATTCAGGCAATGTTTGTAAGTGCTGAAGCACTGCTGCCGGTCCCACAGCAGCAACTGGAGAGAAACATTCAACATGGGTCCTCCTGAAGCTTTCCCACACTGACAGGCACTGCAGCAGCCTGTCCCTCGCTCATGTGGGAAAGGAAGCAGCGCTCCGCCAGGCCTGTCAGCATGTGACAGCTGCAGGAAGCCCTGCGGGGCCTGCACTGAAGGTTGCCAACAGGCTCCAGATTTTCAGGCCAGATCGATCCAGTCCTGCTTTTACTCCCCTGCATGCAGGTCCTTATAGCCTGGCTTTTCTTAGGGAAATCAGAAAAAGTCCCAGCATGCAATGGGGTAAAACCAGGACTGGATCAACCTGGAGCCGGTTGGCAACCCCTACCTGCACTAGAAGAGAGGACCAGCAGTGCCATGGCTGGAAGGTGAGGAGAGGTGCTCCACAAGGAGATTTTGGCAGGAGTGAGCGGGGGAAGTCTGAGCACATATAGAAGCAATAGCCCAATCCTCGTTTGCCAAATTCCGGATGCTATGACATCTGAAAATGCTTTTGCATCTCCCAGATTTTTGTACAGTCTTGCAGTCTCTTTTTTTCAAGCCTTGACTACTGTAACTCCTTTTTTTGGGGGGGGGGGGGCTCCAATAATTCAAAATTCCACTGCCCGCCTTTTAACAGAAATCTCAGTGCATGACCTTATTCCCCTGTCCTCCAGAATTCAATGTAAATTGGCTGTAATTGCTCATAATTTACTGATTAACATTGTTTTATCTTCACAGCTCCTCCAATCAGGGGCTTCTCGCCTTCCCATCCCCTCAATCAGGCAGGAAGGCTCCTTCTCAACTCCCTCCCAGCCACCTGACAGACTCCAAAACTGTCAAGAAAATGCTTAAAGCCCACTTTTCAAAATGATATTTGAAATAAGCAGTTAAGACTATTTCCCTCACCTCACAGTGACTTTCTTGTCTCTTGAAGTAATTAGACATTTGTCTTATTATTATTTTTATCTTTTATGATTGAATTATAATTTCTTTACTGTTTATTTATTTGTATTGTAAACTGCTGTGAAGGCTTGCTGAGACAACGGTATATAAATGATAATAAACCTTAAACCTTATTATTGTTTAATTTTTATATACCGAAGTTTCATGAGAACATATCACAGCGGTTTACAATAGTTAACAAATATTCATTTACAAATATTTGCATTTCCAAAATTAAATGAAGAAAAGAAGATACAAAGTTTCATAATAAACTAATAAAACAAATAAAATAGTAAAATAATTAATAAAATGTAAACAGTTAAAGAAGCAGAACAGTAAGAGCAGAGATAATATAATTAACTAAATATTTTTATTAAAGGGCAATCTAATCCTTAGGTTAGAAGGCTTGTGTGAATAGCCATGTTTTAATGCCCTTTTATTCCAGCCTTAGTTCCTGGGGTAGAGAGTTCCACAATGGAAAGAGCCCTTTCTCTCACATTATTTAAATGAGCAATTTCAGGGGAAGGTATGGGTAGCATCCCTGTCCCTGCTGATCTTATAAATCTAGATGGGATCTGAAAATGTATTGTTGAGGTTAACCTTTCTATCTTTTCGTTGTAGAGGGTTTTATGAATGATGCTGTTGTTTTAATGAACTTGCTCTTCCCCATCCTGAACCATGGGAGAGCGGTTAATTAATATTTTAAATAAGGAAATATAATTTCAGCACTGCTAAGTGAGCCACCCCCTGTCCCGTCCTCTGCTCTTCTCTCTGCCAGATCAGCCCACAGAGCCAGGGTCTCGGCCTAGAGAGAAGACCGAACCACGGGAGGAGTGAAGTATCTGAGATCCAACAAGACCAAAAGGCAGATTTCAGCCCGCATCGAGCTTACAGCAAACGGATTTCCCTGAGATCAACTGCAAAAATATTGTCAGGAAAATCTGAGGAAATCTGCCGTGGATTTTCCACAAATTTGCTGCAAATTGTAGGCCTTTTGCACTGAAATGTAATGAACCCTTAAAGTTTTCATAGGTTTGTCAAAGTGAGCGATGAATCTCTTTAAAAAAAAAAAGAGAGTCGCTCATCGCAACCCATCACGTATATTCAGTTCTTTCCTCATGGACAGGTCCAGATCAAGGAGCTGCTGTGGGACTTGAAGATTGTTTTGTAATCACAGAAATGAATGAAGTTTTATGACATTCTCTTTCCTTGGATTATTTACCTCTGATTTGAATCCAATGCGTGAGGAACAGGTGTGTCCAGTCGCTTGCTAACTACAGACACACACCTTCTGGAAATGTTAAGTTTCATACATTGCAAACAGTGAAACTTATCTTTCAGAGAAATCTCCTTCTGAACTGTACAACGTTCAAACTGTTCAGCCCTTGCCCAGTGAATTAAGAACGGAAGAAGTGCCATGCTGGGCCAGTTTGGGTCAGAAGTACCCGGCAGAACTGGGAAATAGAAGAACACTTTAAGCATTCAATCAATTCCTCAACATTTCCCATGTTTTCACACTTCGCTAGATGTTTGGTGCAATCCCACAAATGTGGTGCAATCCCACAATGTGGTGCAATCCCACAAATTTGGTGCAATCCCACAAATTTGTGGGATTTGGTGCAAATCCCACAAATCCCTCTACTGTGGAATTCCATTCCTACAGACCTCAGACAGGAGCCCTGCCTCCCAAATTTTAGGAAAAAACTTAAGACTTGGTTATTCAAGCAAGCCTTTCCGGACACAACTCAATGACACAATCCAATAACTCCTAAATCACCTTGCCGTTTGTTTATAACATTTATTTTGTATACTACATTTAAATTGTATATTGTTTAACCATTTCTATCCTCTTTTCTATTTTTCCTACTCCAAGTTTGGCCACCTTTGTTAAATGTAACTGTACCTTCTGTCACCACAGTTCTAGTTCTATGTTCTTAAGTTCTATGTATTTTATTGCACCCCCATTCTATGTAAACCAGCAAGATATGTTTTCATGATTGCCGGTATATAAAAACTCTAAATAAATAAATAAATAAAATAAATAAAAATGGGAACGAGCCATTCACGCTCTCATAAAGGTTTTCTCAAAGCTACACACACCGACCTCACTGCAGGATAAGGAATCTTCCTTGTAATAATGCAGGGTGGTGTGTGCAGGTCGTTAATGCTGCGGTGTCTGGAAACGTAAGTATTTACTTTCCAGTTAATTAGGGGTTCATTGGATGCATTTTCACAGTGCAGATACTATTACTGGGTATCTTTTCTGTCCGAATTACATGTATGCATTTGTGCAGTGTGGAAAAAGCATGAAAACAGTGAGGAGCAAGGGGAAGGGTGAAAGCACTAGGCAAAGTTTTCCTAGTGCTTAGTCAATAAATACCTTTTGCATCAGGTTTATGGGTTAAAACCTAAGATCAGAAGCTCTGCTCGCTGACTGCTGCTGAGGGTGTTGCAGATACACAGGAGGCTGATCCAAATTGTTGCCAATTTCTCCTAAGACTTGTAGCAATTCTTCTTTTGATTAAAATTTAAAAATTCCCCCAGGAACAAACTTTCGTAGCCGGAAAATGAACAAGGCTGGAAACTTGCTCTCTGCTTTTGTCTGCCTGTGAGGAGGCAGGCACGCGTTAGGTGCACACCGGCACTTGTCTGCCGGTGGATTTGCCTAACAAATCTGCTTCATTTTTTTGAAGGGGTTAATAAACATGTGGATAAATGTGAACCGGTAGATGTAGTGTATTTGGATTTTCAGAAGGCGTTTGACAAAGTCCCTCATGAGAGGCTTCTAGGAAAAGTAAAAAGTTATGGGATAGGAGGCGATGTCCTTTCGTGGATTACAAACTGGCTAAAAGACAGGAAACAGAGTAGGATTAAATGGTCAATTTTCTCAGTGGAAAAGGGTAAACAGTGGAGTGCCTCAGGGATCTGTATTGGGACCGGTGCTTTTCAATATATTTATAAAGGATCTGGAAAGGAATACGACGAGTGAGGTTATCAAATTTTCAGATGATACAAAATTATTCAGAGTAGTTAAATCACAAGCAGATTGTGATACATTACAGGAGGACCTTGCAAGACTGGAAGATTGGGCATCCAAATGACAGATGAAATTTAATGTGGATAAGTGCAAGGTGATGCATATAGGGAAAAATAACCCTTGCTGTAGTTACACGATGTTAGGTTCCATATTAGGAGCTACAACCCAGGAAAAAGATCTAGGCATCATAGAAACATAGAAACATAGAAATGACGGCAGAAGAAGACCAATCGGTCCATCCAGTCTGCCCAGCAAGCTTCACACTTCTTTTTTCTCATACTTATCTGTTTCTCTTGGCTCTTAGTAACCTTAGGTTCTATTTCCCTTTCACCCCCACTATTAATGTAGAGAGCAGTGATGGCGCTGCTTCCAAGTGAAATGTTAAGTTTGATTAGTTGGGTAAGAGGCAGCATAGCTCTCTGCCGTTGAAGCAGAGATATGCGTGAAATATTCGTTTTCCTTCTCCCCTGCCGTTGAAGCAGAGAGCTATGCATTGAAAGTGAAGTATGCCTTGAAAGTCACATTAACTATCATCAAATATTGAAAAGCCTAATAATTGGTAATTGAAAAGCCTAATAATTGGTAATTGAATAAGCCTAATAATTGGTAATACCTATAGCCCATGAACCCATCCGTTTTTTTTGTTGTTTTTTTTTTCTTTTTTTAATTTGGAGATAGCAGCCCTCCATCCTTCCGCTCCGTGAAGGTGGAACACCAACCACTGGCCACTGGCATCCCGCTCCATGAATGCCTCTGTGGCAGTGGATAATACTTTTATCCACAGTGCCAGTGTGCACACCGGCACTGTGTGTTATTCCACTTATAAAATCCTTAACTCCAACATTAACATTTTAGTTAACATTTTCTTTTGGAAAAATAAAGGCCTTTTCTGCAGAATTTAGGGATCGTACATGGATAAATATCTGGAGAAAGTCCCACCTCTTGTTTCCTCCCAAACGTTGCAGGAAAGTATGATGGGGCAAGAAATGCAGACGGCAGACCTGTGCAGCAGATGCACCTGCAGCCTTCTGGCACTTTTCTTGTAACCTTAAACTTGCTTGAGGATTAAATGTGACTCTTAGTTTAACCAGGTATCTCACAAACTGGAAATGAGAAGTCCTAGTTTTCTAGTGACGTGCTTCAGTTCAAAAAATCCCTCCGAAGCTAGGAAAGGAGAACATAAAACCATATCAGTGCTTACAAACCTACTCTGCACGCCCTCCTCCACGACTCCTAGATGGCCCAGAGCCTGGCTCTCTTCCTTCTGAGGTTTCTCAGCTGCCCCTGCTCCTTTTTCCTTCCCCTCTCCTGGGCCTGGCAGGAGGCAGACAGTGCATGAGATGTGGCTGCTTGGCTCTTACCTGCAGGATCCAGCTTCCTCCTCTGCATCCCCGCAGCGCCCCCTTCACCTCTCAGGGCTCAAGCCCCAGGCTGCTCTTTTTATGGCCCCAGGCAGAGCTGGGCTGACTGCAGCCGCACATGCTCCTGACTTCCTGTTTGCTCAGAAAAGTTTCCACTTCGGCACCGGACAGAAATATCTTGACAAAATAAAATAATACAAGTTTTTCTTTGTGAAGGATAAGGCCCGGGCTCTGGACGTGCGGTGCTCTCCGTGCTTCCTGTCTCAGGGCTGCAGACAAGCTGGGTCAGTGGGAAAGGCTCTTCCCGCACACACAATCAGAGCTTGAATGAAGGTAGAAAGCCTGCAGCTGGATTCAGCTTTCTCTCTGCTCCCCCTCTGCATCTGGCTGCAGTGATGCCTGCTCCCCGAGGAGGAAGGGCGCCGTCTCCTGCAGGAGAGCCCAGGGTAGACCTGAGATTCCTGCCACGGAGCACAGTAAGGTTTCCTACCCCCCCCAACAGATCAATCATTTATTGGGGTTCTCATGAGATGGCCAAGATATGACCTGCACCCTACGCCCTTGCACACAGATGTGACCTTTAAATGAAGATGCGCTGTTGACCACAGCTCCAGATCTGACCCAAGGCTTCAGTACTCAGGATAAGAAGAGCAGCTAAGCGGGGCTAGAACTAGACCCCAAACGTATAAAACATAAAATGTACTGATTCTTTTGTGCCTAACGAGCCCTGGCCCTGCAGTTATAGAAGGAAGCCATCAGGGCAATCTCTGTCTGTTTCAGGCCTTCCTTAGGTCATTAGTGACATCGCAGCAGAGACAAACCAGGCCAAAGCCGCTTGCAACTCCTGCATTTCACTTGGAGCACACATTGGAAAGACCAACAACAAACATGACTCATATTAAACAATCAGATAGTAAAATGCATTGCAGTACTTTAGACCAGGCTTGATTCTAAGGGGAAGCTTTTCCTGTCTCTCGTCCGGAAGATTCAGTCAAGCAGCAGAGTCTGAATTTTCAAAAAGGCTCCTCACCCAGTAAAAAAGCCACCTGCAGTAAATACTTTTCTGGCTTATCATAAGGCTTGGGGATAAGTGCAGGGCGCGGCAGCTACTAGCATAGGAGTAGCTTGCTTGTTGTGGCGGTTACCACCCCAAACCAAATAAACCTGATACTTCACTTGGAATACATATCCAGCGCAGCTCACTGCTTCAACGGCAGGGGGGAATGAAGATAAGAGGATTTATATCAGACAACAACCAACAAGGACTGAATTGCATAGTCTGGGTAAACAAGCATGGGAGTAGCTTGCTTATTGCGGTGGTTACTAACCCTAACCAATTAGGCTTGATACTTCACTTTGATGCAGCTCCAGCACTGCTGTCTGCATCAATGGCAGGGGTGGAAGGAAATTAGAACCAAAAAGTTACCAATAAGGGCCTTGACCTCAGCGGTCAGAGTAACAGATAAGTATGAGAAAAATAAGTGTGAGAGCTTGCTGGGCAGACTGGATGGGCCGTTTGGTCTTCTTCTGCCGTCATTTCTATGTTTCTACAATTAAAAATTATACACTTATAATAACAGATTTTACATGAAAAAGGACATTCAAAGTGCAGTCATCTGAGGTAAAAATATCACTTACAACATACCGTACATATTATATTTACATGCACCAATGTCCTGCCAACCAGAAACCCAAGCAAAAAAGACACTTGGGACCCATATAGTATTAGACCTACTGTATAAGCCATGTGTAAAGTGAATTACAATTACAGTATAGTAAATCTCCCATACCAAAAACAGCACTAACTGCCAGCACTCAAACAGTAACATAATAACATACGGGCGGATTTTAAAAGCCCTGCTCGCGTAAATCCGCTTGGATTTACGCGAGCAGGGCCTTGCGGGCCGGCGCGCCTATTTTCCATAGGCCGCCGGCACGCGCAGAGCCCCGGGACGCGTGTAGGTCCCGGGGTTTTTGGAAGGGGGCGTGTCGGGGGCGGGACCCGATGACGCTGCATTTCGGGGGCGGGACCGGGGCGTGGTTTCGGCCTGGGGCGTTTCGGGGGCATGGCCGCGCCCTCCGGAACCGCCCCCGGGTCGAGTCTCGGCGCGCCGGCAGCCCGCTGGCGCGCGTGGATTTATGTCTCCCTCCGGGAGGCGTAAATCCGTGGATAAAGGTAGGGGGCGGGTTTAGATAGGGCCGGGGGGGTGGGTTAGGTAGGGGAAGGGAGGGGAAGGTGAGGGGAGGGGAGGGCGAAAGAAAGTTCCCTCCGAGGCCGCTCCGATTTCGGAGTGGCCTCGGAGGGAACGTTGACAGGCTGCGCGGCTTGGCGCGCGCCAGCTGCCCAAAATCGGCAGCCTTGCACGCGCCGATCCAGCGTACTTTTGTTTGCGACTGGTGCGCAAACAAAAGTACGCGAACGCGCTTTTTAAAAAAATCTACCCCATAGTGAACGACAGCAGATAAAGACCCAAATGGTGCATCCAGTCTGCCCAATAATTTATTTAGGGCTATAATTGCTACTCTACACAGGTTACCCCATGCTGCCACTCCATGCAGGTTACCCCCATGTCTTCTGTTAAGCATGATAACTGCCCTTCCATGCAGGTTACCCCCATGCCTTCTATTAAGCATAATAACTGCCCTTCCATGCAAGTTACCCCCATGCCTTCTGTTAAGGATAGTAACTGCCGCTCCATGCAGGTTACCCCCATGCCTTCTGTTAAGGGTAGTAACTGCCGCTCCATGCAGGTTACCCCCATGCCTTCTGTTAAGGGTATTAACTGCCGCTCCATGCAGGTTACCCCCATGCCTTCTGTTAAGGGTAGTAACTGCCGCTCCATGCAGGTTACCCCCATGCCTTCTGTTAAGGGTAGTAACTGCCGCTCCGTGCAGGTTACCCCCATGCCTTCTGTTAAAGGTAGTAACTGCCACTCCGTGCAGGTTACCCCCATGCCTTCTGTTAAGGGTAGTAACTGCCACTCCGTGCAGGTTACCCCCATGCCTTCTGTTAAGGGCAGTAACTGCCGCTCCGTGCAGGTTACCCCCATGCCTTCTGTTAAGCATAACTGCCCTTCCATGCAGGTTACCCCCATGCCTTCTGTTAAGGGTAGCAACTGCCACTCATGCAGGTTACCCCAATGCCTTCTGTTAAGGATAGTAACTGCCACTCATGCAGGTTACCCCAATGCCTTCTGTTAAGGGTAGTAACTGCCACTCATGCAGGTTACCCCAATGCCTTCTGTTAAGGATAGTAACTGCTGCTCCATGCAGGTTACCCCCATGTTTCTGTTAAGGGTAGTAACTGACTCTCTAATCAGGTTACCCCAATGCCTTCTGTTAAGGGTAGTAACTGCCACTCATGCAGGTTACCCCAATGCCTTCTGTTAAGGGTAGTAACTGCCACTCATGCAGGTTATCCCCATGCCTTCTGTTAAGGATAGCAACTGCCACTCATGCAGGTTACCCCAATGCTTTCTGTTAAGGATAGTAACTGCCGCTCCGTGCAGGTTACCCCATGCCTTCTGTTAGGGGTAGTAACTGCCGCTCCATGCAGGTTACCCCATGCCTTCTGTTAGGGGTAGTAACTGCTGCTCCGTACAGGTTACCCCCATGCCTTCTGTTAAGGGTAGTAATTGCTGCTCTGTAAGACTCCTACCTATGAAAAGGCAACACTGCAAATATTACACCAGACCCTAAAACACCAATACACCTCCTATTAAGAAATGAGAAGAAGCCAGGCTGCTATAGATCCCAAATAAGAAACTGTATGCTAGCACAGGGGTAGGCAACTCCGATCCTCGAGTGCAGCAAACAGCTCTACTTTTCAGGATCTCCACAATAAATACGCATGAGATAGATTTTCATGCACTGCCTCCATTATACACAAACTTATTTCATGCATATTCATTTTGGAGATCCTGAAAAGAAGGCATTCCAGGAGTGGACTTGCCTCCCCCTGGGCTAGCAGAATATTTCATCTCAGTCACATATGCAGCACACAGCAAGACCCTCACCAAATACAGAATAAAGAAACCATAATGTATAAATAGAAATGTGCAGACACAGATTGAACTGGAGATCACAAGAAGCCAAATTCTGTATGTACTACAACAATGGAAAAACAGAAACATTACATTCCTCATAACATATCAAACAATAAAAAAAACCCAAAAAACATCAATCATAACATTTATTTATTTATTTAGGTGTTTTATATACCGTCGTTCCAAACGTAGATCGCAACGGTTTACAAGATCCGCATACATATTCATGGTCAGCAATCTCATACTGTGTGGTGGCATTCACCATCTATTTCACACCGAATTGTATACATGCTCTCATTCATAATCGTAAGTATTTTAGGAAATTACACGATCTACTGTATATTCTAGTCCATATGTGTGCATTTTCATGGTCGACCTAATGGGAATACAGGTACTAATCCTAGTAATAATGTACGTCACATCATTCATTACTTATTGCTTGTTCTATTAATATTAATTTACATCACCTCATTCATTGCTCTATTAACATTATCTCTGGTGCTGATGTGGGACGTCACCAAATACTTAAACTATACAGGTGAGCAAGACAGGATTCTGCACAGACATCTGCAAAAGACACACCACCCAACAGCCAATCACCCACCGCTCATAAAGAGCACGCTAAGTTGTAGTAACGAATATTGGGAAATCCCCATCCCCCTTCTAATTTGGGTATTATCAATTTCTCGCTCAACACTCGAGCCTCGTGGCCATTCCACACAAACCTAAGACAAATGCATAGAAAGCTCTTCAGAATGCTATTAGACAGGGGTAGAGCAACTTAGGAATAAGGGACATTTTAAGAAGTGCTATCCTCCCCATTAAAGATGGTGGAAAGTTCATCCAGCTCAAAGAACGACTTCAAACTTCCTGAAGAATAATAGTGACATTTCCATGATACCACTGCAAAGGATCCCTATGTATATAAACTCCTAAGTATTTAATAGAAGGCGTTTTCCATTGCAAAGGAAAAGACCCCCCCAATCTGCATGCAGATGCCCAAAAATGTCCAACACCTCTGGTTTTTCCAGATTTAACTTAAGACCAGAAAACACTCCATATTCCCCCAAAATATCTAACACCCTCGGGAGTAAGATTTTTGTACTCGGTATAAACAGGAGAATGTCATCTGCAAACAGAAATGAGGTTTGAAGAAGGCCACCCTGATAGACAAAATATTCCTGGAGAACCCCAGTCACCCTCACTACCAGGGGTTCCAGAGTCAAAATAAATAATAAAGGAGACAGAGGGCATTCCTGTCTCATCCCTCGGGATAACTGGAACAGGTCAGAGAGAACACCATTAACCCATATTTCAGCCATCAGGTCACTGTAAAGCATCGCAATCACTTGAGATATAAAGCAGAAAAGACAAACATCTCCAAGACACAATGCAGAAAATGCCAGGAGACCCTGTCAAAGGCCTTTTCTGCACTGAATCCCACCAGGGCAGGATCCTCAAAGGCCCTACACTTACATACCAGAAGACGTTTTACATTGATACAAGAGCATTGGCCCTTGACAAAACCCACCTGGCAGGGGAAATCAAGCCAGGCAGTATATCTGCTAATCTATTAGCCAATAAGTTTGCATAAATTTTGATGTCTACATTTAAAAGGGAGCTAGGGCAATATGAAGATGCCAATTGCAGGTCCCATCCTTGCTTGGGAAGAACAACGATGTTTGCCATTCTCAGTGTTTCTGGCATTGCACCTGTCTGAGTCATGGTGGCAAACTAATTTCTCAAACTCTCAAGCACTGAGGGCAACAGCACCTTGCAAAAATGTGCTGTCAAGCCATCAGGTCTGGGTACTTTTAAGACTGGGTAAAGCTTGAATGACAGACATGATATCTGCATCTGTGAGGGGGCTATTGGGACGTGTCAATTGAGAAGAAGTGACGGAGGGAACCTTAGCCTGATTCAAAAATTGGCTTCCGAGTCATCCCCCTCTTCCTCTGTATACAGGGTTGTATAATACTCCCTAAAAATTAATCTAATGCCCTGATTCGTTGTGACCATATTCCCCTGTTTGGAACGCAGCCCAGCTACAAAAGCAGAACTGCAAGTCCCTTGCACCAGATTTGCAAGTAATTTACCCGGTTCCTGAATAAGAACAATTTATGCCTTAAAGATAATAACGATGAGGCTGCCTTCTTGTGTAGACAACCATTTAGGACTTTTTGAATGGGAAAAAAAGTGGAGCTTAACCGATTCAGAGGGTCTTGCCAATAACTCTCGCTTTAGGCCACTCAATTGTTTGGTGAGATCTAGGATATCCTTATCCAATTCCCACTTCTTAGCTATGACATAACTAATTATATCTCCCCGTAGGACAGCTTTCACAATTTCCCAAAACAAAATGGGCTCCTCTTTATGCTGGGTATTATGTCGCTCAAATTCCTGCCAGTACACGAGCAAATATTTTGCAAAGGCCTTGTCTTGCACAAGCCAATGGGGCATTTTCCAGGTAGAAAAGTCTCTCTTCACAGTCGACCCCTGAAAACCACATGGAACCAGACAATGATCCGAGATAACCATTGGTTCGATCTCTATCCCAATTACCTGAGAAAATAAGGATTCAGAAATCAGTGCATGATCCAGCAAAGACTTAGAATCACTGGCCCTGGCGAAATGGGTAAAATCCTTATCTCCAGGATGTAGTACCTGCCAGGTATTGATCAGTCGCAAAGCATTGCACAAAAAGGGAATACCTTTAGACTCTTCTAGTGTGGGTTTCCCTCTCGTAGGTATTCTGTCCAGAGATGGGTCTGCCATACAGTTAAAATCCCACAAAGAATCACGGGAGTTCTCTCCCAAGCAAGAATCTGAGAGACAATATCTATGAAAAGGTATGATCATACTGATTAGGACCATAAATGGAACCCATGACCAGTGGCTTCATAACAATAAGCCCCGTACAATAACATAATGGCCATTAGGGTCAATAAGCGAGGACTGCAGTTGAAAAGAAAAAGATTTTTGGATGAATAATGCAACCCCCCAACTATGGGAGGTACCGGAGGCAACTATTTCAGGTTTTTTTGAGGGTTTAGAGCTAGTTTCAATTGAGCAAATTTTTATTATATGACCTTACATGTAAGTTGAAAGGGATGATGAAGTTTTTTTGACTTTTTGTTGAATGGGATGTAGAATTGTATGCCATCTGCATATAGGAAGAAGTTTAGTTCTAGGTTTGCTAGTAATGCGCATACAGGCAGCAGGTTTATGTTGAATAGCGCGGCCAAAAGTGCTGAACCTTGGAGGATTTTTATTTTATTTATTTATTTACGGGTTTTTTATATACCGAGGCACGTTTGCAAAACATCACCTCGGTTCACAATGTAACATAACTGAGCAACAAGCTTTACAATAATAACATTTTTTAACAGGGAGGGGGTAAACAAGGACGGGAGTAGATAATACGAGAATTATATACATATGTACATGTTAGTTTTTACAAGGGCGTTCATCAATGCAATCAGAATAATTAGCAGGGGAAAGTAATAGGGGAGGGGAAGGGGGAGTATATTCACAGTGGGTGGAAGGAGGGGAGAGTAAGTAGAAAGGGCAAGAGTCAGTCGGGAGGTCATGTCGCATCTTTGGAGGGAGTCAATACAGGATGCCTGTAATGATAGGGAAGGTGTCTGAAATTTGATTACCCAGTTTTACTGGAATGTCCTATCTTTTAGGAAGGAGGAGAATGATTTGTTAACATTTCCATCTATTCCGATTTTTCTTAGCTGGTGGCATACAAGCGTATGGTCAACTGTATTGAATGCCACTATTAAATCAATTAGCACCAGGATATATGATTCATTGTTGTTAAAGCCTTGTAGTACAGGGTTGGATAAGGAAATGAGTAGGGTTTCTGTTGAGCGTTTTCTTCTGAATCCAAATTGGTTTGGGAATAGTATTTTGTTACCTTATAGGCGGTTCTCTAGTTGTGATAAAACTGCTTTTTCTAGAACTTTTGAGATGAAAGGTAGGTTAGAGATTGATCAGTAATTGACCCAGTCATTCGTTCTTCCAGATTTATTTTTTAGGATCAATTTAATCATTTAATCAGATTGCTCTCTCGGGGACCAATCCTTCTGCTAGCAAGTGGTTTATTATTGTTGTGAATATCGGGGTTATTACGCTATTTACATTTTTCAGTGTGCTTGCAGGGACAGAGTCTAGTGGGTGGGAAGCGGGTTTCATTTTAGTGATGATTTGGTTGACTTTGAGTTTAGATACTGGGTCGAAGGAGTTCCATTTCACTTGAACAGGTTTTTCTTCAGGCTCTTTTGTTGGAAAGCAGTGGGAGAATTGTGATTTAAGTGTATTGATTTTGTTTAATAATGAATTAGCATATTCATTGCCTGAGTATTTTGTAAAGTCGTAGTTTTTTGAGATGAAGGATGGGTCTTTGGTAAGTTTTTTCACTGTTTCGAAGAGTAGTTTTGAGTTAAATATTACATCATGAATCTGTCTGCGTAGTATTCCTTTTTTGCTTTATTGATTTGTACACGGTATTTTGTTAATAGAGATTTGTATTTTTCTAGGGTTTCTGTAGATTGGCTTTTCCTCCATTGCTTTTCCGATTTTCTCAGAGTGTTTGGTGTGTCTTAGTTCTTTGGTGTACCAAGGTATACCACACTATTAAAAAGAATAAATATTTCAAAACAGCTGATGAATTGGACAAGAGGTTAGGACTTTTCAGCTTGGAGAAGAGACGACTGAGAGGGGATATGATAGAGGTGTTTAAAATCATGAGAGGTCTAGAACGGGTAGATGTGAATCGGTTATTTACTCTTTCGGATAGTAGAAAGACTAGGGGGCACTCCATGAAGTTAGCATGGGGCACATTTAAAACTAATCGGAGAAAGTTCTTTTTTACTCAACGCACAATTAAACTCTGGAATTTGTTGCCAAAGGATGTGGTTGGTGCAGTTAGTGTAGCTGTGTTTAAAAAAGGATTGGATACATTCTTGGATGAGAAGTCCATTACCTGCTATTAAGTTCACTTAGAGAATAGCCACTGCCATTAGCAATGGTTACATGGAATAGACTTAGTTTTTGGGTACTTGCCAGGTTCTTATGGCCTGGATTGGCCACTGTTGGAAACAGGATGCTGGGCTTGATGGACCCTTGGTCTGACCCAGTATGGCATTTTCTTATGTTCTTATGTTCTTATCCAATGGTTTGTTAGCCTATTGGTTGGACCTCGACACCGTTTGTGTGCTATTCAGTTCTCACTTATTGTCAATTTAAGTGTTAATGTACTCACTGTACTTCTACCTATGCACTTTTGCCATTTCAACTGTCATGCCTTAATAAAATTTGAAAAAAAGACAAAAAACATTTCACATAAACCAATGAAATGTCAAAACAGTAAATACATCAAGTAATACCCAAAAGATAAAACTTGTAAGGATTAAAAAATCCTCCCCTCTCCATACCTGGCAACTTTTGATTTCCAGTCTGCATGTGATGGCATGTGCACTCTTCCTCATGGTCATGCACTCACTCGCATGCTTACACACACGCACTCACCTGCCGTCACTCTGTTAGGGAGCAAAGTCAAGGGCGGGCTACTGCCTGATCTGTGTGCCTGTGGCTCCAGCTTCTACCTCTCGTATACACACAATCCCCCTCACTCACACACATACACACAAACAGAGGTGCCGCTTGTGGCCCTCTGAGTCTCTATTCCTCTCAGCCGTTAGTGGCATGGGATCTGCTCAGGGCCCCACATGGCTGCTCTTGTCTGCCCCCTAATGACTGGTGCCCTAGGCGACCGCCGGACGCGCTGGGCCTTCTTCAGAACATTCTCTGAAATGCAGTTTGGTCTGTTCTTAAAAGCCAAGCCAGGAAATAATCATCAATGTTATAAAATGCAGCTCAATTCTTCTCTTCAGCATCTTCTACTATTCCAGAAAAAGACTGCATGGCCCATCCAATTTAGCTTTATAATTCCCATCACTTCCTTAGAATAGAAACATGACGGCAGGAAAAGACCGCATGGCCCAACCAGTCTGCCCATCCCCCCAATTAATTTAGCTTTATAATTCCCATCACTTCCTTAGAATAGAAACATAGAAACATGACGGCAGGAAAAGACCGCATGGCCCATCCAGTCTGCCCATCCGTCCAATTAATTTAGCTTTATAATTCCCATCACTTCCTTAGAATGGAAACATAGAAACATGACGGCAGGAAAAGACCGCATGGCCCATCCAGTCTGCCCATCCACCCAATTAATTTAGCTTTATAATTCCCATCACTTCCTTAGAATAGAAACATAGAAACATGACGGCAGGAAAAGACCGCATGGCCCATCCAGTCTGCCCATCCACCCAATTAATTTAGCTTTATAATTCCCATCACTTCCTTAGAATGGAAACATAGAAACATGACGGCAGGAAAAGACCGCATGGCCCATCCAGTCTGCCCATCCATCCAATTAATTTAGCTTTATAATTCCCATCACTTCCTTAGAATAGAAACATGACGGCAGGAAAAGACCACATGGCCCATCCAGTCTGCCCATCCATCCAATAAATTTAGCTTTATAATTCCCATCACTTCCTTAGAATAGAGACATGACGGCAGGAAAAGACCACATGGCCCATTCATCCAATTAATTTAGCTTTATAATTCCCTTCACTTCCTTAGAATAGAAACATAGAAACATGATGGCAGGAAAAGACCTCATGGCCCATCCAATCTGCCCCTCCATCCAATTAATTTAGCTTTATAATTCCCATCACTTCCTTAGAATAGAAACATAGAAACATGACGGCAGGAAAAGACCACATGGCCCATCCAGTCTGCCCATCCTCCCAATTAATTTAGCTTTATAATTCCCATCACTTCCTTAGAATAGAAACATGACGGCAGGAAAAGACCACATGGCCCATCCAGTCTGCCCATCCATCCAATAAATTTAGCTTTATAATTCCCATCACTTCCTTAGAATAGAAACATAGAAACATGACGGCAGGAAAAGACCTCATGGCCCATCCAGTCTGCCCATCCATCCAATAAATTTAGCTTTATAATTCCCATCACTTCCTTAGAATAGAAACATAGAAACATGACGGCAGGAAAAGACCGCATGGCCCATCCAATCTGCCCCTCCATCCAATTAATTTAGCTTTATAATTCCCATCACTTCCTTAGAATAGAAACATAGAAACATGACGGCAGGAAAAGACCTCATGGCCCATCCAATCTGCCCCTCCATCCAATAAATTTAGCTTATAATTCCCATCACTTCCTTAGAATAGAAACATAGAAACATGACGGCAGGAAAAGACCACATGGCCCATCCAGTCTGCCCATCCTCCCAATTAATTTAGCTTTATAATTCCCATCACTTCCTTAGAATAGAAACATGACGGCAGGAAAAGACCACATGGCCCATCCAGTCTGCCCATCCATCCAATAAATTTAGCTTTATAATTCCCATCACTTCCTTAGAATAGAAACATAGAAACATGACGGCAGGAAAAGACCGCATGGCCCATCCAGTCTGCCCATCCATCCAATAAATTTAGCTTTATAATTCCCATCACTTCCTTAGAATAGAAACATAGAAACATGACGGCAGGAAAAGACCGCATGGCCCATCCAATCTGCCCCTCCATCCAATTAATTTAGCTTTATAATTCCCATCACTTCCTTAGAATAGAAACATAGAAACATGACGGCAGGAAAAGACCATATGGCCCATCCAGTCTGCCCATCCTCCCAATTAATTTAGCTTTATAATTCCCATCACTTCCTTAGAATAGAAACATGACGGCAGGAAAAGACCACATGGCCCATCCAGTCTGCCCATCCATCCAATAAATTTAGCTTTATAATTCCCATCACTTCCTTAGAATAGAAACATAGAAACATGACGGCAGGAAAAGACCGCATGGCCCATCCAGTCTGCCCATCCATCCAATAAATTTAGCTTTATAATTCCCATCACTTCCTTAGAATAGAAACATAGAAACATGACGGCAGGAAAAGACCGCATGGCCCATCCAATCTGCCCCTCCATCCAATTAATTTAGCTTTATAATTCCCATCACTTCCTTAGAATAGAAACATAGAAACATGACGGCAGGAAAAGACCTCATGGCCCATCCAATCTGCCCCTCCATCCAATTAATTTAGCTTTATAATTCCCATCACTTCCTTAGAATAGAAACATAGAAACATGACGGCAGGAAAAGACCACATGGCCCATCCAGTCTGCCCATCCTCCCAATTAAGTTAGCTTTATAATTCCCATCACTTCCTTAGAATAGAAACATGACGGCAGGAAAAGACCACATGGCCCATCCAGTCTGCCCATCCATCCAATAAATTTAGCTTTATAATTCCCATCACTTCCTTAGAATAGAAACATAGAAACATGACGGCAGGAAAAGACCGCATGGCCCATCCAGTCTGCCCATCCATCCAATAAATTTAGCTTTATAATTCCCATCACTTCCTTAGAATAGAAACATAGAAACATGACGGCAGGAAAAGACCGCATGGCCCATCCAATCTGCCCCTCCATCCAATTAATTTAGCTTTATAATTCCCATCACTTCCTTAGAATAGAAACATAGAAACATGACGGCAGGAAAAGACCATATGGCCCATCCAGTCTGCCCATCCTCCCAATTAATTTAGCTTTATAATTCCCATCACTTCCTTAGAATAGAAACATGACGGCAGGAAAAGACCACATGGCCCATCCAGTCTGCCCATCCATCCAATAAATTTAGCTTTATAATTCCCATCACTTCCTTAGAATAGAAACATAGAAACATGACGGCAGGAAAAGACCGCATGGCCCATCCAGTCTGCCCATCCATCCAATAAATTTAGCTTTATAATTCCCATCACTTCCTTAGAATAGAGTCATGACGGCAGGAAAAGACCACATGGCCCATCCAGTCTGCCCATCCATCCAATAAATTTAGCTTTATAATTCCCATCACTTCCTTAGAATAGAGACAAGACGGTAGGAAAAGACCACATGGCCCATTCATCCAATTAATTTAGCTTTATAATTCCCTTCACTTCCTTAGAATAGAAACATAGAAACATGACGGCAGGAAAAGACCGCATGGCCCATCCAGTCTGCCCATCGGTGCAATTAATTTAGCTTTATAATTCCCATCACTTCCTTAGAATAGAAACATAGAAACATGACGGCAGGAAAAGACCTCATGGCCCATCCAATCTGCCCCTCCATCCAATTAATTTAGCTTTATAATTCCCATCACTTCCTTAGAATAGAAACATAGAAACATGACGGCAGGAAAAGACCACATGGCCCATCCAGTCTGCCCATCCTCCCAATTAATTTAGCTTTATAATTCCCATCACTTCCTTAGAATAGAAACATAGAAACATAATGGCAGGAAAAGACCACATGGCCCATCCAGTCTGCCCATCCTCCCAATTAATTTAGCTTTATAATTCCCATCACTTCCTTAGAATAGAAACATAGAAACATGACGGCAGGAAAAGACCGCATGGCCCATCCAGTCTGCCCATCCTCCCAATTAATTTAGCTTTATAATTCCCATCACTTCCTTAGAATAGAAACATGACGGCAGGAAAAGACCACATGGCCCATCCAGTCTGCCCATCCCCCAATTAATTTAGCTTTATAATTCCCATCACTTCCTTAGAATAGAAACATAGAAACATGACGGCAGGAAAAGACCACATGGCCCATCCAGTCTGCCCATCCCGCCAATTAATTTAGCTTTATAATTCCCATCACTTCCTTAGAATAGAAACATAGAAACATGACGGCAGGAAAAGACCGCATGGCCCATCCAGTCTGCCCATCCATCCAATTAATTTAGCTTTATAATTCCCATCACTTCCTTAGAATAGAAACATAGAAACATGATGGCAGGAAAAGACCACATGGCCCATCCAGTCTGCCCATCCTCCCAATTAATTTAGCTTTATAATTCCCATCACTTCCTTAGAATAGAAACATAGAAACATGACGGCAGGAAAAGACCACATGGCCCATCCAGTCTGCCCATCCCCCCAATTAATTTAGCTTTATAATTCCCATCACTTCCTTAGAATAGAAACATAGAAACATGACGGCAGGAAAAGACCGCATGGCCCATCCAGTCTGCCCATCCATCCAATTAATTTAGCTTTATAATTCCCATCACTTCCTTAGAATAGAAACATAGAAACATGATGGCAGGAAAAGACCACATGGCCCATCCAGTCTGCCCATCCTCCCAATTAATTTAGCTTTATAATTCCCATCACTTCCTTAGAATAGAAACATAGAAACATGACGGCAGGAAAAGACCGCATGGCCCATCCAGTCTGCCCATCCATCCAATAAATTTAGCTGTATAATTCCCATCACTTCCTTAGAATAGAAACATAGAAACATGACGGCAGGAAAAGACCGCATGGCCCATCCAATCTGCCCCTCCATCCAATTAATTTAGCTTTATAATTCCCATCACTTCCTTAGAATAGAAACATAGAAACATGACGGCAGGAAAAGACCACATGGCCCATCCAGTCTGCCCATCCCGCCAATTAATTTAGCTTTATAATTCCCATCACTTCCTTAGAATAGAAACATAGAAACATGACGGCAGGAAAAGACCGCATGGCCCATCCAGTCTGCCCATCCATCCAATTAATTTAGCTTTATAATTCCCATCACTTCCTTAGAATAGAAACATAGAAACATGATGGCAGGAAAAGACCACATGGCCCATCCAGTCTGCCCATCCTCCCAATTAATTTAGCTTTATAATTCCCATCACTTCCTTAGAATAGAAACATAGAAACATGACGGCAGGAAAAGACCACATGGCCCATCCAGTCTGCCCATCCCCCCAATTAATTTAGCTTTATAATTCCCATCACTTCCTTAGAATAGAAACATAGAAACATGACGGCAGGAAAAGACCGCATGGCCCATCCAGTCTGCCCATCCATCCAATTAATTTAGCTTTATAATTCCCATCACTTCCTTAGAATAGAAACATAGAAACATGATGGCAGGAAAAGACCACATGGCCCATCCAGTCTGCCCATCCTCCCAATTAATTTAGCTTTATAATTCCCATCACTTCCTTAGAATAGAAACATAGAAACATGACGGCAGGAAAAGACCGCATGGCCCATCCAGTCTGCCCATCCATCCAATAAATTTAGCTGTATAATTCCCATCACTTCCTTAGAATAGAAACATAGAAACATGACGGCAGGAAAAGACCGCATGGCCCATCCAATCTGCCCCTCCATCCAATTAATTTAGCTTTATAATTCCCATCACTTCCTTAGAATAGAAACATAGAAACATGACGGCAGGAAAAGACCATATGGCCCATCCAGTCTGCCCATCCTCCCAATTAATTTAGCTTTATAATTCCCATCACTTCCTTAGAATAGAAACATGACGGCAGGAAAAGACCACATGGCCCATCCAGTCTGCCCATCCATCCAATAAATTTAGCTTTATAATTCCCATCACTTCCTTAGAATAGAAACATAGAAACATGACGGCAGGAAAAGACCGCATGGCCTATCCAGTCTGCCCATCCATCCAATAAATTTAGCTTTATAATTCCCATCACTTCCTTAGAATAGAGACATGACGGCAGGAAAAGACCACATGGCCCATCCAGTCTGCCCATCCATCCAATAAATTTAGCTTTATAATTCCCATCACTTCCTTAGAATAGAGACATGACGGTAGGAAAAGACCACATGGCCCATTCATCCAATTAATTTAGCTTTATAATTCCCTTCACTTCCTTAGAATAGAAACATAGAAACATGACGGCAGGAAAAGACCGCATGGCCCATCCAGTCTGCCCATCGGTGCAATTAATTTAGCTTTATAATTCCCATCACTTCCTTAGAATAGAAACATAGAAACATGACGGCAGGAAAAGACCTCATGGCCCATCCAATCTGCCCCTCCATCCAATTAATTTAGCTTTATAATTCCCATCACTTCCTTAGAATAGAAACATAGAAACATGACGGCAGGAAAAGACCACATGGCCCATCCAGTCTGCCCATCCTCCCAATTAATTTAGCTTTATAATTCCCATCACTTCCTTAGAATAGAAACATAGAAACATGATGGCAGGAAAAGACCGCATGGCCCATCCAGTCTGCCCATCCTCCCAATTAATTTAGCTTTATAATTCCCATCACTTCCTTAGAATAGAAACATAGAAACATGACGGCAGGAAAAGACCACATGGCCCATCCAGTCTGCCCATCCTCCCAATTAATTTAGCTTTATAATTCCCATCACTTCCTTAGAATAGAAACATGACGGCAGGAAAAGACCACATGGCCCATCCAGTCTGCCCATCCCCCAATTAATTTAGCTTTATAATTCCCATCACTTCCTTAGAATAGAAACATAGAAACATGACGGCAGGAAAAGACCACATGGCCCATCCAGTCTGCCCATCCCCCCAATTAATTTAGCTTTATAATTCCCATCACTTCCTTAGAATAGAAACATAGAAACATGACGGCAGGAAAAGACCGCATGGCCCATCCAGTCTGCCCATCCATCCAATTAATTTAGCTTTATAATTCCCATCACTTCCTTAGAATAGAAACACACCACTCATCAACCAATTACCCTTAGATACTTACGATGTGTTCTCAATCCCTAGGAAAAAGAAGAGAGGAGGCGGCATCCTCTTAGCTGTTAAAAAGGACTTACAACTATTGGCCCAAAAATGCGATCTTCCAATTCAATACGAAATTGGATTTTTCAAATCAAAATCACTCCAGCTCTGTCTCATTTATACCCCCCCAGGGCTTCTAGAGAAAGACTCATCCCCACTCATTGAATTTATTGCAAACTCACAATCCCATGATATACCTACGATTCTCCTAGGTGACTTTAATTTACACGTTGATACCTCCCCACAATCCCCGGCCTGCGAAGCTTTCCTATCACCCCTTGAAGCTATGGGTTTCCATCAAATTGTGAACTCTCCCACACACAAAGCTGGCCACACACTTGATCTGATTTTTATTAACTCCCCCATCAACATCAGCAATCCACCCTCTTGCACAGCAGTTCCCTGGTCAGATCATTACTTGATCCAGACTAAACTTATTCTTCCTCAAAGTTCTCCCACCTTACCACGACAGCCATTATCTTTTAAATTTCGCAAATCCTGCTCCACTGATACCATCTCACAAGCATGCGCTGACTTAGAAAAAAAAATTGACTTCTCTTCCCCAGAAAACGCCTTCTCCACCTGGGTCAACATTACTCTCTCCATTGCCAATGAACATTGCCCACAAATAACAAAAACTGTAAACCCGAACCACAGAAATAGAAAACCCTGGTACAATCCGTACCTCAGAAATCTTAAAACACAACTCAGAGCTGCTGAAAGATCCTGGCGCAAACAACAATCCCCCTCTAATAAAACAATCTACTATCAACGCATGCATGAATATAGAAATTCCATCATGCACACCAAACGTGAATACTACGCCAAAAAAATACATGGCTTGCAACACAATCCCAAGGCCCTTTTCTCTATGGTAGCTGAACTCACCTCTCCCTCCCACACACAACAAACTTCTAACTCTTCAAAAAATCGCTGCAATGAATTAGCCCAATTCTTTAAAAATAAAGTCTCCGCCATCACAACTCAATTCTCTAATAATAACTTAAATATTTGCCTACCGACTCTTAGCGCTTCAGTCTCCCTCTCCTTGTTCGACTCTTCCTCCTCCCTCGAAGAAGAAAACATCCTTAAAAGGATGAAACCCTCATCGCATCCCTCTGAAACTATTCCTTCGAAACTCCTGCTTTCAATACCCAAAGTGATTGCCAAACCTCTATCGAATATCCTGAACTGCTCCCTAGAACATGGCACAGTCCCAAATTTCCTAAAACAAGCAGTAGTGAAACCACTACTCAAAAAACCCAATCTCGACCCCGCTACCTTGTCTAACTATAGACCTGTCTCTAACCTCCCCTTCCTAGCTAAAATCCTTGAGAAACTAGTCAACTCTCGTCTTTCTGATCACCTTGAACTAAACAATATCCTCCCACCCACACAACATGGTTTCAGGAAACATCTCAGTACTGAAACCTTACTGCTCTCCCTTCATGATACTCTCATCAGAGGGACTGACTCAGGTTCCTCTTATCTGATTGCCATGCTTGACATCTCGGCTGCGTTCGACACAGTCAACCACGATGTCCTCCTCAACATCCTCAGGAGTATTGGGATCTCCGGCAATGCCCTCTCCTGGATACAATCATATCTCCAAAATCGCTTCTTCACTGTCTTTATGGATAATAGAGAATCTGACCCTATTAGTCTGCCCCAGGGTGTTCCCCAAGGCTCCTCCCTCTCTTCTACCCTCTTCAATATATACATGCTTCCTCTCACCACCCTGCTCACCAACCTGCACATTAAGCATTTCATTTATGCTGACGATGTGCAAATCATTTTCCCATTTTCCGACTCCCTCCAAACTGCCCTACATAAATGGGAATCCTGCCTTTCCTCCATCACCCAACTTCTTAATGACATGCACCTAGCTTTAAATCCCAAAAAAACTGAACTTTTAATCATATTTAACAAGCAACCTCTTCCAGACATTCCACCTACACACTCATCCTCCTCTTTCCCCACACAGGTTCGCAATTTAGGTGTACTTATAGATAATCACCTGACTTTTAAATCATTCATTAACTCTATCATTAAGGAATGTTATTATAAGCTCCAAACGATAAAAAAACTCAGACCTCTTCTCCATTTCATGGATTTCCGCACTGTACTTCAGTCTATTATTCTATCCAAAATAGACTATTGTAACGCACTTCTCCTTGGCATCCCCGCTTCACACACCAAGCCTTTACAACTTTTACAAAATGCTGCCGCTCGTATACTATCAAACTCCAAAAAGAAGGACCATATCACTCCCATACTCATCTCTCTCCACTGGCTCCCTATACAATCCCGAATTCTTTATAAGGCACTCTCCATCATCCACAAAAGTCTGCTACACTCCAATCTCAATTGGATCAACCCTCCACTCATCCCTCGCACCTCCAACAGACCCACCCGCACAGCTCTACTAGGAACGCTACGTTCCCAACCCATTAAAGCTTTCAAACTCTCCTCCACCATAAGCAGAGCCTTCTCTCTAGCCGGTCCCACTATTTGGAACTCCTTGGCTCATGACATCCGCATGGAGACATATACACCCACTTTCAAAAAAAAACTAAAGACCTGGCTCTTCCAGCAAGCCTACCCTACGTCACCCCCCATCACATAAACTTCTTCTGAAATGGATAACCCCAATCCACAATTGTGAACTCGGCCTGAATATGGATTACGATATGCCTCTGATTTTGGTACTTTGAACTGTTATAATTTTATGTTTATAGTTATTTATATATATATATATATATATATATATACATATATATAGGTTATAGTATGTAAATCAATACCCCCCTCCAGTGTATTGCTTCCCTGGTTTTGTTAAGGGCTACGCCCTAAAGTTAACTGTATTTATCTGTTCTTTGTAAGGGCTTCGCCCATAAAGTTCATGTTTTACTGTGAACCGATGCGATGTGCGAACGGACATCGGTATATAAGAGACATTAAATAAATAAATAAATAAATAAAATAAATGACGGCAGGAAAAGACCGCATGGCCCATCCAGTCTGCCCATCCATCCAATTAATTTAGCTTTATAATTCCCATCACTTCCTTAGAATAGAAACATAGAAACATGACGGCAGGAAAAGACCACATGGCCCATCCAGTCTGCCCATTCATCCTATTAATTTAGCTTTATAATTCCCATCACTTCCTTAGAGATCCCCTGTATTTGTCTCAGGCTTTCCTGAATTCAGTTACTGTTTCTGTCTCTATCAGTTGCACTGGGAGGCCGTTCCTCACATCCACCAAGCTCTCTGTAAAGAAATCTTTCTCAAAAGCACTCCCGAGAGGACACATCAAGTAACATACGATAATTAAAACTTGTAAGGATTAAAAAATCCTCCCCTCTCCAGTCACCCTGAGACTGCTATGGAATAGGGGGAGGTGTTCGCATGTGCACTCCCCCTCATGTACATGCACTCACTCGCATGCTTACACACTCGCGCTCACCTGCCGGCACTCTGTCAGGGAGTTGGGTCAAGGGCAGGCTACTGCCTGATCTGTGTGCCTGTGACTCCAGCTATTACGCCTGAGCTGCCTGCATCAGTCAATGGGGCGGAGGTAGAGAGTGCCCTGCACTTCGGCCAGTGGCTTTCCACACCATGCATTTCTGGGTAGAATGTGCCGCCCTTCCTTTGCACAGGTCAGGCCCAGCTTCTCTCATCAGAGGAAGCAGAAGGCCCAGATCTAGCTTAAGATGTGGCCTGGGGCCCTGGGAAGGTGGATCTGAGCTCGGGTTCATATTGGTGAGTCAATACTATAAGACTATTTTGATTTTTATAGTATTTATAATTACTATCCTTGAGACCCAGACATAATGTATGTATTCCATACATAAAAAATGTAGAAAGAAAGCCAAGCGACCTGCTGGCATGGTTTAGTAGTGAAGTGAAAGAGGCAATTAAGGCCAAAAGGGCATCTTTCAAACAATGGAAAGCAGACCCAAAATAGGGAAGAGCATCAGCACTAGTGAGCTACATGTAAGAAATTAATTAAAAATGCTAAGAGAGAATTTGTAAATAAGCTTATTATCGAGATGAAAAAGAGTAATAAAAACCTTTTCAAGTAATTTGAAACAAAAAGCGTGTGAGGGACTCCAAGGATTAAAACGGGTGCTCAGGGAGAACAAGGAAATAGCAGAAAAACTAAATGAATTCTTCACCTTTGGCTTTATTGGAGAGGATGTAAGGGCATATCCACTCCAGAAACATTTTTGACAGGTGATGATGCTGAACGACTAAATTAAATCACTGTGAAACTGGAGGATGCAATAAATCAGATTGACAGACTAAAGAATAACAAATCACTGGGACCAGATGGTGTTCATCCCAGAGTTCTGAAGGAAGTAAAAAATAAAATTGCAGATCAGCATCTGATGATTTTCAACCAAACATTTAAAACAGCCACAGTACATGAAGACTGGAGGTTAGCCAATGTGACACCAAATGAGAAAAAAGGAATCTGGGGTGATCTGGGAAACTCTAGACCAGTGTGCCTGGTGTTGATGCTGGGCAAAATGGTCTCAGCTATTCTTAAAATCAAATTGACTGACCACATAGATAGATATGGCTTCATCGTGGTTTTCACAAAAGGAAGTCTTGCCTTACCAATTTTGTAGGTTTTTTGAGGGTGTAAATAAACCTGCAGATAAAAGTGAGTCTGATCTATTAGTTAAAATTTGTAACCTATCATTAAAGTCACCCATTGTACCTGAAGACTGGAGGGTGGCCAATGTAACCCCAATATTTAAAAAAGGCACCAGGGGCGATCCGGGTAACTATAGAGCAGTGAGCCTGACTTCAGTGCCAGGAAAAATAGTGGAAACTATTCACAAGATCAAAATCACAGAGCATATAGAAAGATATGATTTAATGGAACACAGTCAACATGGATTTACCCAAGGCAAGTCTTGCCTAACAAATCTGCTTCATTTTTTTGAAGGGGTTAATAAACATGTGGATAAAGGTGAACCGGTAGATGTAGTGTATTTGGATTTTCAGAAGGCGTTTGACAAAGTCCCTCATGAGAGGCTTCTAGGAAAAGTAAAAAGTCATGGGATAGGTGATGATGTCCTTTCGTGGATTACAAACTGGTTAAAAGACAGGAAACAGAGAGTAGGATTAAATGGTCAATTTTCTCAGCGGAAAAGGGTAAACAGTGGAGTGCCTCAGGGATCTGTACTTGGACCGGTGCTTTTCAATATATATATACAAGCCGTTAAGCCTGTTAAAACGGGCTACATTACATTTTTTTTTCAGTCCATTTTCTAACACAGCACCCTTCTACACTTTTTCTCCCTCTCTCCCCCTTCCCCTCGTTCACTCCTCCCCTTTCCTCCACTCAGTCTTACTCACCCTCTGTCTCCCACTGCCTCCTTCCCCTCACTCTCACCTCTCTCCCCTCCCCTCAGTCACTCCCCACCCTCTCTCAATCCCATCCCCTCCCCCTCAGCCCTCCTCCACTCCCTATTTCTCTGCTCCACAATTTCTTATCCTTCCACTTACTCACATCCCTGTCTCTCACCTCTCCCTCATTCTCCCCCTCCCCCTTCCACTTACTCACATCCCTGTCTCTCACCTCTCTCTCATTCTCCCTCTCCCCTCACTCCCTACCTCCCTCCCACACACTCACCCATGTCCCTCCCTCCCACCCAGTCCTCCCCCTCACTCAATCCCTCCCTCCCTCTCACTCAGTCCCTCCCTCCCTCCCTCTCACTCAGTCACTCCCTCCCACTCCCTCCCTCCCTCTCACTCAGTCCGTCCCTCCCTCTCTCTCTCTCCTCCCTCCCTCGCTACTGGCCACTGCCGCTCGCTGCCGCCGCCGCCCGCACTGCCCGACGCCGCCGCCGCTGCCGCCCGACGCCGCCGCCGCTGCCACTCGACGCCGCCATGTTTTTTTTTTCTGGCAGAGACCGACGTGCTCGCCCGCACATGCGCAGTAGAGCTGGTCTCTACTGCGCATTTGCGGCACGTCGGTCAACCTTCAATTATTAGGTTGATATATTTGATCTGGAAAGGAATATGACGAGTGAGGTTATCAAATTTGCGGATGATACAAAATTATTCAGAGTAGTTAAATCACAAGCGGATTGTAATACATTACAGGAGGACCTTGGAAGACTGGAAGATTGGGCATCCAAATGGCAGATGAAATTTAATGCGGACAAGTGCAAGGTGTTGCATATAGGGAAAAATAACCCTTGCTGTAGTTACACAATGTTAGGTTCCATATTAGGAGCTACCACCCAGGAAAAAGATCTAGGCGTCATAGTGGATAACACATTGAAATCGTCGGCTCAGTGTGCTGCAGCAGTCAAAAAAGCAAATAGAATGTTGGGAATTATTAGGAAGGGAATGGTTAATAGAACGGAAAATGTCATAATGCCTCTGTATCGCTCCATGGTGAGACCGCACCTTGAATACTGTGTACAATTCTGGTTGCCGCATCTCAAAAAAGATATAGTTGCGATGGAGAAGGTACAGAGAAGGGCAACCAAAATGATAAAGGGGATGGAACAGCTTCCCTATGAGAAAAGGCTGAAGAGGTTAGGACTTTTCAGCTTGGAGAAGAGACGGCTGAGGGGGGATATGATAGAGGTCTTTAAGATCATGAGAGGTCTTGAATGAGTAGATGTGACTCGGTTGTTTACACTTTCGAATAATAGAAGGACTATGGGGCATTCCATGAAGTTAGCAAGTAACACATTTAAGACTAATCGGAGAAAGTTCTTTTTCACTCAACGCACAATAAAGCTCTGGAATTTGTTGCCTGAGGATGTGATTAGTGCAGTTAGTGTAGCTGGGTTCAAAAAAGGTTTGGATAAGTTCTTGGAGGAGAGGTCCATTAACGGCTATTAATCAAGTTTACTTAGGGAATAGCCACTGCTATTAATTGCATCAGTAGCATGGGATCTTCTTAGTGTTTGGGTACTTGCCAGGTTCTTATGGCCTGGATTGGCCACTGTTGGAAACAGGATGCTGGGCTTGATGGATCCTTGGTCTGACCCAGCATGGCAATTTCTTATGTTCTTATGTTCTTATGATAAAGTGTACTTGTATTTTCAGAAGCAATTGACAGAGTCCCTCCTCAAAGACTCCTTTGGAAATTGGAAGGTCATGGGATTGGAGGCAGTGTCTTGTTGTGTATTGGTAACTGGATAAAAGACAGGAAACAGAGGGAAGGACTAAATGGTAAGTTTTCTTATGGAGACAGGTCAGTGGAGTGCCCTGGGAGTCTGTATTGGGACTTGTGCTATTTAGCATATTCGTAAATGATCTGGAGAAAGGAGCGACGAGTGAGCTGACCACATTTGCAGATGACAAAATATTTTTGAGTGGTTAAAAGAGCAGCAGATTGTGAAGAACTGCAGAAGGACCTTGTGAGACTGCGAGACACTGAGCTTCTAAATGTAGAGTCAATTTAATGTGGACAAGTGCAAAGTTATGAATGTAGGGAAAAATAATCCCAACTCCAAGTACACTATGCTGAATTTCATGTTAGGAATCGCCAGCTAGGAAAAAGACCTGAGTCCTTGTGGACAATACCTTGAAAGCTTTGGCTCAGTGTGTGGTGGTGAAAAAGGCAAACAGAATGTTAGGAGTTTTGTACTCTCTTCCTATACGAATATCATAATTCCCTTGTCGAGATCCATGGTGCGACTGCACCTTCAGTATTGGGTACAGTTCTGGTTGCTGCATTCCAATAAAGACATAGCGGACATAGAAAAGTTACAGAGAAGGGCGTCACAAATGTTAAAAAGAACGGGAAAGCTGCTTTATGGAGAACAACTAAACAGATTAGGAAAAGAGATGACCGAGAGGGGACAGGATTGAGATTTATAAATTTTAGGTACACGATGCTGGGTTTTGTCAGGAGACACCATCAAGTAAAAGGATCTCTGAGTTCTTGTGGACATAAAAACAGAGGATCCTTAGCTGTGAGGGAGTGAGGGGTAAAGCCTGGGATAAGCACAGAGGATCCTTAGCTGTGTGGGAGTGAGGGGTAAAGCCTGGGATAAGCACAGAGGATCCTTAGCTGTGAGGGAGCGAGGGGTAAAGCCTGGGATAAGCACAGAGGATCCTTAGCTGTGAGGGAGTGAGGGGTAAAGCCTGGGATAAGCACAGGGGATCCTTAGCTGTGGGGTAGTGAGGGGTAAAGCCTGGGATAAGCATAGAGGATCCTTAGCTGTGAGGGAGTGAGGGGGTAAAGCCTGGGATAAGCACAGAGGATCCTTAGCTGTGGGGGAGTGAGAGGTAAAGCCTGGGATAAGCACAGAGGATCCTTAGCTGTGGGGGAGTGAGGGGGTAAAGCCTGGGATAAGCACAGAGGATCCTTAGCTGTGGGGGAGTGAGAGGTAAAGCCTGGGATAAGCACAGAGGATCCTTAGCTGTGAGGGAGTGAGGGTAAAGCCTGGGATAAGCACAGAGGATCCTTAGCTGTGGGGGAGTGAGGGGTAAAGCCTGGGATAAGCACAGAGGATCCTTAGCTGTGGGGGAGTGAGGGGTAAAGCCTGGGATAAGCACAGAGGATCCTTAGCTGTGGGGGGAGTGAGGGGTAAAGCCTGGGATAAGCACAGAGGATCCTTAGCTGTGGGGGAGTGAGGGGTAAAGCCTGGGATAAGCACAGAGGATCCTTAGCTGTGGGGGAGTGAGAGGTAAAGCCCGGGATAAGCAAGGAGGATCCTTAGCTGTGGGGGAGTGAGAGGTAAAGCCTGGGATAAGCACAGAGGATCCTTAGCTGTGGGGGAGTGAGGGGTAAAGCCTGGGATAAGCACAGAGGATCCTTAGCTGTGGGGGAGTGAGAGGTAAAGCCTGGGATAAGCACAGAGGATCCTTAGCTGTGGGGGAGTGAGAGGTAAAGCCTGGGATAAGCACAGAGGATCCTTAGCTGTGGGGGAGTGAGAGGTAAAGCCTGGGATAAGCACAGAGGATCCTTAGCTGTGGGGGAGTGAGAGGTAAAGCCTGGGATAAGCACAGAGGATCCTTAGCTGTGGGGGAGTGAGGGGTAAAGCCTGGGATAAGCACAGAGGATCCTTAGCTGTGGGGGAGTGAGAGGTAAAGCCTGGGATAAGCACAGAGGATCCTTAGCTGTGGGGGAGTGAGGGGTAAAGCCTGGGATAAGCACAGAGGATCCTTAGCTGTGAGGGAGTGAGGGGTAAAGCCTGGGATAAGCACAGAGGATCCTTAGCTGTGAGGGAGTGAGAGGTAAAGCCTGGGAAAAGCACAGAGGATCCTCAGATGTGGGGGAGTGAAGGGTAAAGCCTGGGATAAGCACAGAGGATCCTTAGCTGTGAGGGAGAGGTAAAGCCCGGGATAAGCACAGAGGATCCTTAGCTGTGAGGGAGAGGTAAAGCCTGGGACAAGCACAGAGGACCCCTAGCTGTGAGGGAGTGAGAGGTAAAGCCTGGGATAGCCCTCTTTCAGGATCTAGCCCCATTTACTCTCCACAAACGATTTGAATTGAAGGAAATCACTGCATACCTTCGGGCTGAAAATATTAGGTATCGCTGGACCTTTCTGTTTGGGCTTCAATTCACGATCAACGGCATAATTTCTCGTGTCAAGACGCTTGCGGAAGCTATTGGAGCCCTTAATAAAGCTGGCCATCAACCTAATATCGTGGTACCAAAGAAATCTACTCGTAACCTGAAAATGGACGACCACCCAAAATGGCGCAGGGCGGGTAAAGGTGGAAGCCGCCTTCCACGCCACTCCGAGGACTCACGTACTGCACTATCAGACCAAGGCTGACTTTCCTTTTGTAAGCTGTCTGAACAAAGACCACGGTCAATGATACTATGCTTTAATATTATTGTTACACAGTGGATCTGGTTGCTACTCTACTGCAGATGATTAACGCGAGCTGCTTCGGTACCAAGAGGAGTACAGTTGGACTTCTCCATGCTGTGAGGCTGTTTATTGTTGCATTTAAGATAAGAGTGCACTACGGGGTATATTGTTTCTCTACTAATGGGAGGAGGGCGGTGGAGAGAGGGGTAAAGCCTGGGATAAGCACAGAGGATCCTTAGCTGTGGGGGAGTGAGGGGTAAAGCCTGGGATAAGCACAGAGGATCCTTAGCTGTGAGGGAGTGAGGGGTAAAGCCTGGGATAAGCACAGAGGATCCTTAGCTGTGAGGGAGTGAGAGGTAAAGCCTAGGAGAAGCACAGAGGATCCTTAGCTGTGAGGGAGTGAGGGATAAAGCCTGGGATAAGCACAGAGGATCCTTAGCTGTGAGGGAGTGAGGGGTAAAGCCTGGGATAAGCACAGAGGATCCTTAGCTGTGGGGGAGTGAGGGGTAAAGCCTGGGATAAGCACAGAGGATCCTTAGCTGTGAGGGAGTGAGGGGTAAAGCCTGGGATAAGCACAGAGGATCCTTAGCTGTGAGGGAGTGAGGGGTAAAGCCTGGGATAAGCTCAGAGGATCCTTAGCTGTGAGGGAGTGAGGGGTAAAGCCTGAGATAAGCACAGATGATCCTTAGCTGTGGGGGAGTGAGGGGTAAAGCCTGAGATAAGCACAGAGGATCCTTAGGTGTGAGGGAGTGAGGGGTAAAGCCTGGGATAAGCACAGAGGATCCTTAGGTGTGAGGGAGTGAGGGGTAAAGCCTGGGATAAGCACAGAGGATCCTTAGCTGTGAGGGAGTGAGGGATAAAGCCTGGGATAAGCACAGAGGATCCTTAGCTGTGAGGGAGTGAGGGGTAAAGCCTGGGATAAGCACATATCTTTAGCTGGGGAGTGAGCAAGTTGAAACTATATAGACACAGACATTTTTGTTTTGCTGTTTTGCAGTCTGTTGTTTTTTCTCAACTAAGTGAAAGGGTCTGTTTTGCTCTGAGATGTCAGGATGACTTTTCGCCACTATCGTTTTTCTCTTCTACCGTTGTATAAGGCTTTGCTGATGTGTGACAAATGAGCTCAAAGGCGCACACTTTCCTTTGGCCTTATTCTAAAGAGGCGCTTCTCTAAAGGAGGAAGAGAGCTTTTATAAGTTGATGCAGCAGAGAGATAATGCTCCGTGGTCACTGCTGTGGCATGTGTGAATGCACATGTGTGTCTTCTGGCCAGAGAACAAAGAAAGGTCTTAATCTCTACACCCACCCACATAGTTTTCCGACGAGGTGCACTCACCAGAACACTATTCTGCTGTGACCAAAAACTAAAGATTAAAAACACAGAAAAAATATATGCATGCATGTGTAGGAGACTGAAGAGAGACTAGAAAGACCTTATTAAAATCTTACTGTATGTTACAACTGGTTAAGGCAGAGCTTTCCAAACTTTTCATGTTTGTGACACACTTTTTAGACAAACATAATTTCACGACACGGTAATTCAGTCTACTAGTAAACCAGAGGTTAAAGGTTAAACGAACGAAACATATTTCGACAATTTATGTATGTTTCCTTAAATATATACATAAATAAAATGTTCACGACATAACCTATCTCATGAAAACCTTAAATTTATATTAAAAATATATATTCCAAGATTCATGTTATTGTTATAATTTATGAGAAACAATAATAAAACAAATTGTCTGTCCCCCACACACTCATCTCTCTCCTCCCCCCAGCACATGTCTGGCCCCCACACTCATGTACCTCGTCTTTTTGATTGTTGCCAGTTAAGTGCTTCACTCCCTTCCATGATCACCAGACACTGCTGCTTGCAGTCAGCACTCCTCATGGCCAGGCCTCATCGGCAGCAGCAGCCAATGCAAGGATGGCTGGGCTCGTTCCACCCACCAAGCCCCCCAAAACCTTGATTGACAGCAAAAATCACCCAATAATAAGCAACCCATAAACTGAAAAAAAAAAGTGAATCTCTAGAAAAAAAAAAGCCCAAACTCGCATCAGAGTTGACCGGGCTTGCGCGACACACCTGCACACTGCAGGCGACACACTAACGTGTCCCGACACACAGTTTGGAAAGCTCTGGGTTAAGGTCTATACAAGCACGGGAGTTGGTATGTTTTTCCAATAGGTGATCACATTATCTTGAGGAAGAAAACACCAGAATGTAGATACAGAGCTGCTGTGCTGCTCAGCTAGTTAGCTGGATAAACTTATTCAGCTAACTTAGCCCATATATTCAGTGGTGCATCCGTACTGTGGAATATATCCAGCTAACTTTAGGACAGCCCTACGGGCCGCCTAGATCTAGACAGATAACTCATCTGGCTAAATCGGCTCCTCCCCAGAATGCCATCACCCAAGTTGCCACTGAATTGGCTGGATAATTAGTTATCCAGCTAAAAGCCGGCCGTACAGTGGAGCCAGATATTCAGCATTATTACTTAGCCAGATCCTCCACTTGCTTCTTTACTTAGAATATTGCCATTTGATTGTTTGGATCAGAATTCTCTTTCCCCAAAGATGATGTGAGAAAACTCTTGATGCATGTCAAATGGCTCGCAGCAACAAGAGATTTATCTGGAATAGGCATTGATCTGCCAATTACATCCCCTAAGTTTGGAAGAAGCCTATGTGCACATCCCATCTATCGCCAACATAAGAACATAAGAACTTGCCATGCTGGGTCAGACCAAGGGTCCATCAAGCCCAGCATCCTGTTTCCAACCGTGACCAATCCAGGCCACAAGAACTTGGCAATTCCCCAAACACTAAGAAGATCCCATGCTACTGATGCAATTAATAGCAGTGGCTATTCCCTAAGTAAACTTGATTAATAGCCATTAATGGACTTCTCCTCCAAGAACTTATCCAATCCTTTTTTAAACACAGCCGCACTAACCACATCCTCTGGCAACAAATTCCAGAGCTTTATTGTGCGTTGAGTAAAAAAGAACTTTCTCCGATTAGTTTTAAATGTGCCCCATGCTAACTTCATGGAGTGCCTCCTAGTCCTTCTATTATCCGAAAGTGTAAATAACCGATTCACATCTACCCGTTCTAGACCTCTCATGATCTTAAAGACCTCTATCATATGCCATAGAGTTGATGAACTTGAGATAAGAGTGGATGCGCAGGGGGCTTCACTTAACAAAGTGGCTCTGCAACAGGACACCATGGAAGGAGAACTTGGAACATTGCAGGAAAAATTAGAGGACTTGGAAAATCGCTCCAGGCAGTGCAACATCAGAATCAGGGGAGTCTCAGAGGCCCCGGCATACACGGATTCCATGCAAACCGCCAGTACCATCTGCCAATATATTCTAGGACAAAGTCAGGAATTAGGAGATCAAGAAATGGGAACCCTGACTGATCCCATACGGCTAGAGAGGGTGCATAGGGCCCTGGGACCAAGAACCGACTCAAGACCGCAAGATATCATCCTATGCTGCCATAGCTTTCTGCAAAAATCTAAAATCATGGAAGCAGCCAGCAAAAGAAACTCCTGGTCGTGGGAAGGCCACTCGATAGCCCTCTTTCAGGATCTAGCCCCATTTACTCTCCACAAACGATTTGAATTGAAGGAAATCACTGCATACCTTCGGGCTGAAAATATTAGGTATCGCTGGACCTTTCTGTTTGGGCTTCAATTCACGATCAACGGCATAATTTCTCGTGTCAAGACGCTTGCGGAAGCTATTGGAGCCCTTAATAAAGCTGGCCACCAACCTAATATCGTGGTACCAAAGAAATCTACTCGTAACCTGAAAATGGACGACCACCCAAAATGGCGCAGGGCGGGTAAAGGTGGAAGCCGCCTTCCACGCCACTCCGAGGACTCACGCACTGCACTATCAGACCAAGGCTGACTTTCCTTTTGTAAGCTGTCTGAACAAAGACCACGGTCAATGATACTATGCTTTAATATTATTGTTACACAGTGGATCTGGTTGCTACTCTACTGCAGATGATTAACGCGAGCTGCTTCGGTACCAAGAGGAGTACAGTTGGACTTCTCCATGCTGTGAGGCTGTTTATTGTTGCATTTAAGATAAGAGTGCACTACGGGGTATATTGTTTCTCTACTAATGGGAGGAGGGCGGTGGAGAGAGGGTCATGCTGGCAGGGAGTGACTCCCAGGAGTGGAGTCTATTCACCCATGAGTGGATGCCGGTGACGTTAGTTTTGGGGTTTATTCTTTCCAGGGAGGTCGCTAGTTCATACTGTATTATCTGGGTTAATGCCTGTTGTCAGGGGGAAATCATATTATCATGGCTAATATGACTACACTTTTCAAGGGTACGAGCTCTGGGGAGTGTATTATGTCTCTTAATGTAAAGGGCCTTAATCTTTACCGTAAAAGATTTTTACTCTTTCAAGAGCTACAATCATATCATGTTTCTATTGCACTTCTTCAGGAAACACATCTGAAGAAACGGCATGAAAGGGTTCTCTCGTCACCTCACTACCCACATAAATATTTAGCCGCTAGCACAAAAGACTCTAAATATGCTGGGGTGGGTATACTGCTTTCCCGCGACCTAGTTCATGAGGTACTGGAGGTCATCCGTGACCCTATGGGGCGATATGTTTTGCTGAAAATTAGAGTGGGTAAACAGGTTATCACTTTAGTTAGCCTCTATGCTCCTAATACAGGACAGGATCTTTTTTTTGGTACACTGGATGAGGTGCTGATTAAACATGCTGAAGGAGCACTAATTATGGGGGGGATTTCAATGTGACGCATAGCCCTTCTCTAGATAACTCAGCGCAGACATCTGCAGTTCCAAAAAAAGTACGAAAGCGATTATCTACCTTGATATCACGCTGGCAATTGGGAGATGTTTGGCGGCAGAGGAACCCGCATTCTAGATGTTACAGTTATTTCTCACATACACACCAGCTTTACTCGAGGCTTGACTACCGGTACTTCCTAGTGGACAAACAGACACAAAATTGGGTAACTGACGCTGGTATCGAACTCATTGTGTGGTCCGATCACTCCCCGGTGTGGATTAGATTGCATTTCCATAATCAGGACCCGGGTCAGAAGTTCTGGCGTTTAAATGAGAATCTTCTTAGGGATCATTCCTTTGTACAACATCTGGGAGCACAACTCACTGAGTTTTTTCAACACCATCTCACTGACAGTACACCTAAACCGACAATATGGGACTGCTCCAAAGCAGTTGCGCGGGGTATACTGATATCACGTGCATCCTTTTGCAAATGGGAGAAGGAGAAACAGAGGCAAACCCTAAATGCGGAGCTGGCTCAGTTTTCACAGCGGCATATGCAAACACAGTGCCCTCTGTCTCTTCAAAGAATGAACGGCATCCGAGATTCCCTTAAGGCACTCGATGCTGAAAAACTTGCTTTTCAATTAGATGTTGCTAAACAGCAATATTTTGAAGGGGGCAACAAGGCGGGCCGTCTCTTAGCTCGACGCTTAAAGGTGGTTCTCACCCAAAACAATATCGCTAAAATCAAGGATAGTGGGGGACAGCTACTTATGTCATCGGAAGGGATCAGGAAATGTTTTACAGATTTTTATGGCCAATTATATAGTGAAGACAAGACTATAGCACACAATGATATAGATCCGTACTTCCAGGATTTGCCTCTACCCACTGTCACCGATACGCAACAGAAGTATCTTGATTCCCCCATACTCCTCGAGGAGGTCCAACGGGCGATAAAGGCCTTAAAACCAGGGAAATCCCCGGGCCTAGATGGCCTGATGGGAAACTATTATAAAAAGCTTTCTCATGTAGTGGCTGAACCCCTCACTGAAATGTTTAATTCTTTGCGAACCACTGAGTCGTTAGCGACTAATGCCAATGTTGCTGGTATTACAGTCCTTGCGAAACCGGGCCGGGACCCTATTCATTGCGGGTCCTACCGCCCAATTTCACTTATAAATTTAGATTTGAAGATTTTAGCACGAATATTGGAGGAACGGTTAAAGGGCATTATTCCCTCCCTAGTACATAATGATCAGGTGGGATTTATCCCCTCACGTATGGCTAGTGATAATATCAGGAAGGTGGTTGACCTGATAGATTGGGTTCACCACTGCAGGCTACCTGCTGCATTATTGGCTATTGACGTGGAGAAGGCCTTTGACTTGGTCCATTGGCCCTTCCTTTTCCGGGTGTTGGACTCAATGAACTTTGGCGAGTTTTTTCAAATTTGGATTAAGAAGTTATATGAGAAACCACAGGCCAGGGTCAAAGTCAATGGAGGCTATGGACCGTTACTCAATATACAGAGAGGAACACGGCAGGGATGCCCATTGTCCCCTATGCTTTTTGCCCTCTTCCTAGAACCTTTTGCTTTGACAATCCGAAGGACGGCAACTATTACCGGGGTCCCTATTGCTGATTTACATTTTAAATTATCTCTATTTGCGGACGACATCCTTTTCACACTGACTAATCCTGCAATATCCTTGCAGGGAGTTTCAGATGCTTTGGAGCAGTTCCATAAAGTGTCGGGCTTCACAGTGAACTTAGAAAAATCAGAATTACTGAATCTCACTTTCTCCCCCCAGGAGGTTTCAGACATTAAGCAGAAATTCCCCTTTACATAGAAACATAGAAATGACGGCAGAAGAAGACCAAACGGCCCATCCAGTCTGCCCAGCAAGCTTCACACATTTTTTTCTCATACTTATCTGTTTCTCTTAGCTCTTTGGTTCTATTTCCCTTCCACCCCCACCATTAATATAGAGAGCAGTGATGGAGCTGCATCCAAGTGAAATATCAAGCTTGATTAGTTAGGGGTAGTAGGGGAAGTAACCGCCGCAATAAGCAAGCTACACCCATACTTATTTGTTTTACCCAGACTATGTTATTCAGCCCTTATTGGTTGTTTTTCTTCTCTCCTGCCGTTGAAGCAGAGAGCAATGCTGGATATGCGTGAAGTATCAGTTTTTCTTCTCCCCTGCCGTTGAAGCAGAGAGCTATGCTGGATATGCGTGAAGTATCAGTTTTTCTTCTCCCCTGCCGTTGAAGCAGAGAGCTATGCTGGATATGCGTGAAGTATCAGTTTTTCTTCTCCCCTGCCGTTGAAGCAGAGAGCAATGCTGGATATGCGTGAAGTATCAGTTTTTCTTCTCTCCTGCCGTTGAAGCAGAGAGCTGTGCTGGATATGCGTGAAGTATCAGTTTTTCTTCTCCCCTGCCGTTGAAGCAGAGAGCTGTGCTGGATATGCGTGAAGTATCAGTTTTTCTTCTCCCCTGCCGTTGAAGCAGGGAGCTATGCTGGATATGCGTGAAGTATCAGTTTTTCTTCTCCCCTGCCGTTGAAGCAGAGAGCAATGCTGGATATGCATGAAGTATCAGTTTTTCTTCTCTCCTGCCGTTGAAGCAGAGAGCTGTGCTGGATATGCATGAAGTATCAGTTTTTCTTCTCCCCTGCCGTTGAAGCAGAGAGCTATGCTGGATATGCGTGAAGTATCAGTTTTTCGTCTCCCCTGCCGTTGAAGCAGAGAGCTGTGCTGGATATGCGTGAAGTATCACTTTTTCGTCTCCCCTGCCGTTGAAGCAGAGAGCTGTGCTGGATATGCGTGAAGTATCAGTTTTTCTTCTCCCCTGCCGTTGAAGCAGAGAGCTATGCTGGATATGCGTGAAGTATCAGTTTTTCTTCTCCCCTGCCGTTGAAGCAGAGAGCTATGCTGGATATGCGTGAAGTATCAGGTTTTTCTTCTCCCCTGCCGTTGAAGCAGAGAGCTATGCTGGATATGCGTGAAGTATTAGTTTTTCTTCTCCCCTGCCGTTGAAGCAGAGAGCTATGCTGGATATGCGTGAAGTATTAGTTTTTCTTCTCCCCTGCCGTTGAAGCAGGGAGCTATGCTGGATAAGCGTGAAGTATCAGTTTTTCTTCTCCCCTGCCATTGAAGCAGAGAGCTATGCTGGATATGCATATGATGGATATGCTTTAGATGGGCAAGCACTTCTCTCAAATATTTGGGAGTACACATTGGATCACACACCTCACAACTACACTCACTTAACTATAACTCTCTCTGGAAAAAGATTGATAGAGACCTGCTGACATGGTACAGGGATTCATATTCATGGCTAGGTAGATTGGCTATTGTTAAAATGGTTATTTTACCACGCCTATTGTATTTCTTTTCAACCATACCTATTTTTCTCCCCTGAAAAAGTGGCAGACTAAAATTTATAGCCTCATATGGAGAAAGCGGCCGCCCCGGGTAGCTCGAACAGTTTTATTTTTGCCCAAGCGAGCAGGGGGATTGGGAGCGCCAAACCTCATTTGGTATTATGCTGCAGCACAGCTCCGTTTTTTGGTAGACTTATATCATAAAGTAGATATTAAACAATGGGTCCAACTGGAGCAGAGGCAGATAGGACGTATGCCACTCCAAGCTTTGGCATGGCAGCCATTGGCACGTATACCACCAGCTTTATTTACTACGCTCAAAGTGTGGAAGGCCTGGAAACCTAAGCTTGTGGGACACTCTGAATATTTTCAGTCATCCCGCCTCTTTTATAACAACCTTTGCCAGGGAGGCATGGATAACCCTCGGCTAGCAGCGTGGGAACAACACGGGCTTACTACATTCGGGCAGGTCCTGATGGCTGCCTCATTGCGGAGTCTGGAGGCTCTACCTGTTCCGGGTCCCCTTGACTTAGGGCAAATGCTAGCCTATGCACAGGTTCGCCATTTTCTCCGAACATTGCTGTCCGCCAATAAGATACACCCGAATAAAACACTCTTTGAGTCTTACTGTGAACATTCGGACAGAATGAAGGGTATCCTTTCCAAGATTTATAAATTATTAAACAATCATTCCCCCTATTCGGCTACCCATATCCAAGCTTGGCATAAAGATTTAGGGGAAGAACTCTCTAAAGATGACTGGGATCTTATATTCCTTCAGCTTTCCAAGGTGTCAATTGCTGCCTCTATTCAGGAACACTGCTATAAAGTGCTGTATCGATGGCACTTGACCCCAGAGAAACTTCATCGAATGATGCCTGAGATTTCAAACTTATGTTGGCGAGGATGCGGCCATGTTGCTACCTATGTTCATATTTGGTGGCATTGTCCAAAGGTAATTTTATTCTGGCAACAGCTTTTTGAATGGCTCGAGACTGTAGTGCAGGGATTTCGAGTTCCGGGCCTTAGGTGGGTGATGTTACATGTGCCATCCGAGGAATATTCTAAACATACCAATCAATTCCTTACCCAAGTATATATTGCGGCCAGGGCTGCACTAGCTAAGGCTTGGAAGTCCCCTGGCGGAGGTCATCCAAAGACTGCACAAGCAGTATCACTTATCATATCTTACTGCGGTGAAACATGATAAACTGAAACTTTTTCAAGCTATTTGGCGCCCTATGACACAATGGTTACATACTCAAAATGTGTCCACCCGATGGGTGCCTTCGTAGCTTCGAGACTCCTCAGAAATATACACACTGACATAATGAAATACAGCGACACAATTAGCAGACAATATAAGACAACAGGAACTGCTATTTAGTTTTATAATCTTTTCTTTGAGCCAATACAGTAACTTCTTTGTATATAATGTTTATACTTTACGGAGTCCTGGAAAGAGGGGGGGGGGGGGGGGGGGGGGGGGAGGGGGAGTTGGGTTACTTTTATTGAAAGTATACGCTGCATTGCATCTTGTACTCTGAATTGTAATTTCAAGTTAATCTATGTTATTGCTATCATGTTTAACAATGTACATGTCATACAGTTCAATAAACTATAAATTGAAAAATAAATAAATAAACCATGTCTTTCTATATGGTCTACGATTTTGATCTTGAGAATAGTTTCCACTATTTTTCCTGGCACTGAAGTCAGGCTCACTGGTCTATAGTTACCCAGATCGCCCCTGGAGCCTTTTTTGAATATTGGGGTTACATTGGCACTCTCCAGTCTTCAGGTACAATGGATGATTTTAATGATAGGTTACCAATTTTAACTAATAGATCAGAAATTTCATTTTTGAGTTCCTTCAGTACCCTAGGATGCGCACCATCCGGTGCACGTGATTTGCTACTCTTTAGTTTGTCAATCTGGCCTACTACATCTTCCAGGTTCACAGTGATTTTGTTCAGTTTGTCTGACTCATCACCCCTGAAAACCATCTCCGGAACTGGTATCTCCCCAACATCCTCCTTAGTAAACACGGAAGCAAAGAATTCATTTAGTCTTTCTGCAATGGCCTTATCTTCCCTAAGAGCCCCTTTAACCCCTTGGTCATCTAATGGTCCAACCGACTCCCTCACAGGTTTCTTGCTTCGGATATATTTTTTAAAGTTTTTATTATGAGTTTTTGCCTCAATAACCAACTTCATTTCAAATTCTCTCTTCGCCTGTTTTATCAATGTTTTACACGTAACTTGACAATGCTTATGTTTTATCCTATTTTCTTCAGATGGATCCTTCTTCCAATTTTTGAAGGATTTGTTTTGGCTAAAATAGCCTCTTTCACCTCACCTGTTAAACATGACGGTAATCATTTTGCCTTCCTTCCACCTTTCTTAATGTGTGGAATACATATGGACTGCGCCTCTAGGATTGTATTTTTAAACAATGTCCATGCCTGTTGAACTTTTAACCTTTGTAGCTTCACCTTTCAGTTTTTTCTAACTATTTTCCTCATTTTAACAAAGTTTCCCTTTTGAAAGTTTAGTGTTTAGAGCTGCAGATTTACTTATTGTCCCCCTTCCAGTTATTAGTTTAAATTTGATCATGTTATGATCACTGTTGCCAAGTGATGAGTTAGATCTGATGAGTTAGAATTCGGACAGAGGCACCTATTTCCAGGACATTTTGGATGTAGCCACCAATAGAGGGATGATTTAATGTCTGTGGATACCTTTATGGGATGTGACAAAGATTCACATAATCAGGCAGAGGTCCCATTGGAGAACTCTCATGTTGAGGTATGCCTTGGGACCAGATACATTGCTGTCGGTAGTTGATCTTGCTTCAGCAGTTCTCCAGCAAGTTCTAGACCAGAGCTCAAATACAAAAATCTGATGGAAAGAATACTTTTGCCTCCAATGAGTCTATCCATGACCTGATGAACTTAATTCTCTGCTTAGGGATGAATTTTGATTTGGCAAAGTTGACTATGAACCCTAGAGTCTGAAGAAGCTGGATCATCTTCTGCAGGGAGTTCAACACCCATGTTTGAGAAGGTCCCATCATCTGCCAGTCATCCAGGTAAGGGAAGACACAAACCTGACGGTGTGCCATCGCTACTGCTAGGCATTTCATGAAAATCCTTGTGGCTACCAAGATCCCAAAGGGGAAAACCTTGTATGGTAGTGAGGAGAATCCACCACAAATATTTCCAATGTGATGGATGGAAAGGTTTGTGAGCATATGTGTGATTCAGATTTAAGGTGCACATCCAGTCTCCCATTTGGATAAAGGAAAGAATTTATTAGCATTTCTTGCACACACCCTCCAAAGTTTGGGACAGGTCACAAAAGAAACATACATAATAAAACCAAAATTGACAAGACAGACAAGTTGCTAAGCTCTGCTTGAAAAGATAAATGCTGAGGTATTAAGACTGTGAGGACAGAATAGGACTGTCTTGTTCCTGAAAGGCCTGAAAGTTTTCTTGAACTCATTGGTGCTGGTTATAGTTCTGATAATTGGCAGAAGTAGGGCTGGCGATTGTAAAGGCTCTTTCGTGTGGCATGGATAATCTGGCGTATTTGACAGAGGGGACTGCAAGAAGATATTGATTTGCTGATCTGAAGTTATGTGGAAGACATTCATTTTAAACTCCTGTAACAGAATCTTGTTCAGTCAATCTCCCTGACTGGCAGGAATAGAACCCTTTGCCATGGTCTTTGAGAGGGCCAGGGTCTAGCGCCGGCTGACTGAGAAGTGACTCCACTTCGAGACAGAGCTGAGTTAGAGACTGATCCAGACTGAAGGCTAAATAGTGATGCAGCACAGGGGGATAGGAGAAGAGCTAATGCTAACAATATTTCACAATTTTTATGATCCAACAGTCCTTGGTAATCCTTCTACCACTCCTCGATGAAGAGGTGAATCCTCCCTCTATGAGATGACTCAAAGCCTGAAGGTAGAGTCTCATCAAAAACTAGGCCTAAGTTTGGACTGCGACAGCTGTGGCATCTTATGCTGACATCTCTCATGTGGGGAGCACAGGTGGCATGCAATACTGCTAAAATTGGCGGAAGTGGTGTCTCTGGAAGAAGGAGCACTTAAAAGTGAAGTAAGAATGTCTACAGGAAGGCTGCTCGGTCTCCACCCACAAGAAGTGAATGGCTGCATGTTGCTCCTTAAGGGGGAAATGGTTTCTCTGGGCTTATTCACAAAGAGATTGTCATCTGAACATGGGACATCAAGCATCTTGTCATGAATGTCCACACATAGGCTGCTGGCTCTCAATCAGGCCATCTGGCGTGCTCCAATGCCTGCTGCAGAGGAACTTGCTGCGGTGTCAAATGATTTATATACTGACTGGAAGAGATGGTATTTTCACTCTCCTGCATCCAAAACAGCCTGCTGACAACCTTCCTGTTCCCTGCCCAGAAAGACTACCAGAGGCTTCAGTTTGTTGATGCAGGTATGAAAGTATTGCACCATATACAACTGATGGGCTGCAATTCAGGCATTGAGCATCAAACTCTGGAATGCTTTCTTCCTGAAACTAGAGGTTGTTGGAAAAAACTGTGGAATTTTAGCTTGTTTTAACACCAACTCCTCCATCACAGACTGGTGCAGAAACTGGACTAGTTCAAATCTTGGAATATGTTTAATTCTATATTAAAGGTCCAGTTTCCTGGCCACTGGGGGACAGGAGACCGGATTTTCCCACATTCTCATTTGTAAATCCTACAGTATGTGGATCACTCTTGATACAGAAGGCATTTCCAGAATCCAAAGTAACCCAAAAACCTTAGTGCAGGGATCTTTGTTTTTACCATCATTGATGCTAATTGCGTTACCCAGCCTATCCAGGAATTTAGAGTACGAGAAGTCATCTGGCAGAGATGAATGCTCTGGAGGATCAGGTAAGGGGTCGAAGGGGATCTCCATAAACCCCTCCTCAGAACACAGAGATAGAGGGATCCTAACCCATCACCACAATGAAGATAATGGTGATTGGGGCAGGAACCTCAGTCACCTTGGAGGGGAATTCTCCCGGGTCACATTTCAGGCAGCAATGACCCATAATCCATCCTCAGTATGCTGGCTAGAGTCCTCTTCAGAGAGGGATGGTCTACCTGACAGAGGTAGGCTGGTGTCTACTACGAGACCTCTGATGGGAGTTCGCTTGAGGGAACAAATCCAACATCCTGGAAAGGAGAGGTTGAAGGTGCCCTCCTTGTTATTAGCCACTAACAAGGTAAAGAAAGTCAGGTGGTCTATGGATTGTTGTGTCCTCTGACCAAGAATTGGAGAAGAGACATCCTTATCTGAAACCAGCACTGGGTCATCCTTCTGAGAAGCATGTACTGGAATCTAGGTGGAGACATCTTTCTGGGCTAGGTGTGCTGAAGGCTGCATAAAGACCAGGGATATAATCTGGAGTCTCCAAACATAGTCTACGCGCAGATGATAGTGAAGAGGCTGGGGAAGGCCTGGGATACAGTGAGATGGAGACAAGAGCGCCAACACAGATGAAGGTAACTGTAAGAAATCTCCTCCCCCCACCCCATAAGCTTGCTTTATTTATTTATTTATTTATTTATTTACAGTAACTTGTCTTCCACCTACTGCCAGGACTACAGTTCTAGGTGGATCACAAAAACACTAGTTATACAAATTACATAAAACATTACAAACCAAAGAATCAAAACAGAACAGATAACAGAGATAAAACAAAGCTCCCTATAGAGACATAAAAGATTCACGAAACAAATAATATTTTAAAAGCTTTCTAAAAGATTTATAATCTTGAACCTGATGGAGCTCTATCAGAAGGTTGTTCCAAAGCATTGGCGCAACTTGGGAATAAACCTAATAATGAGTCTTTTGCAAACAAAAGACGTTATATGGGTACCACCAGTAAAAATTGGACCCAGCCAAATGTGACAAATCGGTTGGGGAATAACCCAAGTAAGCAATTACTTTAAACGAACAGGCCTCTCTTCAGCAACACTCTGCAAATCAATACAAGGATCTTGAATCTAATCCTCTGTTCAATTGGGAACCAGTGCAAATGTGAAACAGGGGAAATATGGTTCCTAAATGGATGCACAGAAACTAGACGAGCCGCAGCATTCAGCAGCAACTATAAACTCTTTGGAAGATTGATGTAAAGAACATTACGGTAGTCTAGTGTAGTCAAAATGAAGGCTTGGATAATAGATCTAAAATCATGTTTATCTAAAACATTTTAAATGGTACAATTTCTGCAACTTAAAAAACCTAGATCTAACAACCACTTTCAGTTGAAAATGCCATTCAAAGGTTGATTCAATTTGAACTTCTAAGTCACGCACAGAAAAGGAACTACTGATCTCTCAAATATCAATTGTGGGAGACATGAAAAGATCATAGTGAAATAACTAAAGTTTCAGTCTTATCAATATTTAACATAAGGGAAATTGGCTCTTACCTGCTAATATTCGTTCCTGGAATACTATAGATCAGTCCTGGGTTTTGCATCCCTGCCAGCAGATGGAGACAGAGAAAGTTTCACTGACACTATACATAACCCAGTGTGCCACTTGCAGTCCCCTCAGATTTGACCTGTACCCAAGCCAAGATGAAAATTACACTAACAATCTTAAATGTAAACTCCCACACTGAGCAGGAGGAAGGTGAAGTTGTAATGAAAAGGAAAAATCATTCCCAACAAAATGAAGCAAGAAAACTGCGTAGAAAACCACCAACAATTCTGCTGCATATACCAACCCTCAGTACAAGCAGAAGATTCCCCCCACCCCACATACAATTGGCAGGTCTCTGGACTGATCTGTGCTATTCCAGGAACGAAAATTAACAGGTAAGAACCAATTTTCTTTTCCTGTTCATACCCCAAATCAGTCCAGACTCCTGGGATATACCTAAGCTCCCCTAAACAGGGTGGGACTTGGAAAGTCCTGCTCGCAGAACATTCTCACCAAAGCACACTGAAACTCGAGCCCCGACATCAAAGCGATAATGTCTGGTGAAAGGGTGTGACTTCCACATAGCTGCCCTGCAAATCTCCTGCAAATCTCCTGTGACTCAGCCTAAGTGGTCGCTCGAGAACGTGTCGAATGATCTCTTAATCCCTCCAGGTCACGCAACCCTTAGATATATAAGCCGAGCCAATTACCTCCTTCAGCCAACGCGCAGTTGTAGTCTTAGATGGCTTATACCCCTTCTTTGGACCACTGCACAGTACAAAGAGATGATCCGATCTCTGAAAATCATTAGTCACCTTCAGATATCTCAAAAAGGCCCGCCTTTCATCCAAACATCTAAGCTCTCTTGCATGAAATTTGGAGAAATCGAAATCTGGAAAGTCTGGAAGTTCCACAGTCTGACTAAAGTGGAATGCCAAAATCAACCTTGGCAGAAAGGAAGGCATTGTGCGTAATGATACCCCTGACTCTGAAATCTGCAGAAAAGATCTTGACATGATAAAGAACATGGCATACTGGGTCAGACCAAGGATCCATCAAGCCCAGCATCCTGTTTCCAACAGTGGCCAATCCAGGCCGTAAGAATCTGACAAGTACCCAAACACTAAGTCTATACCATGTTACCGTTGCTAGTAATAGCAGTGGTTATTATCTAAGTCAACTTAATTAATAGCAGGTAATGGACTTCTCCTCCAAGAACTTATCCAATCCTTTTTTAAACACAGTTATACTAACTGCACTACTCACATCTTCTGGCAAAAAATTCCAGAGTTTAATTGTGCGTTGAGTGAAAAAGAACTTTCTCTGATTAGTTTTTAATTTTTTTATTATACAATTTAACAAAATTTATTACAAGAATTTCTCTTGAAAAATGAAATACAGAGATGTTACATACATCCAATTACAATTACAATTGAAACCTTTTAAGGAAAATCTAACTTCTTCCATAACTCTGCAATAAAGTCCACCAACGATGGGGCCAAAAAGCAACAAGGTAGGCGATCCAATAAAGCCGTGAGGAAACAACAAAGAAGTGGATACCACAGAAAAGTGATGGGTAGTATTAGTTAAAAATTGCCTGACTCTGGCCGAGTTTAGCCACAATTAGTGGCTGCCTCAGGGGCTACAAACAAACATATAAATACATTTCATAAATCATAAATACATTAAAAATCATAAAATCATAAAAATGCAAATAATAAATGTCAATCACAGAAATATACATATCAATAAAAGTTGATATAAACAAACAGTCTATAAAACCTCACAAAAAATACATAAATATAACAATTACAAAAATCATTAAAACAATAAATAAATTAAAAGTGACAGTGGAAATGAAATGAAGGGCATGTGAGCAACATGGGACTAGGACTCCCTTGTGATGAAGGGAAGCTGCCACCACTATCATGACCCTTGGTGAACATCCGCGGTGTGGTGGCCAGGCCGAACGGAAGCACCCGGAATTGGAAGTGGAGTCCCAGAATGGTGAAGTGGAGATACTTCTGATGGTCGTGGCGGATTGGGATATGCAGGTAAGCCTCTGTTTGGTCAAGAGAGGTCAGAAATTCGCCTGACCGCTCACAGGGTCTCCATCCGAAAATGGGGCACCCGGAGTGCTCGGTTGACCCTCTTGAGGTCCAGGATCAGTCGGAAAGAGTCATCCTTTTTGGGCACGACGAAGTAGATGGAATACTGGCTGGATCCCTGTTCCTCCAGGGGTACAGGGACTATGGCCCCAAGCTCCTGTAGCCTGTCCAGAGTCTGGCACACCGCTGGACGCTTCCGAGAGCCGCAGGGAGAGATGAGAAAGCGATCGGGGTGTTCCCGAGCAAAGTCTAATGTGTAGCCGTTGGCGATCACATCGCGGACCCATTGATCCGACGTGATGTTGGCCCATTCCTTCAGAAAAAGGGACAGACGTCTACCTAAGGCGGGAGCAGAGGAATGGACTGGTCACATTTCATGGGGAGGACTTTGAGGTGGAACCGGAAGGGTTCGTATCCCGGAAGGGTTCGTATCCCGGAATGGCCGTCAGCCACAAAAGGAATGAGACCAAGACTGGGATCTAGTGGAGATGGGTCTTTGGGCAGCCCCTCTCGGCCGGTTGTACCTGCACTGACCCCTGAACCGAGAGCGTGAAGCAAAAAAGGATTTGGATTGCCAAGGGCGGTCCTCCGGCATCTTATGCACCTTATTGACCCCAAGAGATTTAATAATCTGCTTCAGGACCTCCCCGAAAAGAGCAACTTACCCTTGAATGGGAGAGTGCCCAATTGTGATTTAGAAGAGGAGTCCGCTGCCCAATTACGAAGCCAGAGGAGACGTCTAGCGGACACTGCCGAAACCATCGCTCTGGCTTGCACCCTGAGAAGATCGTAGTGGGCATCCGCCCCATACGCAATGCTGCCTTCCAGCCGCTCTGCCTGTTCCACCTCTGCAGACGGGAGGTCCTGGATACTGAGTAGTTTTTGGATCCACCGAAGGCTTGCCCGCTGCATGAGACTGCTACAGACTGTCGCCCGGACCCCGAGCGCTAAGACCTCAAAAATCCTTTTGAGGTAGACCTCCAATTTGCGATCCTGAAGATCTTTCAACACAGTTGCCTCCACGACTGGGATAGTAGTGCACTTCGTGATAGCGGAGACCGAGGCGTCTATCTTAGGGACCCGTAGCATATCCGGACACGGGTCTGGCAGCGGGAACAGCTTGTCCATGGCTCTGCTCACGCGCAAACTGGCTTCCGGTGTCTCCCATTCCCTGAGCAGTAACTGCATTAGCATCGGATGGAAAGGGAAGGTGCGCGGGAGTGCCCTCTGGCCGGCGAGGACTGGGTCGATGTTGCTAGAAGCTGCAGCAGACGCACTACCCTCCAGAGGGACATCTAAGCCCAACTCGGCCAGAACATGGGGTATAAGCGGATCCAGTTCTTCACGCTGGAAAAGACGCAACACCCTGGGGTCGTCCCCTCTATCGGTGGATTCAGAGAGAGGACATCGGCATCTGGGTCGAAGACCGGTATTACAGCAGGTGGATCCATGGGGGCTGGAGGGACCGGAACCATTGGGACCACCCGAACCCGGTTCGCCCCTTGAGAGTCTGGGATCCTGGGCCCCTGCACTGCAGCTGATCTAGGGACCTTGGCGGGAGGAGGGCAGGCAGGCAGCTGAGGATCTGGTGGGTCATCTGTTGTAGAAGGCTGGCAACATAAGCCTTATGGAGAACAAAATCAGCTGAAAAAAGTCCTGGAGAATTGCCTGGGAGAGGAGGAGGTGGGACAGCAGGCAGGGGGTCAGAATTGGCATCTGGGGGGTCCATGGGGCTTAAGAACATAAGAACATAAGAAAACATAAGAAAATGCCATACTGGGTCAGACCAAGGGTCCATCAAGCCCAGCATCCTGTTTCCAACAGTGGCCAATCCAGGCCATAAGAACCTGGCAAGTACCCAAAAACTAAGTCTATTCCATGTAACCATTGCTAATGGCAGTGGCTATTCTCTAAGTGAACTTAATAGCAGGTAATGGACTTCTCCTCCAAGAACTTATCCAATCCTTTTTTAAACACAGCTATACTAACTGCACGAACCACATTCTCTGGCAACAAATTCCAGAGTTTAATTGTGCGTTGAGTAAAAAAGAACTTTCTCCGATTAGTTTTAAATGTGCCCCATGCTAACTTCATGGAGTGTCCCCTAGTCCTTCTACTATCCGAAAGAGTAAATAACCGATTCACATCTACCCGTTCTAGACCTCTCATGATTTTAAACACCTCTATCATATCCCCCCCTCAGTCATCTCTTCTCCAAGCTGAAAAGTCCTAACCTCTTTAGTCTTTCCTCATAGGGGAGTTGTTCCATTCCCCTTATCATTTTGGTAGCCCTTCTCTGTACCTTCTCCATCGCAATTATATCTTTTTTGAGATGCGGCGACCAGAATTGTACACAGTATTCAAGGTGCGGTCTCACCATGGAGTGATACAGAGGCATTATGACATTTTCCGTTTTATTCATCATTCCTTTTCTAATAATTCCCAACATTCTGTTTGCTTTTTTGACTGCCGCAGCACACTGAACCGACGATTTCAATGTGTTATCCACTATGACACCTAGATCTCTTTCTTGGGTTGTAGCACCTAATATGGAACCCAACATCGTGTAATTATAGCATGGGTTATTTTTCCCTATATGCATCACCTTGCACTTATCCACATTAAATTTCATCTGCCATTTGGATGCCCAATTTTCCAGTCTCACAAGGTCTTCCTGCAATTTATCACAATCTGCTTGTGATTTAACTACTCTGAACAATTTTGTGTCATCTGCAAATTTGATTATCTCACTCGTCGTATTTCTTTCCAGATCATTTATAAATATATTGAACAGTAAGGGTCCCAATACAGATCCCTGAGGCACTCCACTGTCCACTCCCTTCCACTGAGAAAATTGCCCATTTAATCCTACTCTCTGTTTCCTGTCTTTTAGCCAGTTTGCAATCCACGAAAGGACATCGCCACCTATCCCATGACTTTTTACTTTTCCTAGAAGCCTCTCATGAGGAACTTTGTCAAACGCCTTCTGAAAATCCAAGTATACTATATCTACCGGTTCACCTTTATCCACATGTTTATTAACTCCTTCAAAAAAGTGAAGCAGATTTGTGAGGCAAGACTTGCCCTGGGTAAAGCCATGCTGACTTTGTTCCATTAAACCATGTCTTTCTATATGTTCTGTGATTTTGATGTTTAGAACACTTTCCACTATTTTTCCTGGCACTGAAGTCAGGCTAACAGGTCTGTAGTTTCCTGGATCGCCCCTGGAGCCCTTTTTAAATATTGGGGTTACATTTGCTATCCTCCAGTCTTCAGGTACAATGGATGATTTTAATGATAAGTTACAAATTTTTACTAATAGGTCTGAAATTTCATTTTTTAGTTCCTTCAGAACTCTGGGGTGTATACCATCCGGTCCAGGTGATTTACTACTCTTCAGTTTGTCAATCAGGCCTACCACATCTTCTAGGTTCACCGTGATTTGATTCAGTCCATCTGAATCATTACCCATGAAAACCTTCTCCATTACGGGTACCTCCCCAACATCCTCTTCAGTAAACACCGAAGCAAAGAAATCATTTAATCTTTCCGCGATGGCCTTATCTTCTCTAAGTGTCCCTTTAAATCTGGGGAAGAGTGAGGAAAAATCGGGTCCCTGCCCCCATCAGGCTCAGAATCTTCAGCAAAGTTTGGAGCCAAAATGTCCGCCGTTCCCGCAATTTTCAGGAACGGGGCCGTCCTTGCAGCGTGTCTGCCAGGCCTGGAATGACCAGCTGATCTCTCTGGCACAGAGGAGCCTTCCCCCCGTTCAAGCATCAAGAACACACTCCCTCGCGGAAGAGCCACGAAGCAGGCTCTCCACATGCGAGGCAAAAGGCCGATCGAGGCATAGAGGAGAGAGGGGGAGGGGCAGATCTGCCGTGGGTGAGATGGCAAGAATTGCCGGTGCCTGGCTGAGAGCAGGGAAGTGAAAGTTCAGCTACCTGCTCTTTCCCCCCATGGAAGGTGTTTTTTTTTTTTTAACTTGTTGGTAAAGTTGAAGAAGCAGAGGAATGAACTTCTCTGCAGCGGACCCGAGATATGCTTCGTCTCTGGGTCTGCGCGGGGGAGGGACTGGACTACCAGTTTCAACCCTAGACAGGCAGGTCACCGGGGAGGGTGCTAGGCTGAGGATCTCAAGGGGCAAAGCCCCCCTAGGCACCCAATAAGAGCAAGGGGCAAAACTGTTGCTCCCTACAAGAAATGAAAACTTTATTTATTTATTTATTAAAACTGAACATAGAAATTAATTACTTGCTTGATACAAATAAGACAGAAAGAGGGAGAAATTAGACTTTCCCAAACAATTTAGCTGTCTAGAGGGGAGCCGCACAGTCTACCATCTGCATCTGCTGGAGATAGAGAAATACTGAAGAGATGCAGGGTGAGCACTGTCCTCATATAGGATACCCTTTAGTTTTTTCTCCAACTCCATCTGCTGGACAGGAGGTTTAACCCACTGTCTGGACCGATCCGGGTATGTACAGGGAAAGAAGGAGATATTGTGAATTTCCTTAACAATACAGCCTTATATTGTCTTCCTGAAATGGCCAGGAAACAGTTTAATTTCAAGACTAGGAAAGTAGTAGTCTTGGAGGTGATAGTGGAGTTGAAGGTGGGGGAAGGCACCGGGGCTCGATAGCTACATGGCCAGGTTTTATAAATCCTGCAAACAGCCCTGGTTAAACCCCTTACGGCGATGTTTAATTTTGTGAAAGGAGGAGGTCAGTTGCTGCAGGGCCAAAATGTGGCTTGGATCACTGCCATCGCTAAAGGAGAGCGAGACCCTACACTTTGTGGGTCCTATAGGCCCATCTCTCTGATAAATCTTGATCTGAAGATCCTCACGCACGTAAAATACAGGGGTTACACGAGTGGCCAGGCCTGGCGTGAGCCGCGCACATTTTAGAAGGGGCCCAGTCACATGCGTAACCTTTGTTACGCGCATAAGAGCAGAGCTGAATAAAAGGGGCAGTCTGGGGGTTGGGAAGGGGCAGGGCTTGAGGTGCCGGTACAGTGGTCATTTGCCGCTGTGCCGCTGAAGCGCGTGCCTGCAGGGTGCCAGTGCGCGCAACCTGCTACAGCTCCTTTGGAGGAGCAACAGGTAAAAGGTAGACAGGATAGGCATGTGTGTGCGGCCTGCCGATTTTATAACATGCGTGTCCATGTGTGCGCACGCCGGGAAACGCGTGCACATGGATGTAGGTGCGCATGTACCAAAATCTACCCCCCTAAGCCTTTATGCTTTGAAGCAACTATAACATCACTTTTCTCTTTGATGGTGCAGGGGGGGGGGAGGGAGTGCAAGAGGAAATGGATTCAGATAACAACCAGCACAGGCCCTGACTTTTACAGTCTGGGGTACTGATGCGCACACATAAGTGAAAAAGCACAGAACTGCTTCCAAGGCCACGTCCATAAGCAAAACATTTCAGCACGCTCAGAATTTTCAAGAAGGCTCAACACCCAGTAAAAATGTTGCTAGCAGTACATTTTTTATGGGTTTCCATAAGGCTTGGGGATAACTGCACGGAGCAGCAATTGCTACCCTTAAGAGAAACATGGGGGTAACCTGCACGGCGCGGCAGATAATACCATAAGATGCTTGCTGGGCAGACTGGATGGATCATTTGGTCCGTTTCTGCTGTCATTACTATGTTACTATGTAGCCTTTTCTGTTGGAAAGGGATCGGTAGAACTAGGAGTCAGGATATGAAACTCCAAGGGGGGAAGACTCCGAACCATTAGGGGAGAGGGTGGAGGATGCCGGGAAGACAAGAACAGTAAATGAATTCAAAGGTTCATGGGACACAGGCTTGAGGTTGGAAATAAAGGAAGGGGATGGTGTAACATTTCTGCAAGGGGATAACCTGCACGGAGGAACAGAATGCATGGGGCTAAGTTGCATGGAGCAGCAGTTCCTACCACAAACAAATTGCTGGGCAGACTGAATGAACCATTTGGTCTTTATCTGCTGTCATTACGATGTTACTATGGAGCAGAGCTTAACAATTGCTTAATTGTTTAACAGCAATATTCTTATTGTTTTAGCAAATCTTGTAATCCACTTTTAGCAAAAACTATTTTTGGAAGTATGCAGAATAGAAATGAATTGAGATCAAACCATGCTTTGTACTGCAGAATTTTTAATCTGCTTCAGGCAGCTTTCGCGCACACACTTAACACTTTATTCAGGCATGCAAGCCAGTCATGATCACCTTAATGGGGTGCAAAATTCAATCTGTTTTCTAGTAAACAAACTAGATGTAAAAGATTTCAAATGAGGCACTGTTTAACATATATTTACATATATATACAACTATCCCTGCCAAAACCCAAAATAAATATGAGAGGTGAAGGCAAGCTCTTCAGTTTGGGAGTTAGATACTACAGTCTTCCCCCAAGTATTACCAAAAAAGAGTGAATTTAAAGGATGTCCAACGAGGTTTCATCAGATTATCTGTAACCATTAAGTAGCTATACGATCAGTAGAAAGCTTCAGGGGTGCGTCCCGTGCAATCTTTTTATAAGCGTCATTGCAGAAGAGTTGGCAGGAAAGGGTTGTGTTTTTGTAGATGATACAGAGAGCTGCAATAGATTGGACACTTCTCATGGAGTACAAAACTGAGGCGTGGTTGAGTGCTTGGCAGTTAAGATTCAACGTAAAGATGGGCAGAGCTCTGGCTTTTCCACCAGGCCTTTAGTGCCACACCCATGACTACCTCCACCCTGAAAGCTTTCCTCCATGCCTTAAAAATGACTAAAACTGTGCAACATTATTTCTGACGCCTTTAAAATGCCTGGTAGCATTTCTGAGGCTGGAGCTTGTATGATGTTGTTTTCTCACGTCAGGTTCAATCTTCACTGTCTAATCTAGTGACTGCTATGAAGCTTTTTAATATGTTGTACCCACGGAAAGAATGAATCTGGGGTGGGGGGAGAGAGACCTTGGGGTGAGAGTGTCTGATGATCTCAGCCAGGTCTCTTCTTCATCCTTTTTTGTTTTGTACTGACCCTGGCCAGTCATGGCACATTTTCTGAGGTTTGGTACATCCTGTGTGTCATACGTCAACACCACTTACTGACCACAGCAATACTCATAAAACACATCCACCCCCTCAAAAGCTTTGTCAACTCGAAACTCAACCACTCCTCAAGCCACCCCGGCTCTATTCTCTTCCTGTAGCCTTTCTGCATCTCACCTACTACCCCCGCACACCTACCTCCTCCCCTTCCCCTTCTGTGGGGTGGACGTTACTTACCCTTTCAACTAGTGCTAGGACTATGGGGTAGCCCTTGAAACTAACAGCTAAAAGATGTAAAACTAATTAGAGAAAGTCTTTTTTTCACTCAATGCAAAATCAAGCTGTGGAATTTGTTGCTGGAGTACGTGGCCAAGGCGACGAGCAGAGCTGGGTTTAAAAAAGGTTTGGACAATTATTAACCAGATGACTTTAGAAACCCCATCCTTATACCAAGGAGTAAGCAAAAAGAAACTGGATCTACCTTTTGGGATTGGCCAGAGTCAGACACAGGATGCTGGGCTTGATGGACCTTTGTTCTGACCCAGTATGGCACTTACATACTCTCTCCCTCCTGCAACTCCCATCTCTCGTTATCCCTCTCCTCCCCCTTCCACTACCTCATCTCTTCTGCTATCCTCTGTCTCCCTGCCTTATTCACCTTTTTGTAATTTTGTTTTTATTTTTGCCATGTTTTGTGGCTTACATTCAGATACTGCAGATAGTTTATAACGGTCCAAAAGCAAAAACACAAAACTCTTTTCAAAGTGTACTAAGGTCTTATTTTTTTTTATTTAAAATAAATCCTTCTGCAATCAATTTAGGCAGGTAGTTTAAATAAATTCCTAAATGCGATATCTTCAAGAGCTCATCACTCACTCCCTTTTCATTTCTTTCTGGTAAAAGACCCCAAACAAAGCCCGAGCATGCTACATCTCCTCTGCCCTGTACACGTGGAGGATCTGAGGTGCAGCTCATCAGGTACTGCTGCCATCTTCATCATCGCTCCAGTCTGCAGGCATGTCAGTCCCAAAATATCGATCCCCGAAGTTACCTGAAGACAGGTGAGAGAGAGGAGGTGGTTACACTGCAGAATCTGGGAGGCATTGCACGAGCAGCTTCTGCCACCTTAGCACCACAAAGAGGAAATATACAATTAGTTGAAATTCTCCATTTACCTATTCTAGAATTAATTAATTAGGGATAAACGTCTGGTGTTATTTAAGTCACTCTTGCAAAATATTCTGCTATTCTAACAGACTACTCAGTATCATTTCTGTACCTCTACAACGTTAAGAGTATCAAATACAATCACTGAACAAAACAGAGGATCTGCCAGGAGCAGAAGGAAAGGGAATTCAGAGTAAATGGGCTGGGGAAGGTGAGAGAAAAGAGAGAGGCGGGGAGGAAGGTCCCCAGACTTAGGCAGCAAGGGATCTAAACAGAATTAAACCTAATGTCACCTGCTACGCACCACATTCCACCCAGTATTGAGTGAGAATATTGCTCTTGGGTGAATCAGCAGCACTGGGTGCGCTGTGCTTTCTGCAAGTCCATGACGCAGCCTGCGCTACAGCCCTGCACTATACAGTGTGGACAGTTCACAGCAGGTGCATAAGAGAATGCCGCTTACCTATGCCAGGGATGATGCGGAAGAGGTCATTCACTTTCTTGTCCACTGCTGTCGTGATTATCTTCACTTGTGGAAAAGCATAAGCCACAGAATGTACACCCATCTCAGCCATCAAGAGAGACAGCAGGAAGATCTTATCCTCAGGAACATCATGATCCTAACCAGGTGAGAAAAACTGCAGGTGTCACATCCAGCTCTGCTAGCAGCACCCCTATTCCAGTACTGAGTTTGTCAAGCACAGCTCTGGCCGATGCACCTCACTCCTGCTCTGCAGCACCCCCTGCTATTCCAGTACTGAGACCCTCACACACAGCTCTGCCCTGCAGCGCCTCCTGCTATTCCAGTACTGAGACCCTCACACACAGCTCTGCCCTGCAGCGCCTCCTGCTATTCCAGTACTGAGACCCTCACACACAGCTCTGCCCTGCAGCGCCTCCTGCTATTCCAGTACTGAGACCCTCACGCACAGCTCTGCCCTGCAGCACCTCCTGCTATTCCAGTACTGAGACCCTCACACACAGCTCTCCCTGCAGCACCTCCTGCTATTCCAGTACCGAGACTCTCACACACAGCTCTGCCCTGCAGCACCTCCTGCTATTCCAGTACTGAGACCCTCACACTCAGCTCTGTCAATGCAGCACCTCCTGCTATTCCAGTACTGAGACCCTCACACACAGCTCTGCCCTGCAGCACCTCCTGCTATTCCAGTACTGAGACCCTCACACACAGCTCTGCCCTGCAGCACCTCCTGCTATTCCAGTACTGAGACCCTCACACACAGCTCTGCCCTGCACCTCCTGCTATTCCAGTACTGAGACCCTCACACACAGCTCTGCCCTGCAGCACCTCCTATTCCAGTACTGAGACCCTCACACACAGCTCTGCCCTGCAGCGCCTCCTGCTATTCCAGTTCTGAGACCCTCACACACAGCTCTGCCCTGCAGCACCCCCTATTACAGTACTGAGACCCTCACACACAGCTCTGCCCTGCAGCGCCTCCTGCTATTCCAGTACTGAGACCCTCACACACAGCTCTGCCCTGCAGCACCCCCTATTCCAGTACTGAGACCCTCACACACAGCTCTGCCCCGCAGCACCTCCTGCTATTCCAGTACTGAGACCCTCACACACAACTCTGCCCCGCAGCACCTCCTGCTATTCCAGTACTGAGACCCTCACACACAGCTCTGCCCTACAGCGCCTCCTGCTATTCCAGTACTGAGACCCTCACACGCAGCTCTGCCCTGCAGCACCTCCTGCTATTCCAGTACTGAGACCCTCACACACAGCTCTGCCCTGCACCTCCTGCTATTCCAGTACTGAGACCCTCATACACAGCTCTGCCCTGCACCTCCTGCTATTCCAGTACTAAGACCCTCACACACAGCTCTGCCCTGCACCTCCTGCTATTCCAGTACTAAGACCCTCACACACAGCTCTGCCCTGCAGCACCTCCTGCTATTCCAGTACTGAGACCCTCACACACAGCTCTGCCCTGCAGAACCCCCTGCTATTCCAGTACTGAGACCCTCACACACAGCTCTGCCCTGCAGCGCCTCCTGCTATTCCAGTACTGAGACCCTCACACACAGCTCTGCCCTGCAGCACCTCCTGCTATTCCAGTACTGAGACCCTCACACACAGCTCTGCCCTGCAGCGCCTCCTGCTATTCCAGTACTGAGACCCTCACACACAGCTCTGCCCTGCAGCACCTCCTGCTATTCCAGTACTGAGACCCTCACACACAGCTCTGCCCTGCAGCGCCTCCTGCTATTCCAGTACTGAGACCCTCACACACAGCTCTGCCCTGCAGCACCTCCTGCTATTCCAGTACTGAGACCCTCACACACAGCTCTGCCCTGCAGCACCTCCTGCTATTCCAGTACTGAGACCCTCATACACAGCTCTGCCCTGCAGCACCTCCTGCTATTCCAGTACTGAGACCCTCACACACAGCTCTGCCCTGCACCTCCTGCTATTCCAGTACTAAGACCCTCACACACAGCTCTGCCCTGCAGCACCTCCTGCTATTCCAGTACTGAGACCCTCACACACAGCTCTGCCCTGCAGCGCCTCCTGCTATTCCAGTACTGAGACCCTCACACACAGCTCTGCCCTGCAGCGCCTCCTGCTATTCCAGTACTGAGACCCTCACACACAGCTCTGCCCTGCAGCGCCTCCTGCTATTCCAGTACTGAGACCCTCACACACAGCTCTGCCCTGCAGCACCTCCTGCTATTCCAGTACTGAGATCCTCACACACAGCTCTGCCCTGCAGCACCTCCTGCTATTCCAGTACTGAGACCCTCACACACAGCTCTGCCCTGCAGCACCTCCTGCTATTCCAGTACTGAGACCCTCACACACAGCTCTGCCCTGCAGCACCTCCTGCTATTCCAGTACTGAGACCCTCACACACAGCTCTGCCCTGCAGCACCTCCTGCTATTCCAGTACTGAGACCCTCACACACAGCTCTGCCCTGCAGCACCTCCTGCTATTCCAGTACTGAGACCCTCACACACAGCTCTGCCCTGCAGCGCCTCCTGCTATTCCAGTACTGAGACCCTCACACACAGCTCTGCCCTGCAGCAACCCCTGCTATTCCAGTACTGAGACCCTCACACACAGCTCTGCCGTGCACCTCCTGCTATTCCAGTACTGAGATCCTCACATACAGCTCCTTTACAGTAATATATTTTCTAGACTTCTTTCATGGGTCTGAACAGCTGCCTTTACCTTACCAGCAATACTCTCACTGCCATCATTGCAGCCGCACCCGTGGAAACTGTGCAATCCATCAAGATCACATGATCTTCACCAATGTCCTTTGGCAACCTCAGGTAGTGCAGCTGGTGAGACACAGAAGATGGAAGAGAGAAGGGAGGAAAAGCAATAGGGGAGGAGAAAGGGAAGGCGAGAGAAAAGGATAGGGATGGAGAAAGGATAGTAAGAGATAGAGGCAGATGGTTGGAGGAGGTGGCAGGGGTATTGGAGGGAGAGAGAGAGAGGAGGCAAAATTCAAAACTGCTCATTACACTACTAAGACGTCCTTCTCATGTTGGTTTCCACTGGTTTTGTAGCATTCCTCTGCCATGCGGGCTTGATCCCATTTCTGAAGGGCAGACCTGGAAAAGCTGCACCTGTATCAGATTGCAACAGCAGCATCAGGCAATCAAATGCTTCTGTCACCTAATTCATCCATGGAAATGTTGCATGTTACAGGCTCAGGGCAAATAACCTGTCAGAAGAGGGGGCAGACAGTACTGGGGTAGAATTTAAGCAATCTTGGAATAGATACTGAGCAGGAAGAGGGTTAAGAGGTTGGGAGCCCCGAGTTTGGTTAAAATATGTACCCCGAATGAAGATGACGAGCAAGAGAAGACAACAAAACTGGCTTGGATAAGGACAGATATCCTGCACGTCAATGTTTCCCAACCCTCTCCTGGAGTGCATACCCAACCAAGTAGGGTTTTCAGGAAATTGATAATGAATATGCATGAGAAAGAGTTGCATACATTGGAGACTTGGGGTATGTAAATCTATTGCAAGTATATTCATTGTGGATTCCTGAAAACTCAACTGGATTGGTACCTTTAGGAGAGGGTTGGGAAGCACTACTACAAGTAATCAGTTTTGTAGACTACCAGTAGGGCTATATCCTTTGTCTGAGATTAAACAGGCCAGCTAGTCCTTATCTGACTTCATTGAATATGGTACCATCTCAGGACAAATGGCATTTCCCTCAGCATGATTCCCATTCAGTTCTCAAGGCAACAATTGTGCCCCATACTCCTGGGACATGTCCGAGACAACTGATGATCCAAACATCTGTGCAATTAATTCATTCAGTTGTTATTCTGTAATGTCCAGTGTGGGAGGTTTCATTGCTCTTCTGAGCTGAGAGGGAAGTAGAAATTACTACTTACCTGATAATTTCCTTTTCTTTAGGACAGACAGATGAATCCAGAACCAGTGGGTTATGCACCTCTACCAGCAGGTGGAGACGGAGCAAAGTGAAGTCACAGTATATATACTCCTGCAGTGACATCAGCCTGCCAGTATTCACTTCAAAAGCAACTGTGGACGGATTAGCAAAAACGTGATTAAAAACAGACAACCAATACTGTACTCAAACAACAAGATACACTGATCAAGAATGGATTAACACTGGTCTAGGGACTGGATTAACACTCACCAGTAATCCCTGGAAACACGTAGACATTCAGGAGGACCATAATGCACTCATTCGGCAGCAAAGGGAGGGAAGCTGGATTCATCTGTCTGTCTTAGCATCCAGTCAGATGAATCCGGAACAAGTGGGATGTACCCAAGCTACTCCCGAACAGGGTGGGAGACTGCCTGAGGTCCAGTCAAAACCGCACATGCAAAGGCTGCTTCTTCCCGGGCCTGAACATCCAGATGATAATATCTGGAAAAGGAGGGTAGGGAGGACCATGTCGCAGCTCAGCAAATGTTTACGGGAGACAACACTCTAACCTCCATCCATGATACTGCCTGAGCTCCAGTGGAATGAGCCCTAACCCGAGTGGGTAATAGCTTTCAACTGCCACATATACAGCCATGACCACCTCCTTAATCCAGCAAGCTATTGTAGCCTGTGAAGCTGGTTCACACTGTTTTTCTCTACCATGAAGGACGAAAAGGCAATCCATCTTTCGGAAAGGTTTAGAAACCTCCAGATACCTTACGACATGTCTCTTGATATCCAAGGGATGCAACAGGCGGTATTCCTCTGCATCTCTTTCCTTATCCAAGGACGGTAAGGAAATGGCACCTTCATTGTAAAGTTTTTGCTATTTTTTTTTCTATTTGTGCCCTATTGTAAACCGTTATGATGGTAAATAACTTAATGACGCTACAGAAAAACTTTTAAATAAATAAATAAAACTCCTCGGACCTCTCCGTGGGCCTCGCGGAGAGATGCCGCCGGCAGCGCCACGCCCCTCCCTAGGCGCAACCGCATCAGTGAATGATTTAAAGGGCCCGCGGTGGGAACCTGGCCGCGGACCCGGATGCTGACGTCAGATCCTTCAGCACATAAATACTCAGGTCGCAATCCTCAGCGTTGCCTTTGCAACAGGTCTCCTTGGTCTCCTGTTCCTGGTTTCAGAGTGCTCGTTGCTGCAGTACTTGTTTGTTTGTGTTCCTGATTCTCCAAGTTCCTGGTTCCTGTTCCACTGTTCGTCTCATCTGACTTTGCCTACCTGCCTTCTCCAAGCCTGACCATGCCTGCCTTCTCCGTGCCTTGACCATTGCTATGTCTGACCACGCTTGTTCTCCGTGCCTTGAACTTTGCTAATTACGACTTCGCCTCAGACTCTCTTGAGTCCAGAGTTCCATGTTGCTTGCTACACCTTCCAAGTCCTGCCCGCTTCTACTCCAGTTTGACAGTGACACCTCAGTCCATATCCCATGGACATGGACTATTAAGGCTTCGGGCTCCCTTTGCTCAGGCACCTTCAGTATCCTCCTGTTCCTTGGTGCTTGGATTTCCATTCCGCGTCCTGTCTGGGATAGGATCACACCACCTGCTGGCTGCTGTCTCTGGGCTGAACCAGCTACTACTGATACCCAACCTCGAAGCCCGCCTAAGTCCTGCTGGCCCCAGCACCCGAAGGCTCAACCCTAGGGGAACGTGGGCTGGTATAGGTGAAGCGCCAGTGGCCTCCAGCTTCAGCCCACTCCGCCTGCTGACAGTGGGGACCCGTAGGCCCTCGCCTACGGGTTGCATCAACCCCACCCCAGCCCAAGGATCCACCTCCTATGCAACACTTGGCGCTTAAATGCAAAACCAGAAAAGGGAGAGGCCACCACCTGAGGAACTGAGCTGACAGGATTGAGCGGTACTGAGGACTATGCCTGAAGACAGGAGTACAATCCCTGAAAAAATTATACCCAAGAAAAAGTAGAAAGAACCATGCCAAAAATAGAAGGCACTTGAGTGGTGCCCACTGAGCTGCCAACCCCTGCTAAGGAACCAGACAAAGGAGTTCCAATATCAGGCGTTTCTCCTGACATAACTTTACCCATAACCTCATCAGGCTGGGAAGAACCAGGCTTAGCAAAATCAGAGGAAGACAATCCTCCCTGAGCTTCAAAACAGTGCTGGCACAAATTAGAGGGCATGCCAGGATGAGATGCCTGAATATGACAAGGCAAGGCGCTTAAGCTTCTTAGCTATAAGTGCCATTATACATTTTTTTTTATATGCATCCAAAATTTAGGCATCCAAGAGCTAGGCGCCGCTCGACTTAAGCATACACAAACATATGTATAAGTGGGTGCACAGGATAAGCATGCGTCCAAGCTGGGCGCTGCTTAACGTGGACACCCAAACCGGGTGGATGCACAACCTGGATGCATACTGGGACGCACTGCTGAAAAGATGTCCTATAGAGGGGCAGCCGAATGCATAGACAAAAAGTGTGTGAAAACTGATGTGGCCTACCACGCGGTGCGCAATGGAAAAGCCTCGGAGCAGGAACTAGCCTCAAGAATGCTCAATCTGCCAGGCTGCCCCCTTGTCCCTGGACCTCCTTGGAGTGGGATGATTGTCGAAATGGTGCGCCGAGCTCAGAGACCGGGAAGGGGAATCCCTGACATCTCTCCTTCACTGTCACTGTAAGATCTCGCTCTCTTTTTTTTAATCTTACCTGAACTCAGCCCTTCCCCGCTGAGTACAGGGATGGTCTCCAGCTGTACAATCAGCTAAGTCCATGTTGGCTGAAAAACCAGTTACCGGACCAAGGCACACATCTGAGGGACCACGGAAATAACCTCAGGAATTCTCAACTGGGAAGAGATCATTTGGTATCACCACAGGAGAGCAGGGCAATCAATTTTCCTTTGAACTTCTCCTAAAATTTGAAGCATTCCCCAGTAGGGAGATGCACTTCCACCATCTGCTGGAGACAGGGAATACTGGCAGGCTGGGGTCACTGCAGGAGTATATATACTGTGATGTCAGTTTGCTTCGTCTCCATCTGCTGGGAGAGGTGCATAACCCACTGGTTCTGGATTCATTTATCTAGATGCTAAAAAAAAAAAGCTTGGTTTCTTTTGCTGTAGTTAGGGGTTTTGAATCCTGAGTGATCATTATAGAATAACACCTGGATTTCCAGAAAATTACACTGCAAATTTCTGAAATCCTGACCTGTCTCAGTTCACTGACACTGTTCCTAGAACATGCTGCAGCCTATCATAGTAAGTTTGTTATGAAAGGTGGCATTGACTTGTGACCTTGTGCCAGTTGCACTGCCCAGTCTCATTTCCTACCTCCGGCTCGCCCGTGTACGGGTTGGTTTGGATTAGGATGGTGCCAATTCGGACATCTTTACATACAGCCCGTAACGCAGGTTCCATAGTCTCCCCTGCTCTCAGGACTGACACTCCTGTAATCTGCAATACACAGAAAACAGGATATTCTGTTGCCATCCTGATTGTCTTGACCAGCTTGTCCTCCTGCAGTCCTTCTCACTTCCTTTCCTCACACCACTCATGAACAACGTCTTCAAATGCTTGCCCCTACCAATGAACCATCCTGATTGGAAGGTCGACTGGGCCTTGTGCCCGGTCGGCCAAAATAATATGATGCCAGGCACACTTAGGGAGCAGGCCCATGGGGTGTGGGTGGGTGGTGAGGTCATGGTCGCTGGGTGTCAGGTTGCTAGCAGGGGCTAAGGGAGGAGAGGGGGCTGGTGTAAGCCTCAGCGGATATCTCCTGGCTCACCAGCCATTAGGCTTTTGAATTTTGTTGTGGTGGCAGCATTCGATTGGCTCCCAGTGCTGAGGCGGTAAGGAATGGGTGGGGTTTAAGCTACGAGATGCCAGTCTAGTGTCATTTGACTGGCATCTCTGCTGCTGTCAAGATCGTTTCCTCCCACACGTCCTTATTCTTGGATTCCTTGTTGTATGGGGTTTGTTATGTCGCAGCTGGGGGGGGGGGGGGGGGTGTTTGAGGCAGGTGGCCCGAGCTACTTGGGTTCAGATTTATTTAATTTGCTGCTAAGTTTCGCTCCTCTTATAACTTGTCTTAAGAGGACAACTCGGTGCAGTTGTCTACTATGGGCTCCTTGCTGGGTGGTGGCGGGGGTCCACTGGCTCGGGTCCTTGCTGGGGCCACAATACTGAGTAAGGCTTTCGGAACTTGCTAGCCGGGCAGCTAGAGCTGATCATCTTGTTGGGTGGTGGCGGATGGTTACTGGACGTTACCTAATTTTGGTGTACCTGGGCTCGGGCACCTCCTGTATTATGTAATAAAGCTGTGGCCCAGGTGATTCCAACTTCTTGTCTGCGATTTCTTTAACTTTGTAAAAGGGCGGATGCGAGCGTGCGAATGTCCTGACTGCCTATTTTATGTCTTTACCAGCTTGTCTCCTGCAGACCTTCTCACTTCCTTTCCTCAAACCACTCATGAACAATAAGTCTACATACACTGCTTCAAATGCTTGCCCCTAGCAGTGAGAATGCAAAATCACAGGGAAAAGTGAAACTGCTTAACTGTAAATGAGTTTTTCTAATAACAGCCTTAATGTGTGCAGCGGGGTGCCAAACCTCAGTATATGCTGAGAAGCATAGAAGAGTGACGACTAGGACATCCCTCGTCTCATACACATATCTGCATATATGGCTCTTCCGGCAAGCCTATCCAGAATCGCAGGAACACTCCGACACCGGTCAAAGAGCAAAATAGTCCACTATAAGTTCCACGACCGCCCATACCCCCTCAAGGCCCTATTACGCCTGATCTGGACAGACCACATGTTTTAAAAAGACTCCTTTGTTGATGCATTAGTTCTCTAGCTCATGTATTACTCATGGTTTTTTTTGTTTGTTTTTTTTTGCCCATCAACACTGTTCTCAGTTACCTGTATATCCCTATTTAGCCTACCCTCTTTTTTAACTATTCCCTACATTTATTCATGTTATTTTGACGAGTTATTGTTGTCTATTTAATAATTATGTTCTTATGTTCAGAAACTCTGTTTAATGTAACGCCTCAACCGCGACAGTTTTGTTCTATGTAAACCGACCTGATTTGATATTTGTATTGAGAATGTCGGTATATAAAAATCCTAAATAAATAAATAAATAAATCTAGAGAAGTGCAGAGCTCATCCTTTGAGTCTCACAGAACTACTGCTTAACTTGGTTTAGTTCTGACCAGGTCCGGCGCCACCGGGTGTGCATACTTAGAAAACCTTTGTACACATTGTATCTCTGGGGTACACCTTAGAAAACCTTTGTATACATTGTATCTCTAGGGTACACCTTAGAAAACCTTTGTATAGCAAAATTGCTTACCTTGTAATAGGTGTTATCCCAGGACAGCAGGATGTAGTCCTCACATATGGGTGACATCAGTAATGGAGCCCTATGTACGGAAAACTTCTGTAAAAGTTTCTATGAAACTTTTGACTGGCACCAGAGTGCCTACTGAGCATGCCCAGCATGTCATGATATTCCCTGCCACAGGGGTCTCCCTTTAGTCTTTGTTTGTAGCAAATAGCGTTAGCCAAAAATAAAACAATAAAACGTATCGGACCCAACTCCGCGGGGTGGCGGGTGGGTTTCGTGAGGACTACATCCTGCTGTCCTGGGATAACACCTATTACAAGGTAAGCAATTTTGCTTTATCCCAGGACAAGCAGGATGCTAGTCCTCACATATGGGTGATTAGCAAGCTAGAGGCTGAGTCATTTGGTGTTGAAATGACCGTAAGGTATTGTTATTGAAATGAATCAGTCGAAATCACAGCAGGTTGGATGTAGAAGGAGTTGGGATCAAACTGGAAACAAGTTCTTTAAGACGGATTGTCCATATGCTGAATCTTGTCTTCCTTCTTTGTCTAAACAGTAGTGAGCTGCAAAGGTGTGAAGAGAACTCCATGTTGCTGCTTTACAAATGTCCAGAATAGGTACAGAGCGAAGGTGTGCTACTGAGGTTGACATTGCTCTGACTGAATGTGCGTTTACTCGCCCTTGGAGAGTAAGGCCTGCTTTTTCATAACAAAATTGTATGCAATCTGCTAGCCAGGTTGACAGAGTATGCTTACCCACTGCTTTACCTGGTTTGTTTGGATCATAGGACACAAACAGCTGATTTGATCTTCTTTGGGCTGCAGTGCGGTTTAAATAGAAAGATAACGCACGTTTACAGTCCAAAGTGTGTAAGGCTCTCTCTCCCTGGTGAGAGTGAGGCCTAGGAAAAAATGTAGGTAAAACTATGGTTTGGTTTAAATGAAATTCCGTGACAACCTTAGGAAGGAATTTTGGATGTGTACGGAGGACTACTCTGTCATGAAGGAACTTCGTGAAGGGTTCATATGTGACTAGTGCTTGTAGTTCACTGACCCTTCTAGCTGATGTAATGGCTATGAGAAATACCGTTTTCCAAGTAAGGAATTTAAGGTCACAGGTATTTATGGGTTCAAATGGAGAACGCATAAGCTTGGTTAAAACTACGTTCAGGTCCCATTGAATGCTTGGGGAATGAATTGGAGGTTTAATGTGAGTTAGGCCTCTCATGAATTTACTGACGAGAGGCTGTGTGGATAGAGGCGCATCTCCTAGCTTGTTATGATAAGCTGAGATTGCACTTAAGTGTACCCTTACAGATGATGTCTTAAGACCAGAGTCTGAGAGATGGTAAAGGTAATCTAGTAGCGAGGTAGTGGGGCAAGTGAAAGGATCTAAATCTTTCTGAGTGCACCATAAAGTAAATCTTTTCCATTTGTAGGAATAATTCTTTCTAGTGGAAGGTTTACGTGCAGCTATTAGTACCTGAGATATATTAGCTGAAAGGTTGAATGGTTGCAAGATCAAGCTTTCAACATCCATGCTGTCAGGGACAGGGATTGAAGGTTGGGATGGCGCAACTGTCTCTGTTCCTGAGTTATGAGAGTGGGAGCTACTCCCAGGCGAATTGGATCCCTGACTGAGAGATCTAGCAGTGTGGGGAACCATACTTGTCGAGGCCAATATGGGGCTATGAGTATCATGGACCCCTTGTCCTGTTGTAGCTTTACTAATGTTTTGGTTATGAGCGGTATTGGTGGATACGCGTATAACAGGCCTGAGTTCCAATGGCGGGCAAACGCGTCCTTTGGTAGGCTGTTCTGTTGTCGGAGACGAGAGCAGTAATTGTTCACTTTGTAGTTCAGATGTGACGCAAAGAGATCTATTGTTGGTTGACCCCAGCGTTGAAATATCTTGGTTGCTATCGCTGGGTCGAGGGACCACTCGTGTGGTTGGAAGTGACGGCTGAGGCGATCCGCTACTGTGTTGTGGATGCCTGCTAGGTAGGTGGCCCGTAGTAGAATTGAGTGTGCTAGGGCCCAGTCCCATATTTGAGCTGCTTCCTGACAAAGGAGGTACGAGCCCGTACCACCCTGCTTGTTGATGTACCACATGGCTACTGTGTTGTCCGTTTGGATCAGAACAGTCTTGTGTGAAAGGCAGTCCTTGAATGCATATAGAGCATAGCGTATAGCTCGAAGCTCCAGGAAATTTATCTGAAAGGAGGCTTCTTGATTTGTCCACTTGCCCTGTGTTTTCAGATGAGCAATGTGCGCTCCCCATCCCAAGGTGGACGCATCTGTAGTTAAAGTCACTTGTGGAACTGGTTGCTGGAAAGGTAGGCCTTTGAGCAAGTTGATTGGTGATGTCCACCAGAGAAGGGAAGACTTCAGCTCTGGTGTTATCTGGATGTGAGTGGACAGTGGCTGAATGGCTTGAATCCATTGAGATTTCAGTGTCCATTGCATTAGTCGCATGGTCAGTCTGGCCATGGGAGTGACGTGAACTGTTGAGGCCATGTGTCCGAGTAGGATGAGGCACTGATGAGCTGTGACTGTATGTTGATTGCGAATAGAATGTACTAGGAGAACGAGCGATTGAGCCCGGTCTTTCGGAAGAAAGGCCTTTGCTGTGATGGTGTTGAGATCTGCACCTATGAACTGCAACTGGTGAGATGGTGTGAGATGGGATTTGTCGTAATTGATGAGAAATCCCAAGGAGTGAAGCAATCTTATTGTGAGATGGAGAGAAGTGACAGCTCCGCTCTGTGTATGACTTTTGATGAGCCAATCGTCCAAGTAGGGGAACACATGCACTTGTTGCTTGTGAAGATGTGCCACCGCTACTGCTAGACATTTTGTGAATACTCGAGGTGCTGATGCAAGGCCGAATGGTAGCACCCTGTATTGGAAGTGTTGACCTTGTACCAGAAATCGCAGGTACTGTCGATGAGGTGGAAAAATGGGAATGTGAGCGTAAGCGTCTTGAAGATCCAGAGAGCAGAGCCAATCTCCTTTTTGAAGAAGAGGTAGCATGGTGCCTAAGGACACCATCCTGAATTTTTCCTTCTTTAAAAATTTGTTGAGATTTCTGAGGTCCAGGATAGGACGTAGACCCCCGGTTTTCTTTGGAATGAGGAAATATCGGGAGTAGAATCCTCTGCCCCACTGAGGCCTGGGAACTCTTTCGATGGCCCTGGCAGTCAGGAGGGTAGATAATTCTGCTTGCAGGATTGTGTAATGATGAGACACTGTCCAAGACGGAATAGGGGGATTGTCTTTTGGTACAGTGAGGAAGTCCAAGTGGTACCCCTGAGATATGATTGAGAGTACCCATTGGTCTGTAGTGATGGAGGTCCAAGTTTGAAGATGGTGAGCAACTCGGCCTCCAACCGGTACTTGTGGATAAGGATTTTGAGAATGACTCATGCCCTCTGGTTGTACTTCAAAATCCGGAAGTGGACGCCGCAGGCGGAGGTTGTTGAGGCCTAGCAGGTCTTTGGCGAGGCTGAGACCGTTGAGCAGGTCTTTGTTGTCTGGGCCTGGCTACTGGTGGATAATACCGCCTAGGGCGGTAATATGGCTTTCTTTGTTCCCTTCTTGGAGGTCTCCTTGAAGGTTGATGTACCTCTTGTGGCAGCTGAGAAAGCTGTTTGAGGGTTTCTGTGTGGTCTTTGATGGTGGCCACCGCCTCCTTCACCTTATCGCCAAAGAGGTTCTCCCCTAAGCAAGGCAGGTCCGCCAAGCGCTCCTGTACCTCTGGTCTCAGCTCTGAAGATTTGAGCCAGGCCCATCTTCTAGCTGTTATTCCGGATGCAGACAATCTGGATGCTGTTTCAAATGAATCATACGTGGCTCGAACCTCGTGTTTCCCTGCCTCTAGGCCTTTATGTACGAGGTTGTGAAATCCTTCCTGAAGATGGTCAGGTAACTGATGAGACAGGGATTCAACTTGTTTCCATAGGTCACGCTGGTAGTGATTCATGAAAAGCTGGTATGAATTTATCCTAGATACCAGCATGGCAGCTTGGAAGATCTTCCGGCCAAGATTGTCCAAGAACCTATTATCCTTTCCAGGAGGTATGGAGGCATGTTGTTTTAATCTTTTGGCTTTCTTTTGAGCCGACTCAACCACCACTGATTGGTGTGGTAGTTGAGTTTTTTGGAATCCTGGGATGGGTTGTACTAGATAAGTGGCATCCGCCCGCTTATTTACAGCTGCCACCGAACCAGGGTGTTCCCATATCCTGTACATAAGTTCTTGTAAAACTTCATGAACAGGAATAGCAAGAATTTCCTTGGGAGGGTCTACGAATTGAAGCACCTCCAAGGTTCTTTGCCTGCTGTCTACTTCAGAAATGAGAGAGAAAGGAATTGTTTGAGACATTTCTTTAATAAAGTTGGAGAAAGACAGATCCTCCGGTGGTGACTTTCTTCTATCTTCTGGCGGAGAAGGCTCAGAAAGGAGGTCTTCATCCGATGAGAATTCTTGGTCACTATCATCCAGAGGATGCTCCAACGGCCTAGTAGGCTTAGCTGGCATTTCGGATAGTGGAGTCTGAGGTCTGAGGGGTGGCGGGACACCCGAGGGACCTGGTATTGGCTCTTGACTGTCATCTACATCTATAGGTTGTGGAAAAGATGAGAAGCAATGGATTAGTGAGTCCAGCTTGTCCATTAATGGTTGAAAAATGGACTCTTGAGAAGGCATCGAGGGTGCCATCGGGGTCGATGGCCGTAGTGGAATCGATGATAACCGGGGAATCGGCAGTGCTGGATCCGGTGGTTGCGGCCTAGGTAGAACCGGTGATGGAATCGGCGCCATCGAGGAGAGCGGTGATTTCCTTGGCATCGGTAGTGAAGGAATCGGTGATGGAACCGGAGATCCTCCTATGACCGGTGTCGATGGCAGAACCGGAGTGGCAGGCCGTGGCATCGCCTCGAGAAAGGCATCCTTAACCGCTTGACGTATGTAACTGTCAAGTTCCGCCCGCATGGATGATGCGAACAGAGCACCCATGGGGGGAGGCGGTGGTGGCGACAGTAGTACGACCTCAGGGCCCTGAGGAGGTACAATTCCTTCCGCCGGAATCGGCGAGGGTTGGCCTGTCGGTGGCTCGGAAGCCTTACTTTGGAGCCGGGCTTTCTTACTCGGTGCCCCGTCCTCCGCCGATGGCTCGCCGGGTATCGGAGCGGTGGTTGTTGTTTGCGGCCTGCGATGCCGATGGCGATGTTTATCTTTTTCGCGCCCTTTTTCGCTACTCGATGTGGACGCTCTGGACGATGGCGAGGGGGAGGAAAAGGGAGCGTCTCCCGACTCACCTGAGTGACGTTTCTTCAATACTACTTTCCTAATCGCCCCAGCCGGAGACGATTGTGTGGAAGTAGGCGGAGCAGTAATCAGCTGTATCTTGAATAGTTGCTCCATTTTGTCCATCCGTAGACGTCGACCTTTCGAGGTCATCGTAGCGCATAAGGGACAATTTTTTACATCATGACCTTCACCAAGGCAAAGTACACAGTCTTGGTGAGGGTCTGTAATAGACATATTTCTCGCGCATTTCGGACATTTTTTAAAACCTGTAGCCATTTTGTGGCCGGACAGCCGTCGACGGCCTAGGACTCAGGTAAATTTTATTTTTAATCAAAAAACGGAATGGAACCGCGAGAACGGTAAAAACTCACCGCGATGACTAAACTAAGGGAGACCCTTTGCGGTTGAAGTTTTTGAAGCTTTCCGTAAGGAAAAATATGTGGAGAATCCCACAGGACTCCTGATAACCGCGAGGCTAATTGCTTCGCGGAAAAAAGAAGACTAAAGGGAGACCCCTGTGGCAGGGAATATCATGACATGCTGGGCATGCTCAGTAGGCACTCTGGTGCCAGTCAAAAGTTTCATAGAAACTTTTACAGAAGTTTTCCGTACATAGGGCTCCATTACTGATGTCACCCATATGTGAGGACTAGCATCCTGCTTGTCCTGGGATAAACATTATATCTCTGGGGTACACCTTAGAAAACCTTTGTATACATTGTATCTCTAGGGTACACCTTAGAAAACCTTTGTATACATTGTATCTCTGGGGTACACCTTAGAAAACCTTTGTATACATTGTATCTCTGGGGTACACCTTAGAAAACCTTTGTATACATTGTATCTCTGGGGTACACTTTAGAAAACCTTTGTATACATTATATCTCTGGGGTACACCTTAGAAAACCTTTGTATACATTGTATCTCTGGGGTACACCTTAGAAAACCTTTGTATACATTGTATCTCTGGGGTACACTTTAGAAAACCTTTGTATACATTGTATCTCTGGGGTACACTTTAGAAAACCTTTGTATACATTGTATCTCTGGGGTACACCTTAGAAAACCTTTGTATACATTGTATAAGAACATAAGAACATAAGAACATGCCATACTGGGTCAGACCAAGGGTCCATCAAGCCCAGCTTCCTGTATCCAACAGCGGCCAAGTCACAAGTACCGGCAAGTACCCAGACAGTAAATGAATAGATCCCAAGCTATTAATCCTTATTGATTAATAGCAGTTTATGGACTTCTGCTATAGGAACTTATCCAAACCTTTTAAAAACCCAGTTATACTAACTGCCTTTACCATATCCTCTGGCAATGAATTCTACAGCCTAATTGTGCATTGAGGAAAAAAGAATTTTCTCTGATTTGTTTTAGATGAGCTACTTGCTAACTTCATGGAAAGAGTAAATAACAGATTCACATTTATCTCTGGGGTTCACCTTAGAAAACCTTTGTATACATTGTATCTCTGGGGTTCACCTTAGAAAACCTTTGTATACATTGTATCTCTGGGGTACACCTTAGAAAACCTTTGTATACATTGTATCTCTGGGGTACACCTTAGAAAACCTTTGTATACATTGTATCTCTAGGGTACACCTTAGAAAACCTTTGTATACATTGTATCTCTGGGGTACACCTTAGAAAACCTTTGTATACATTGTATCTCTGGGGTACACCTTAGAAAACCTTTGTATACATTGTATCTCTGGGGTACACTTTAGAAAACCTTTGTATACATTGTATCTCTGGGGTACACCTTAGAAAACCTTTGTATACATTGTATCTCTGGGGTACACCTTAGAAAACCTTTGTATACATTGTATCTCTGGGGTACACCTTAGAAAACCTTTGTATACATTGTATCTCTGGGGTACACCTTAGAAAACCTTTGTATACATTGTATCTCTGGGGTACACTTTAGAAAACCTTTGTATACATTGTATCTCTGGGGTACACCTTAGAAAACCTTTGTATACATTGTATCTCTGGGGTACACCTTAGAAAACCTTTGTATACATTATATCTCTGGGGTACACCTTAGAAAACCTTTGTATACATTGTATAAGAACATAAGAACATGCCATACTGGGTCAGACCAAGGGTCCATCAAGCCCAGCTTCCTGTATCCAACAGCGGCCAAGTCACAAGTACCGGCAAGTACCCAGACAGTAAATGAATAGATCCCAAGCTATTAATCCTTATTGATTAATAGCAGTTTATGGACTTCTGCTATAGGAACTTATCCAAACCTTTTAAAAACCCAGTTATACTAACTGCCTTTACCATATCCTCTGGCAATGAATTCTACAGCCTAATTGTGCATTGAGGAAAAAAGAATTTTCTCTGATTTGTTTTAGATGAGCTACTTGCTAACTTCATGGAAAGAGTAAATAACCGATTCACATTTATCTCTGGGGTTCACCTTAGAAAACCTTTGTATACATTGTATCTCTGGGGTACACCTTAGAAAACCTTTGTATACATTGTATCTCTGGGGTTCACCTTAGAAAACCTTTGTATACATTGTATCTCTGGGGTTCACCTTAGAAAACCTTTGTATACACTGTATCTCTGGGGTTCACCTTAGAAAACCTTTGTATACATTGTATCTCTGGGGTTCACCTTAGAAAACCTTTGTATACATTGTATCTCTGGAGTCCAGGGCATAAGCTTAACTCATATCTTTTTAATGTTCAAAATGTAATTCAGAGTTGAAGTAAAGTTCCTGTGGCTAATATTAGTCCTTGGGGATGAAGCTGAAGTGTGTCATGCAGGGGTCTCAGATTCAGAATTTGTGCAAATAGATCATGTTTTTTGAGCAAAAAACAGGATAACATAAGAAAATAAGATTTGGCTCAGACCAACGGTCCATCAAGTCCAGTATTCTGTTTCCAACAGTGGCCAATCCAGGTCAGAAATACCTACCAGGTTCTCAAGGGGTAGACAGATTCCAAGCTGTTTATCCCAGGGTTAAGAATTGGATTTCTGCAACTCCACCTTAATAATGGTTAATGGACTTTTCCTCCAGGAAGTTGTCCAAACCTTTCTTAAACATAGGTGCACTAATATCTTTCACCACATCCTCTGGCAACGAATTCCAGAGCTTAATTATGTGTTGAGTGAAAAAGATATTTTCTCTTATTAGTTTTAAATGTGTTAACCAGTAACTTCATTGTGTCTCCCCTGGTCTTTGTAGTTTTGGAAAGAGTAAACAACTGATTAACGTTTACTCATTCCATTCCACCAATTATTGTATAAACCTCTATCATATCCCCCCTCAGCCATCTCTTCTCCAAGCTGAAGAATCCTAACCTCTTCAGCCTTTCTTTGAAGGGGAGCTGTTCCATCCCCTTTATCATCTTGGTCTCCCTTCTCTGTACCTTTCCTAATTCTGCTCTATCTTTCTTGAGATGTGGTGACCAGAACTGCATGCAATATTCAAGATGTGTTTGCATAATGGAGTGATACAGAGGCATTAGGATATTCTCTGTTTTATTCTCCATTCCTTTCCTAATAATCCCCAGCATTCTGTTTGTGTATGATATATGAACACAAGATGAGGATGCACCATGGAGTGATACAGAGACATTATGATATTCTCTGTTTTATTCTCCATTCCTTTCCTAATAATCCCCAGCATTCTGTTTGTGTATGATATATGAACACAAGATGAGGTCACACCATGGAGTGATACAGAGGCATTATGATATTCTCTGTTTTATTCTCCATTCCTTTCCTAATAATCCCCAGCATTCTGTTTGTGTATGATATATGAACACAAGATGAGGATGCACCATGGAGTGATACAGAGACATTATGATATTCTCTGTTTTACTCTCCATTCCTTTCCTAATAATCCCCAGCATTCTGTTTGTGTATGATATATGAACACAAGATGAGGATGCACCATGGAGTGATACAGAGGCATTATGATATTCTCTGTTTTATTCTCCATTCCTTTCCTAATAATCCCCAGCATTCTGTTTGTGTATGATATATGAACACAAGATGAGGATGCACCATGGAGTGATACAGAGGCATTAGGATATTCTCTGTTTTATTCTCCTTTCCTTTCCTAATAATCCCCAGCATTCTGTTTGTGTATGATATATGAACACAAGATGAAGTTGCACCATGGAGTGATACAGAGACATTATGATATTCTCTGTTTTATTCTCCATTCCTTTCCTAATAATCCCCAGCATTCTGTTTGTGTATGATATATGAACACAAGATGAAGTTGCACCATGGAGTGATACAGAGACATTATGATATTCTCTGTTTTATTCTCCATTCCTTTCCTAATAATCCCCAGCATTCTGTTTGTGTATGATATATGAACACAAGATGAGGATGCACCATGGAGTGATACAGAGGCATTATGATATTCTCTGTTTTATTCTCCATTCCTTTCCTAATAATCCCCAGCATTCTGTTTGTGTATGATATATGAACACAAGATGAGGATGCACCATGGAGTGATACAGAGACATTATGATATTCTCTGTTTTATTCTCCATTCCTTTCCTAATAATCCCCAGCATTCTGTTTGTGTATGATATATGAACACAAGATGAGGTCGCACCATGGAGCGATACAGAGACATTATGATATTCTCTGTTTTATTCTCCATTCCTTTCCTAATAATCCCCAGCATTCTGTTTGTGTATGATATATGAACACAAGATGAGGATGCACCATGGAGTGATACAGAGACATTATGATATTCTCTGTTTTATTCTCCATTCCTTTCCTAATAATCCCCAGCGTTCTGTTTGTGTATGATATATGAACACAAGATGAGGTCGCACCATGGAGCGATACAGAGACATTATGATATTCTCTGTTTTATTCTCCATTCCTTTCCTAATAATCCCCAGCATTCTGTTTGTGTATGATATATGAACACAAGATGAGGTCGCACCATGGAGTGATACAGAAACATTATGATATTCTCTGTTTTATTCTCCATTCCTTTCCTAATAATCCCCAGCATTCTGTTTGTGTATGATATATGAACACAAGATGAGGATGCACCATGGAGTGATACAGAGGCATTATGATATTCTCTGTTTTATTCTCCATTCCTTTCCTAATAATCCCCAGCATTCTGTTTGTGTATGATATATGAACACAAGATGAGGATGCACCATGGAGTGATACAGAGACATTATGATATTCTCTGTTTTATTCTCCATTCCTTTCCTAATAATCCCCAGCATTCTGTTTGTGTATGATATATGAACACAAGATGAGGTCGCACCATGGAGCGATACAGAGACATTATGATATTCTCTGTTTTATTCTCCATTCCTTTCCTAATAATCCCCAGCATTCTGTTTGTGTATGATATATGAACACAAGATGAGGATGCACCATGGAGTGATACAGAGACATTATGATATTCTCTGTTTTATTCTCCATTCCTTTCCTAATAATCCCCAGCATTCTGTTTGTGTATGATATATGAACACAAGATGAGGTCGCACCATGGAGCGATACAGAGACATTATGATATTCTCTGTTTTATTCTCCATTCCTTTCCTAATAATCCCCAGCATTCTGTTTGTGTATGATATATGAACACAAGATGAGGTCACACCATGGAGTGATACAGAGGCATTATGATATTCTCTGTTTTATTCACCATTCCTTTCCTAATAATCCCCATCATTCTGTTTGTGTATGATATATGAACACAAGATGAGGATGCACCATGGAGTGATACAGAGGCATTAGGATATTCTCTGTTTTATTTTCCATTCCTTTCCTAATAATCCCTAGCATTCTGTTTGTGTATGATATATGAAGACAAGATGAGGTCACACCATGGAGTGATACAGAGGCATTATGATATTCTCTGTTTTATTCTCCATTCCTTTCCTAATAATCCCCAGCATTCTGTTTGTGTATGATATATGAACACAAGATGAGGATGCACCATGGAGTGATACAGAGGCATTATGATATTCTCTGTTTTATTCTCCATTCCTTTCCTAATAATCCCCAGCATTCTGTTTGTGTATGATATATGAATACAAGATGAGGATGCACCATGGAGTGATACAGAGGCATTAGGATATTCTCTGTTTTATTCTCCATTCCTTTCCTAATAATCTCCAGCATTCTGTTTGTGTATGATATATGAACACAAGATGAGGATGCACCATGGAGTGATACAGAGGCATTAGGATATTCTCTGTTTTATTCTCCATTCCTTTCCTAATAATCCCCAGCATTCTGTTTGTGTATGATATATGAACACAAAATGAGGTCGCACCATGGAGTGATACAGAGACATTATGATATTCTCTGTTTTATTCTCCATTCCTTTCCTAATAATCCCCAGCATTCTGTTTGTGTATGATATATGAACACAAGATAAGGATGCACCATGGAGTGATACAGAGGCATTATGATATTCTCTGTTTTATTCTCCATTCCTTTCCTAATAATCCCCAGCATTCTGTTTGTGTATGATATATGAACACAAGATGAGGATGCACCATGGAGTGATACAGAGGCATTATTATATTCTCTGTTTTATTCTCCATTCCTTTCCTAATAATCCCCAGCATTCTGTTTGTGTATGATATATGAACACAAGATAAGGATGCACCATGGAGTGATACAGAGACATTATGATATTCTCTGTTTTATTCTCCATTCCTTTCCTCATAATCCCCAGCATTCTGTTTGTGTATGATATATGAACACAAGATGAGGATGCACCATGGAGTGATACAGAGGCATTAGGATATTCTCTGTTTTATTCTCCATTCCTTTCCTAATAATCCCCAGCATTCTGTTTGTGTATGATATATGAACACAAGATGAGGATGCACCATGGAGTGATACAGAGGCATTAGGATATTCTCTGTTTTATTCTCCATTCCTTTCCTAATAATCCCCAGCATTCTGTTTGTGTATGATATATGAACACAAGATGAGGATGCACCATGGAGTGATACAGAGGCATTATGATATTCTCTGTTTTATTCTCCATTCCTTTCCTAATAATCCCCAGCATTCTGTTTGTGTATGAAATATGAACACAAGATGAGGATGCACCATGGAGTGATACAGAGGCATTAGGATATTCTCTGTTTTATTCTCCATTCCTTTCCTAATAATCCCCAGCATTCTGTTTGTGTATGAAATATGAACACAAGATGAGGATGCATCATGGAGTGATACAGAGGCATTATGATATTCTCTGTTTTATTCTCCATTCCTTTCCTAATAATCCCCAGCATTCTGTTTGTGTATGATATATGAACACAAAATGAGGATGCACCATGGAGTGATACAGAGACATTATGATATTCTCTGTTTTATTCTCCATGTCTTTCCTAACAATTCCTAGCATTCTATTTGCTTTCTTGGCTGCTGCTGCACACTGAGCAGAGGATTTCAATTATTTTCAATGACGACGCCTAGATCCTTTTCCTGAGTGGTGACTCCTAATGTTGAACCTTGCATTATGAGGCTATAATTTGAGTTACTCTTCCCTAAGTGCATGACTTTGCACTTGTCCACATTAGAATTCATTTGCATGTCCAGTCTTCCAGATTTGCAAGGCCCTCTTGCAATTTCTCACCATATTCTTGTGATTTCTCACTATCCTCTTGAATAATTTTGTGTCATTGCCAAATTTAATCACCTCACTTATTATTCCCATTTTCAGGTCGTTTATAAATATATTAAAAAGTAGTGGCCCCGGAACAGATCCCTGGGGCACTCCACCTTTCTCAGTTTGGAAAATGTACCATTTAGTCCTAGTCTATGTTTTCTATCTTTTAACCAGTTGGCAATCCACAATAGAACACTGCCCCTTATCCTATGACTTCTTAATTTCCTAAGAAATCTCTTATGAGGGAATTTGTCAAATGCTTTCTGGAAATCCAGATACACTATATCACTGGCTCACCTTTATCACATGTTTATATAGGTCCTCAAAAAAAATTAGCAAATTTGCGAGGCAAGACTTCCCATGGCTAAATCCATTAAACTATGCTTGTCTATATGTTCAGCAATTTTGTTTTATATGATCGTTTCTACCATTTTGCCTGGCACAGATTTCAGATGCACTGGTCTGTAGTTTCCAGGATCACCCATTGATTCCTTTTTAAAAATCAGTGTTACATTGGCAACCCTCCAGTCATCAGATACATTAGATGATGTTAATGATAGTTTACAAATTTCCAATAGCAGGTCCGCAATATCATTTCTCAGTTCTTTCAGCACTCTGAGATGTATACCATCTGGCCAGGTGATTTGCTACTCTGTAGTTTGTCAATTTGCCCTAGTACATCTTCCAGGTTCACAGATTTGTTTCATTTCTTCTGAATCAGCACTTTTGAATAGTATTTCTGGCATGGATATCTCTCTAACCTATTTTTCCCTTCATCCATCTACAAAACCAGATTTTTCATGGGTATCTCTCTTACATCTTCTTCAGTGAATACCGAAGCAAAGAATTAATTTAGTCTCTCTGCTATGGCTTTGACATCCCTAAGTGCTCCTTTTACCACTTGATCATCTAATGGTCCAACAGACTCCGTTGCAGGCTTTTTATATCAAATGTAACTGAAAAAGGCTTTATGAGTTTTTGCTTCCACGGCAAGCTTTGTTTCAAATTCTCTTTGCCTTCCTTATCAATACTTTGCATCTGTCTTGCTAGTGCTTATGCTGTTTCCTGTTTTCTTTATTCTGATCCCTTTTCCATTTCTTGAAAGATATTCTTTTAGATATTATAGCCTCTCTCACCTCACCTTTTAACCATGCTGGTAGCCGTTTAGTCTTCCTTCCATCTTTTCTAATGAGTGGAATATATCTGGTCTGGGCTTCCAAGGTGGTATTTTTAAATAATATCCATGCCAGATCTAAACTCTTAATTTTTGCAGTTACTTCTTTCAATTTTTCCTAACCATTTTCCTCGTTTTATCAGTCACCTTTTTGAAAGTTAAAAGCTGCTGCAGATTTCTTTAGTGCACTCCCGCCAATTATTAAGTCAAATTTGATCATGTTGTGATCACTATTTTCAAATGGCTCCAACATGGTTCACTCTCGCACCAAATCCTGTGTTCCACTAAGGACAAGGTCTAAAATAGTTTCATCCTCTTGTTGGTTCTGGTACCAGCTGCTCCATGAAGCAGTCATTTATTTCATCTAGGAACTTTACTTCTCTAAAATGTCCTGATATAAAACATTAACCCAGTCAATATTGGGGTAATTGAAATCACCCATTATTACTGTGCTGATGATTTTGTTAGCTTCTCTAATTTCTTTTAGCATTTCATTGTCTGTTTGTTCATTCTGGTCAGGTAGACGGTAATATCCCCGCACTAATTTATTCTCCTTTTCACCTGGAATTTCTATCCATAAAGATTCAACAGTGCATTGTTTCCTGTAGAACTTTTATCCTGTTTGACTCAATGCTCTCTTTAATATATAGTGTCACCCCTCTACCAATTTGATCCATCCTATCATTTCGATATAATTTGTACCCTGGCATCAGTGTCCCATTGGTTATCTTTCCACCAGATCTTTGAGAGGCCAATTATATCTATTTCTTCATCCAGTACTATACAGTAACTTTTCCATCTTAATTTTTAAACTTCTAGCATTTGTATACAGACATTTCAAAGTATGTTTTTGGTTTCTATTAACAAACTGCTCAACAGTTAACTGGGGTAATTCATGGTTTATGCAGATAAAAAGGAAAATTAGTTTCTTACCTGATAATTTTCGTTCCTGTAGTACCAAGGATCAGTCCAGACACCTGGGTTGTGACTCCGCACCAGCAGATGGAGACAGAGCAAGACTTGTCGGGCACCCTCCATATAGTAAGGCACCACCCACAGCTCGTCAGTCTTACGAATGTCAAAGCAAAACTGCAATGAAACCAAACTATCTAACTATACCGCCCCACACTAGGGCCGATGCAACCAAAAACCCCCAGCTGGAACAGAACTTCCAGAACCAGAGGACCAACCGACAAGACACTGCAAAACAATTGAAGACCAATCGAGCGGACTCTTCTTAATCTGAAAGCAATACTTGGGCGGGAGCCTGGACTGATCCTTGGTACTACAGGAACGAAAATTATCAGGTAAGAAACTAATTTTCCTTTCCCTGTACGTACCAGGATCAATCCAGACACCTGGGATGTACCAGAGCTGAACTACTGAGGGTGGGAACCAGAGAGTCCCGCTCGCAGAACTCTCCCCCCGAAAACCCCCAGAATGCAGGCCCTGAACATCCAGCCGATAGTCGAGCGAAAGTATGCCACGACTTCCAAGTTGCCGCCTTGCCAATCTCTTGTGGCGACACTTGCGAAGCTTCCGCCCACGAGGCGGCCTGAGCGCGCGTCGAGTGGGCTCGGAGGCCCCCCAGAACAGGCTTACCTTTCAATAGGTACGCAGAAGAAATAGCTTCCTGGAGCCACCGAGCAATCGAGGCCCGAGAAGCAGCGCCGCTTTGGGCCCGAAAACAATACAAACAGATGGGCCAAAACCCAAAAAAGGATTCGGTACCTCGAGATAACGGAGCAGAACTCTGCGGACAGCCAGATTCCTCAACACCTTGGCGTCTGGATCAGCCCGCGTCCCCTCAGGAAAAGCAGGCAAGTCAACTGTCTGGTTCAAATGAAAAGCAGACACCACCTTCGGAAGGAAAGAAGGAACCGACCTCAGAAAGACTCCAGAATCTGAGAAGCATAAAAACGGCTCTCGACAAGATAACGCCTGCAACTCGGAAACTCGTCTCGCCGACGCGATTGCTACAAGAAAAAAACCGTCTTGAGGGTAAGGTCTTTTAGAGTCGCCCCCCTGATGGGCTCAAAAGGCGACGTGCACCGAGCAGAGAGCACCCAATTAAGATTCCAGGAAGGACAAGGATGACGTAACGGAGGCCGCAAAGCTTAGCTCCCCGAAGGAAAACGCGCCACGTCTGGATGATGAGCCAGCGACCTACCTTGCACCTTTCCTCTGAGGCAGCCAAGCGCCGCTACCTGTACTCGAAGGGTGCTACACGATAGCCCTTTAGCAAGCCCCGCCTGAAGAAAAGCGAGGACATCCGGCACGGATGGTAACACCGGATTCCCCTCAAGCGATCTACACCAATCTTCAAACACCGCCCAGACCCGGATGTAGGCAAAAGACGTAGACCGCTTCCTAGAACCCAGTAAGGTGGCTACCACCGCATCCGAACATCCCTTAGTCTTTAAACGTTTCCTTTCAAAACCCAGGCCGCGAGACAGACGTGATCCGCGTCCTCCAAACAGACGGGACCTTGCCGCAGGAGAGCCGCTTCCCCCCGAAACGGAGAGGAGCCTCCCCTGCCAACTGCAAGAGGTCCGCGAACCAAGGCCGCCGTGCCCACTCCGGCGCCACCATGATCACCTCCGCCGGATGCGACTCTATTCGACGAAGGACTCTGCCTATCAGATGCCACGGAGGGAACACACATAGGAGAACGTCCGTGGGCCAAGGGAGTACCAGCGCATCTATTCCTTCGGCTCCTCGTTCTCTCCGTCGAATGAAGAATCGCGGAGCCCTGGCGTTCTGAGCGGTGGCCATCAAAGCCATGTGTGGCGTTCCCCATCTTTTGCAAATTAGGCGGCAAGCCATTTCCGGCAGCTCCCACTCCTCTGGGTCTAATCAATGCCGACTGAGGAAAACCGCTTGGACGTTGTCCACTCCGGCGATGTGGAACGCCGCGATGTTGCTTAGAGTTCTTTCCGCCCAGAGCATGAGCAGCCACGCCTGCTCCGCCACCGCCCGGCTCCTCGTACCTCCCTGGCGATTGATATACGCCACTGTGGTCGCATTGTCCGACAACACTCTGACCGAAGTCCCTTGGAGCATTGGTAGGAACGACTGTAGCGCCAACGTGACCGCTCTGGTCTCCAGGCAGTTGATGGACCACTGTGACTGAGCTTCGGACCACCGTCCCTGCACCGAGCGGCCCATGCAAACCGCCCCCCAGCCGGAGAAGCTGGCAGCCGTGGTGACTACCGTCTAGGTGGGCATGAGCAGGGACACTCCGCGTGTCAGATTGTTGGTGCTGAGCCACCACTGCAAACTGTACGTCGCCTGATCCGTAAGCGGGAGGGGAAGGCAAAATTCCTCCGACACCGGCCGCCAGCGGGAGAGCAATGCGGATTGCAACGGACGTAGATGAGCGAACGCCCAGGGGACTAGCGCCAGCGCCATCGACCCCAACACCATCAGGTAATCGCACACCTGCGGAATCCGAAGGGACAAGAGCCGGCGCACCTGTCCCTGCATCTTGCAGACCCGCTCCCTGGACAAAAACAACCTGCCTTGCTTCGTGTCGAAAACGGCGCTCCCAAGTATTCCAGGTTTGGGTGGGAACCAGCCGGCTTTCGGCGAGATTGACTCCCCCATCTGAGTGACCGCAAGATCTGCAGGACTCTGTCGACTGCCTGTCGGCACTGTAGTTCGGATTTGGCTCGGATCCGCCAATCGTCCAAGTAGGGGTGTACCAAGAACCCTTGTTGTCGCAGCTCAGCTGCCACCACCACCATTACCTCCGTAAACGTTCTTGGGGCCGGGGCGAGTCCGAAGGGGAGAGCTTTGAACTGATAGTGTCTGGCCAGGATACAGAACCGTAGATACCGCTGATGGCACGGCCGAATTTCGATGTGAAGGTAAGCCGCCGTCAGGTCCAGTGACGCCAGGAATTCTCCTGGTCGAACCGAAGCCATTACTGAGCCGATCGTCTCCATTTTGAATCGAGAAACGCAAAGACATCTGTTGACCCCTTTGAGGTCCAGAATGGGTCGGAACGCGCCGTCCTTCTTTGGCACTATGAAGTAAATGGAATACCGGCCCCGATGGCGCTGTCCCTGTCCCGGAGGCACGGGAACTACCGCGCCCAGGTCTTCGAGGCGTCGCAGTGTATCCCGGACCACCAAACGCTTGATGCCTCCCGTGCAAGGGGACACCAGGAATTTGTCCGCCGGGACCCGAACAAAATCTAACTCGTAACTGTGTCTTATCACGCTGAGGACCCACTGGTCCGTGGTTATCCTGGCCCATTCCCCGTAAAAACGCGTCAACCTGGCTCCTACCACCGGTGTAACCCAGGGAGCCAGCTGCGGGGAAGGGGCCCTCCGCATTTCACTGGGCGGACTTCGGACCGGTCCCCGACGAGGAACCGCCTTGCCGTCCAAACTTCCTTCCTCGAAAGGACTGGGAACACGACGACTGTCGAGAGGAACCAGATCTATACGGGGCCCCCGACGATCTCTGTGGCCGCGACTTCTGGGCCCACGAAAGCGGGACCTATTAGAAAACGAAGTCCGAGCCCTGTATCTGTCCTCCGGTAACTTGAACGCCCGGTTTTCACCAAGGGACTGCATCCGGTCGTCCAGTTGTTTGCCAAATAACAACTTCCTCTTAAAAAGGAGCGAGCCCAGGTGCGCCTTGGAAGATCCATCCGCCGCCCAATTGCGGAGCCAAAGGAGACCATGGCTCTAGCCGAAAGTCCTCAGAAGGTCCTGCATCGCGGGGTATCCATTCCCGGAACAAGATGTCTGAAGCAGAAAAATGGAACGGGAAAACCATCGTGGGCCCAGCGAGGCCTAACAGCACCGGATCCATATTCGCCCCCTGACGGGTCTCCACCGGCGGGGGCTCCACCCCCAGCTCCTCGAGGATCGCCGGGAGAAGGGGGGAGAGCTCACCCCGTTTGAAGAGCCGCACGACCTTGGGATCATCCCCATCCGCTGCGTGCGCTCCTTTTCCTGCGCCCGGCTGGGCTGGACTGGGATCATCAGGCCCCTCGGGCCCTTCCGCGGTCTCCGAGACCGCCCCCTCCTCCTCCGAGGGGGTAGACTCCGAATCGGACTCCCGAGCGTCTCCTCGAGCCGGTCTCTTCACCCGGGGCGGACCCGCCCCTTCTGCCTGCCTGCCGGGCCGACCTCTTCGGGGGGTGGGAGCGACCCTCCCTGCCCCCTGAGACTTTCTGTGTCTTCCGCCTGGACCGCTTGTATTTCGCTTTTTTTTTTTTTTGAAAAGTAACGCAAAATCCTCTGAAAAGGCCCCCTCTGACTCGGAGGAGTCCTCCCCCGAGACCCGAAAATCTGATCCCTGGGCCCGCGGGACCTCGCCCTCCGAATCCCGACGCTGAGGAGACAGAGGGGGTGGCTGGCCGCCATTTCCCAGGGCTCTCCTCGCGGCCTCCCGTACGGACTCCAAAATGGCCGCCGTTCCCGCGCTAAGCGGGAACGGATCGGCCCTGGCAGCCCCTGCTGGCACGGCGTGCGGCGGCGACCGGGACCCCCGAGAACGGCCCCCCCGACCGCCACCCGACGGTCCTTCGCCCCCCGGCACGCAATTACTACAGATGCCCTCGCGGAAGGCACGCGTGGCAGGCCGTTCCCCTGGGCATCCCGGCCCCGCCACGAGAAGCCCCGAAAAAAACGCACCCCAAAACGCGGTCCCCAACTCCCCCCTGCAGCCCCGATCGAGAAAAAAAAACCGGAGCGATAGAGAGAGAGAGACGGCGCGCCAGAAAATAAAACAAGTCTTTTTTTTTTTTTTTTTTAAATACTTAGCCGCTGGCCGGGGCGCTGAAGCTGTCCTGCTCCTGCGGGGGTGAGTGACCCCCTGCGCACGGAGCCGCCGCCCTGGGCCGGACCACCGAAGCCGAGAACGAAAACAGCAAGGACAAAGAAATCAGCCCTATGCTTTCCCGCACGGAACGCTCCCCACGCGAAGACCAAAGCAGACGGCACAACAGCGAAAACGGCAAGAAATAAAACAAAATCCTTTTTTTTTTTCCTTCTTTCTACCTGTCGCTGATCTTGGTCCTGAACTGTCCGGTCCAGCGGGGGTGAGTGAACCGGGCTCCCCGGTGTCACCCCTGACGCTGCTGCCAGAGACAGGCCGGGTCCTCAACCCTCAGCAGCGGCCTCGACCAGGGGGGGATGGTCCCCTCAGGACCTTACAACCCCCCTGGGAGGCTCTCAGGACGAGCGAAGCTTTCCCACTTTTCTTTGGAAGTTTCCTTTTTTTTTTTTTTTCTAATCAATCCAAACAAATCAAACCAAAAACAAACCAAATCCAACAACCCTGACTAGCTAATCCACTACCCAGGGATCATCAGAGCCTGTGGGTGAACCTGCCCCATCTGCTGGAGACAGAGAAAGACTGACGAGCTGTGGGTGGTGCCTTACTATATGGAGGGTGCCCGACAAGTCTTGCTCTGTCTCCATCTGCTGGTGCGGAGTCACAACCCAGGTGTCTGGACTGATCCTGGTACGTACAGGGAACATTGCTTTGTATGCACATTTTTGTCCACAGTGATCGGGTTAGCTCACTCCTGATGTGTTAGCATACTATAAGCTTACTGCATTGGGAGTTATGTTTAGCATACATTTTTTACTCAAATCTTATTGCATTGGCCTCTGAGTGATTTGGCGGGTCATTGAGTAATGAAGGGAGAAGGTTTGTTAGGACCTCCTTGTTTCACGTTACACCACCTTATCCAGTCCATTTGTATAGCACCTTTTTGCACACTTCATTTACATAGAACTGTCACTCTACTTACCCTTTTTCCATCGTATGATCTTCCTTCATAATCTTGTCCCTGAGGTGTCTGAACAGTGCAGTTCTGATGGAAAACACATAAGGCAACATTTCAGAGTATTTTGCGTTCACAAAGAGGGAATGTGTGCATATGAAGTGCATGTATATGTGCACATGGCATCTGATGTCAGTGGCACAGCCTGATCCCGATGGAGTCACTTACCCGGAAGGGTAGGAGGGACAGGGCATGCTCGATTAGTAATCGCATCAGCCTCTTGGAGTAGAAAATAAATTCATCCCGACTTGTTTCCTTGTTTCTAAGCAGCAAGAAACATAAATGTTCTCAACTGAAATATGGATGGGGCCTTCCATATTGCCAAACTCCTTTAAATGGTAGAAGATTTTTCAATGAAAATGTCAACACCATGGTATTACAAAGAAACCTGGAGTAGCACAGAAGTCGATTCCCACTATAGTTATTAGGCAGTTTCAGGTCATTGTTTGTATGGACGTGCAGTGGTGAAACCAGATTTTTTAATACATGATTGCAATGGGGCAAAACCAAGATTGGCTCAGACTGTCCCAGATGACCTGGGACGATCTCACAATCATACAATAAGGGTCAGCCAGCTCCAGATCAAAGGCAGAAGCTGAGCCAATCCTAATTTTTTTTTAAATAACATTTTTATTAGGGTATTGATACAATAACAATAATAAACATGCAAACATAGGATACATTGCCATCGAACAATTGCTCACTAATATAATTTCCAGTGCCTTTGCAGCATCCTACAATGCTCATAATTCTTTACCCTGATTATTTTTTAATTCTCCTCCTACCCCCTCCCCTTCTTCTCCCATTTCCCCCTTTAGTCTGTCAGGCCTGTCGCTATAGAATTGAAAATTAGCTAAAAATTATTTCACTTACTATAGGACATAACCCATCAAAGTAAGAACATGGTTAATAATTATTCCAATTATGTGTGTGTCCAACATTCATACTTGGACAATACTAACCAAATTTTATAGTACTTGAGCATACTATCCCATCTTATGGCAGTCCATTTCTCTAAATACTGTACTTGATGTAATTTCTGTAACACTTGGGCTCTACCTGGCGCCTCCACCTTCTTCCACCGTGCTGCCACCACCATCCTAGCTGCTGTCACCAGAAACACTGTCTCTCATAACTGAGGCTCGGATATGGCATGCCTAGCAACCAAATATCCATATGCAGAGGGACTTTGACTACCCAAATCTCTTCTGCCAGCCTCTGACAATCTTCCCTAAATTGTTGAATTTTGGGGCAACTCCATCATATATGTATATAGGTCCCCTTATTTGAACATTGCCGCCAGCACAAGGAAGTGCCCGTGGGAAGTCAGTGTGCTATCTGGGCTGGGGAGTAATGCCACCTATAGAGAGCCAATCCTGATTTGACCACACTGAATGTATGAACTGGGAATTAAGACCACCAATTTTTAAAAGGGTTTTTTGTTTTTATAATTGCCAACCCTGTGTATGGATAAAACAAGTTTGTTTACCATGAACTGGAATTCTCCATAGACAGCGGGACGAATTAGTCATGACACGTGGATGACGTCATCTGACGGCGCCAAAAAGACCCTTCTCTCAAAGCCCAGAGCTTTTGCTCTACTGAGCATGCATGGCAGTTCCTACAAAGAGGCTGCCTTCTGAGCCCCTCAGTTGATTATAGAGCTTAGCTTTAGTTAGGTGGTCAACTCTACAAGGAGAGAAGTGCAAATTTGTTATGGCTAATTCACCTGTTCATGGTAAGCAAACTTGCTTCTTCTGTTGGCAAGCAAGAGTGAATTAGACATGACACACAGGAAATCCCAAATTGATGGTTGCATGGCAGAACACTTACTAAAAAAGCAACCTGGACACCCTCCCCCCCCCCCCCCCGGGCAGTGGGCTTCTGGGTAAACAACATGCATAAAACTGCTTGCTCAAAGTTACTGTCCTTTCTTGACAGTTTGTCCAGACAGTAATGGGACATAAAGGTGTAAATGGGCAACCAAATTGCAGCTTTGCAGATATCTTCAATGGACACGGCTCTTAGGTGAGCCGCTGACGTAGCCATGGTTCTTATTTGATGAGCCTTAATAGTCTGTGATCTGGAGGCCAGCCAGTTCATAGTAACATGTAATACAGTGCTAGTCAAGTGGACAATGTGTGCTTTGCAACCATTATACCTAGTATGATAGGATCATAAGAGGCGAAAAGCTGGGAAGCCTGACAATATGGTCGAGACCTCTTCAGATAATAAGACAATGCCCTTTTGCAGTCCAATGAATGTACAGCCTTCTCCCCCTTCATGTGCATGAGGTCTTGGAAAGAAATATGGGCAACATAATGGCTTAATTCAGATGAAAAGCCAATACAACTTTTGGCAGAAACTTGAGGTGAGTACAGAGCACCACTCTGTTTTGGAAAAATTGTATGTATGGTGAGTAATGAACCAATACCTGAAGCTCATTGACTCTTAAAGCCGATATAATTGCGACTAGAACACTACTTTCCAGGTGAGGAACTTTAAGGATGCCGACTAACAGTTCGTAAGTCAGTTTCATTAGTTGTGCCAATACAATTTACTTATTAAAATATTTATATGCTGCATTATCCATTGTTCTAAGCAGCTCACAACAAATATCCACAGATGTTAAAATTATAAATAAATACTGTTCAAATACATAAAACAACATCAGTAAAAAAAGAAACAATTAAAAGCATAAAATTTATAACATTGAGATCCCATGGCACTGGTGGTGTGGTGATCAGAGATCTTATATGCCACAAACCTTTCATGAACTTTGACATTAAAGGATGTATAGATAATCCAAAATAGCAACAAAATGCACTTTGATCTTGGGTCTCAATGATGTACTGAGACCCGAGGAAGAGAAGGAGAATAAATACTGAAGCAATTCCTTTGGTTCACAGTCAAATGGGTCCACGGAGCTTGCTCAACACCAAGATGAAAATCTTTTATATTTAAAACTGTAAGTTCTTTAGTTGAAGGCTTCCAGCAGAAATTACAATACCCTCAACTTCCTTGGATAATGACAGCAAAGAGATTAGCGAGCACTCAACATCCATGCCATCATGCTGAGAGAGAGAAGATTCAGATGACATAGATGACCCTCCTCTTGAGTTAGCAACATTGGATTGGATTCCAGAGGGATCAGAGGGCTGATCAACAACCTGAGGAGGTAAGAGAACTACACTTGTCTGGGCCATGCTGGAGCAATGAGGACTAGGCATATCGAGTCCTTGAGTGCTTTCTGCACTGTTCTCACCACCAGTGGAAGTAGTAGAAAAGTAGATTTGCATCCCATTTTAGAAGAAAATTGTCCAGTGCCGATCTGAACTTGCTTTGAAGATTGGAGCTGAAAATTTCTACTTTCCTGTTGTCCTCCGATATGAACAAATTGATCGACTGTTAACTTCAGAGATCAAACAACCTGTCTGCTAGGTTTAATCTAGAAACATGTGGGAACAAAACACTCTGCTGAGACAATCTGCCAACACTTTGGAGATCCTGGGAAGGTAGGTTGCTTGGAGGAAGTTTTTGTGGCTGCAAGCCCACTCTCAAATTCTTAGGGATTCTTGGCAGAGTCCATAACAGATGTTCTGTTGATGACCAGACTCCTTGGGTTTAGAAACAACCCTTGTGTGCACCCCATCCCCTGGTGGATTATTCTGTTGCAAGTGTTACTTCATGAGGAAGAATCCAAAAGGGAGCTCCCATCTCCAGGACATTTGGGCCTAGCCACTACTGGAGATACCCTTTGTATCTGCAGTGACCCTCATTAGGAATGACAAGTGTTGAAGCAACTGATCCCATTGAGCGCAGAGGCTCCACTGGAGATTCTACATGTTGAGGCATGTCATGGGAACCAGATGCATCCCTGCTGCCATATGTTCTAGGATGACCAACACTTCTCAGGTCAGGACTTGATTCCACTGAAGTAGATTCTGGATCAAGGCTTGAAGAAAGAATGCTCTCTCCTCCAGGGAGTCTATCCATGCCCTGATTAACTTGATTCTTTGGGTAGGAACAAGATTTGGTTTGGCAAAGTTAACAATGAACTCTAGTGACTAAAGAAGCTGGATTGTCTTCTGCAGGGACTCCAACATCCCTGTTTGGGAAGGCTCCATTACTAGCCAGTTGTCCAAGTAAGAAAAGACAAAATTTCCCTAGCAACGAAGTTGCACCACTGCTACTGCTAGGCATTTTATGAAGACCCTTGGGGCTGCCAAGAGCTTGAAAGGAAGAACCTTGTATTGGCAGTGAGAAGAAGCCACTAAGAAATGGAGGTATTTGCAATGGGAGTGATGCATGGGTATGTCAGCTTATGCTTCATTCAGATCTAGGGCGCACATTCAGTCTACCACTTGAATGAAGGGCAGGATAGTGTGAAGAGAGTTCATTTTGAACTTCTCCCATAACAGAATCTTGCTCAGACTTCATAAATCCAAGCCCCCTGACTTCTTGGGGTCAAGGAAATAGCAGGAGAAAAACCCCTTGCTATGGTCTTTGGAAGGGACAGGTTCTATTGCCTGCTGGCTGGAAAGCAACTCCATCTCAAGATGGAGCTGGGTCGAGTGAGACAGTTCCTGTTTGAAGGCCAAACAATGGTGCAGCCCTGGAGGTCAGAAGAAGCGCAAACGGTAACCAGACTCCACAATTTTGAGGATACAACATCCTTAGTGATCTTCTGTCACTCTTCCAAGAAAAGGTGAATCCTCCCCACTACCGGAAGGGTGGAGGCCTGAAGGTTGAGTCCAGTTAAAAACTAGGCCTAGGCTGATGTATTTTGTGCTGATATCCATGAGCTGGAAGCTGTTGCTGTGGAAGCATGATGGTGGTGCATGATACTGTTGAAATTGGCAGAAGGGACATCTCTGGAAGGAACAGTATTTAAAAGTGAAGAAAGGATACCTAGAAAATGACTGTTCAAGTCCCATCGAGAGAGACTGGATGGCAGCATGCTGCTCCTTAATTTGGGCAACTGTTTCTCTGACCTTGTCTCCAAAGTTGTTGTTCCCCAAACAGAATATATCAGCCAACTTTTCATGTATGTCTTCATGCAAACTGCTGTCCCTCAATCAAGCCATCCAAGCATGCTCTGATGGCCACTGCAATCTTGCTGTATCAAATAACTCATATACTAGCTCTCTGCTTCAATGGCAGGGGAGAGACTGATAATTCATGCATATCCAACATAGCTCTCTGCTTCAACGGCAGGGGAGAAAGTCCGATACTTCACTTTCAATGCTTATCCAGCATAACTCTCTGCTTCAACAGCAGGGGGAATGAAGGAAAGTGGATCTATATATAGACAACAACCAATAAGGACTGAATTATATAGACTGGGTAAACAAATAAGCATGGGTGTAGCTTGCTTATTGCGGCTGTTACTACCCCTAACTAATTAAGCTAGATATTTCACTTAGATGCAGCTCCAACACTGCTCTCTGCTTTAATGGTGGGAGTGGAAGGGAAATAGAACCAAAAGGTTACTAAGAGCCAAGAGTAACAGATCAGTATGAGAAAAAAAAAAGTGCGAAGCTTGCTGGGCAGACTGGATGGGCCGTTTGGTCTTCTTCTGCCGTCATTTCTATGTTTCTATATATGTTTCACTGAGTGGAGAAGATAATGTTCACACTCCTCTGCATCCAAAACAGCTCACTTCTTTATCTCTATCCACTGACTATCAGGGGTTTCAGTTGGTTGATACAATTGTGTAAGTATTGCATCATGTAGAATTGGTGGGCTGAGATGTGGATACTGAGAATCAAGCCCTGAAAAAGCTTCTTTCCAAAATTATCCAACAGTTTAGGGTCCTTGTCAAGTGAGGTGTTGGAGAAAATGTGGGTCTTTTTAACCATTTTAGTGCTGACTTCACTAATACTGACTGGTGTAGTAGATGGACTATCCCAAATTCTGGGATCCAGTTTCCTGGCTACTGGGGGGCAAGATGATGGATTCTCCCACATTCTTGTTTGTAAATCACATAGTATTGAGTGCACCGTAATTTCCACAGGCTTGGGTGGATTTTCCAGAATCTGGAGACAACCAAAACTCTTGATGTGAGGGTCCTTGCCCTTAAGGACATTGATTCTTAATACTTTATCCAGCTTGTCCAAGAGTTTGGAGTAAGAGAGGTCTTCTGGTTGTTAAGGATGCTCCAATAGACCAGGGGATTCCAGGGGGTTGGAGGGAATCCCCATAAACCCTTCCTCGGAACAGAGAGGTGAAGGAACACTAACCTACCATCCCAGTGATGATGAAGGCAATTGGGGTGGAGACCTTGAATATCCCAGGGCATGCTCCAGACGATGGTGTCCCATGCTCCCGCACCAGACTGGCTAGATTCCTCGACAGAAAGAAATGGTTGGAGATGGATCCTGACACTGGGACTTCTGATGGGAGCTTCTGAGGCATGGAAGAGAAAGGACTCTGGACAGGAGAGGTTGAAGGGTGCCCTCCTTATCACTAACTGCCAGTGAGGCAAAGAAAGTCTTCATCAATTCCACTACCTGGTCAATGGGCTGCTGTGCCCTCTGACCAAGAGTTGGGAAAGAGACTAGTATTGGTTTGTCCTCTTGAGAAGCTCATAATAGACTCCAGGAGGAAAACTCATCCTGGGTCTAATGAACTGGTGCATGCATAGCAACCAGAAGCAGCACAGAGCATATCAAATCGTGCATCTCCAAACAAAGTCTTTGCTTGAGGAAATGGGATGGCGATAAGAACATCAAAAGGGAGAGGGATAAATGCAGTGAATCATTCCCAGTTACCCCACCCAGGAAAGAGATCTAGGCATCATAATGGATAATACATTGAAATTGGCTCAGTGTGTTGTGGCAGTGAAAAAAGCAAACAGAATGTTAGGAATTATTAGGAAGGGAATGGCAAATAAAACGGTAGACTTCATAAGGCTCCTATATCACTACATGGTGAGACTGCACCCTGAATACTGTCTGTGTGCAATTCTGGTTGCCACATATTAAAAAAGATATAGTCGCACTGGAGAAAATGCAGAGAAGGGCGACCAAAATAATAAGGGGCATGGAATGGCACTCCTATGAGGAAAGGCTAAAGAGGTTAGGGCTGTTCAGTTTGGAGAAGAGATGACTGAGGGGATCATGATAGAGGTCTACAAAATCATGAAAAGACTTGAACAAGTTAATGTAAATCGGTTATTTACTCTCTCAGATAATAGAAGGACAGGAGGCACGCCATGAAAGTTAGAAAGTAGCTCATTTAAAACAAATCAAAGAAAATTATTTTTCACTCAGCGCATAGTTAAACTCTGGAATTCATTTGTAGAGGATGTGGTTACAGCAGTTAGTGTAACTGGGTTTAAAAAAAAAGATTTGGATAAGTTCCTAGAAGAAAAATCCATAAACTGCTATTAATCAATAAGGAATAGTAGCTTGAGATCTATTTAATGTTTGGGTACTTGCCAGGTACTTGTAACATAGATTGACCACTGTAGGAAACAGGATGCTGGGCTTGATAGACCCTTGGTCTGACCCAATATGGCATATCTTATGTTCTTACGAGACCAGTGACTGGAGCTCTATTGCACTAAGCCATGGACCATCTATTGATCTGATGCTGAATGTGTCAATGAAGCAATTGGCTGAATCAATACCTGATGGGCAGATGGGGACATGGGAGCCAAGAGTTGATGTGTTGGGGCTTGAAGCAACGACAGTGCCAAGGGCTGATTTGTTGATAATAGTGGGGTTTGGAACACTGATGGTGCTAAGGGCTGTGTCAATGGTCCTGGGTGCATCAATGGGTGTGATGTAACAACGGTACTTGATGTGTCGATGGGACTGATCCCGACTTTGGCTTCGGCAGTACTGACTATGCTGCCAGCTCTGATGCATAGTGCTTCTTTTTCTTATATGTTGACTAGCCCTGTGGGACCTATGAAGGGCTCATGGGCCGTTGTTTGCAGCACTTCTGTGTCTTGCTTGACTCAGACGGCGCAGTGGATTCAGAAACTGGTGCCGCAGAAGGGGGAGCTCCTGCTCAACTTGGCACAGAGGGAGCATAAAGAGATCAAACTCTAAGAAGGAACCATGCTGGTTTTTCACTGATCTGTGAAGTTCTTCCATTTTCCAGGCCCTATTTCTCTGGGACCCAGTGGAAATCTGGCCACAGACATAGCAGTTTGCTGTGTCATGGTCTGGCCCCCGACATTTGTAACAGATGCCATAGAAATTGGTAATGGACATTTTTTGGTCATACATACAATCCTTGAAGCCACTGGAAGTGGGTTTTTTGAAAACAAACCTTTCATTTTGTATATTTATTTTTTAATCTTAAAATAGTTTTTTTTTTTGGTAGCATTGAAAGGTATTGTTGAGGGACTGCCAGGGCAGCAAGACAATTCGAAGTGAGTTTAAGAAGAAAAACTATAAAGTACCAAACAGATTAGAGAGAGGGAGAGCACATGCCTGTGCAGAAGCTTGGACAAAAAAAGACTGAAGGGAACAACAAGGTGGCTCACGGGAACTCCTGTGCATGTTCAGTAGAGCAAAAATTTCATGAGCTAAGAGAGAAGGATCTGTTCGGTGCCGCTGGATGACGTTACTCATGCCATGACTAATTCAGCCCTACTTGTCATAGAGGAAAGGGCTTTTGATAATTGCCCACCCTGTATGCAGGTAAAAGTAAGTGTGCTCTTCCACAGTTTACCAACTTTTGCCCACACTGCAGGCATTCTTAAGATGGTGTTAATTCAGAGAATACGAAAATTGGTTCCTTACCTGCTAATTTTCGTTCCTGTAGTACCACAGATCAGTCCAGACAAATGGGTTTTGTATCCCTACAGCAGAGGGAGGCAGAGAATAAAAACTCTTCAGGCACTGCTACATAACTGAGAGTGCCACCTGCTGTCTCTCAGTATCGACCTGAACTGAGGCCAAGATCCTTAGTCTCAAAGCTTAACATTACTCCCCATGTAGGGAGAGCAGAGAACCCAAACTGGAAAACCTTCAACCATCAATGAGATACATATCTACAATCATCATAAATTTAATTCTGCAGCCTCAGCATCCAGAAGCAATAACAATCTTTCAAAAGGGGTGGGTCTCTGGACTGATCTGTGATATTCCAGGAATGAAAATTAGCAGTAAGAACCAATTTTGCTTTCCTTTTCATACCCCAGATCAGATGTACCCAAACTCCCCTACACTAGGCAGGAAACTGAAAGATCTTCGCGCAACAAACACTCCCCAAACATAGCCTCCTCTGACCCCCGAACCTCAAATTGGTAATGTTTGGTAAAAATATGCCATGAAGATCATATCGCCACCCTACAAATCTCCTGCAGTGATACCAGCTGATACTATGCCCAGGAGGCAACTAAGCCCTAGTCGAATGCGCACGAAACCGCTCCAGAACGGTTCAACCTTTACAGAAATCCTTTAACCATCATGCAATCATGGTCTTGGAAGCCCTATGTCCCTTCTTTGCTCCACTGAACAAGACAAAGAGATGATCTGAACGTCGAAAACTGTTAGCAACCCTAAGGTAATGCAACAGAATCCTTTGAACATCCAGCAAATGAAGCTTTCTTGCATGCGGCGTATCCAACACAAATGAGGAAAGGCTGGCAGGTCCACCATCTGTTTGAGATAAAACATGGAGACAACCTTTGGTAAAAGGAAGGAACCATATGCAACAATATCCCATTGTACAAAATCCTCAAGAAGGGATGTCTACAAAAGGCTTGAAGCTCCAAAATCCGCTTGGTTGAACAAATTGCCACCAAGAAGATGTCCTTCAGGGCGAGATCATTCAAAGACGCCCTTCTCGACAGCTCAAGGCGGTCCACACCGAACCTGAAGCACTAGATTAAGGTTCCACAATGGACGCATCCTATGAACCAGCGGACGCAATGCTTCGCACTTTTCAGAAAATGAACAAAGACATCCTAAGGCTGCCACCTGCACTTGAAGCAAATTTTAGGCCAGTCCCTTTGACAAGCCCCTTTGCAATAAGGCTAAGACCTGAGACCGTTCACTCTCAAAAGCTCTAAATCTTCCTCTTTACACCATGACTCAAAAAACTTTCCATACTCTGTTATTAATTTATCCTTTTTAGAAGGCTTTTATATTTTGCTGATTCTGTATAATGCTAATCTTCTGTCTATTTCTCTAGATATTGCTATAGTTGCTTTCTTTTGTTGTGTGTTAGTCTATGCAAAAAAAAATCATAAAATATACCAAAAAAAAAAATAGGGGTCTGGTTAAACAGCTACTTGGCAGCTGACTTAGTGCAACGTAGAAGGTAATCAACTCCTAGTCAGTCTGCTTTGAAATAGAAGGAGACAGCCAGAAGTCCAACTTTCTGGGGAGAGCCAGGGAAAAGCTTAAATTAGCTAGCCAAATCTAGAGGAGGGTCTGTTCAAAATCAATAGCAGTTACAGTGTCCAGTGAACAGCCCTGGCCAAGTGTTAACTTTTTAACTTAGGGAGGAGAAATAGCCTAGTGGCTAGAGCAGTGGACTGTGAACCAGGAGACCAGGGTTCGAGTCCTGCTGTCGCTCCTTTGCCTCCATTGCCTCAGGTACAAACTTAGATTGTAAGCCCTCTGGGGATAGAGAAATACCAACAGTACCTGAATGTAAACCGGTGTGATATCTCAATTGAGATCAAATGCCGATAAATAAATAAAAATAACTCCCACCCACCTCTAGGTTTGTTTTTCTGATAAGGTCTGCCTAAATACATAATTGGAAACAAGATAAATTAGTAATTTGGTTGTTCCTTAGGTGTTATCCATCAAATAAATTTAACAAAATGAGGACTATCCAATGTAACCATTGTGGAGCCTTTATTCTCAGGGGAATCATCTGGAAACTTAGGGCTTGCCCTATTTGCTCAGAACTCTCTTCCTTGAAAAAAGAGCTGGCTGAAGTTACAGCTGAATTAGCTGCAATAAAGAAAGTTTCACCCACTTTATATTATACAGGAGTTAATTCCACATTAACACATAAAAACCAAAAGTCAAGGAAAAAGGGGTTTACAGTGGGCTCAGGCAGGATAAGACCTGTGACCCACAGACACCCGTTCTTGACAGCTGTGCAGCCCACAAGATTACCCCCTCAATCACATAGGGCATTACGGAACTAAAAAAACAGAATTACAGTGGGCTCTGGTAGAATCAGACCTGTGATACAGAGACACATAATGTATCAAGTGACACAAGCGCAAAAGGCCTTCTCTGTATTAGTTATTGAAGAAGCTCTTGCGAAAGAGATTGAAGTGATATCCGAAAAGAAAGAAGAAACCCAATGCATACAGAAACGTCACCCCCCAAATACAAATGCAAAGGAAAAAGGTGAAGTGGATAACAAAATTCAACTAAATAAGACACAAAAGGAGTCCAAGAAAAGCTGTAACCTGAACGAGAAAAGCTGGAAATCTATGAGCACAAATGCTCTTAGTTTAGTCAATAAAATCCCAGAGCTGCAAGCCCTAATGGTAGATGTGGACTTGGACATTGTTGCTGTCACAGAGACATGGTTCACGGAATCTCATGATTGGGATACAGCAATACTGGGCTATAACTTGTTAAGGAAGGACAGAGAGGATAGGAAAGGGGGAGGAGTGGCCTTTATGTCAGAAACAATATCCACGAATTGAGAATAAGAACTGTGAAAATATGATGTATCAATAAACTATATTTCATGCAACATCATAGATGTAAGCTGAAGTGGAATTTTTTTGAAAATATTTTTAACAAGAATGTGATACCTCATATATCAATTGAGCTTCTCAATGTTTATCGGAGAATGCTCACAACAAATGTGTCAAACATACACACATACCGTTTATCAGTATCTTTGATGCTGTTTGACGCAAATCTCCAACAATCACCACTTCTCCCTTCTTTCCCATCTTTTGGATGTCTTCAACTAGATCTCTGTCAAGTTCTTCCATATGATTTGGAGGACTGTAAACTACTCCAATAAAAATGGATGCCCCATCATCTTTTTTTAGGTCGGCCCATAGTGCTTCTTCTTTGCCCCATCTTCCTTCCAGTTCAGATGCTTGGATATTGTTTCTATATTTCATGCAACATCATAGATGTAAGCTGAACCGGAATTTTTTTGAAAATATTTTTAACAAGAATGTGATACCTCATATATCAATTGAGCTTCTCAATGTTTATCGTAGAATGCTCACAACAAATGTGTCAAACATACACACATACCGTTTATCAGTATCGTTGAAGCTGTTTGACGCAAATAGCCTTATTTTTAATCATTGGTATCCACATTCTATAGTTTGCATTTTTTGAATTTTTTTATATTTTGTTATTTTAAGAGACAAGACACTTAGCGTTTTGCGTAGCGTAGTGTAGGTGAGAGCAGCTTTTTGACAACACCCTACCGTCGATTTTAATGTGTTATCCACTATGACACCTAGATCTCTTTCTTGGGTTGTAGCACCTAATATGGAACCCAACATTGTTTAATTATAGCATGGGTTATTTTTCCCTATATGCATCACCTTGCACTTATCCACATTAAATTTCCCTGACGCAGCCACTCCTGCAGATGAACCAATTGGATGGGACCGTATATAGCCAGATGAACCACATCCTCCAACCACGGATGGCGCAGCTACTCTAGCGCTATGAGAATTTCATTTCCTGGATATTGTTCTATGCGACGCAACACATGGCCTACGAGAGGCCACGGGGGAAACACATACAGTAGAAGCTTTGTCGGCTAAGGATGAACCAGCACGTCAATCCCCTCAGAATCGACCTCTCTCCTGTGACTGAAGAACTGCTCCACCTTGGTACTGCCTCATGATGCTATGAGGTCCAGCACTCCCCTGGATCCAGCTGCTGCCTGCTGAAATAATCCACCTGCACATGGTCCACTCCAGCCAACAATGCCAGAAAATCCCCTTTGCAAGCCACTGCTATCACAGTCCACAGCATCTACATTTGAAAACATGGGACCCACAGCGCCGCATTGACCGTCTGCAGATCGAGAATGGGTCAAAAAGTGCCCTTCTTGGAAATCATGAAGTACTCCAAGTAACATTCTCTTCCTCGTTGGGGGAACTGGGACAACAGCATCTAGGCATCACACTGCTGCAACATATCCCAAACCACCTCTTGCTTGATGTGGGAGGTGTAATGGGACTCCACATAGACTTCTTTGGCAGGGCGAGAAAATTCCAAGGTGCAGCCGTCTCTTTTCATCTCCAGAACCCAATCTAACATGATCTTGATCCACTCCTTGTAAAAGAGAGCTAGTCTCCTCCCGACGGCTTCCAAGGAAGAGTGGAGCAGCCTGACCTCATTGGGAGGTCTTACTCCCTCCGGGCTCCTGGCTGGAACTGTCCTGAGGTCTACTTGTTCCCCGAAAGGATTCCTGCTTTCCCAAGACTTGATTCTGCATCGAAGCCGAAGAACTCCTGTTGGAGCTAAAACCTCTCGTATCTTGAAAGCAAGATCATGGTGGGAAAGTCTTGCTCCAGATTGTCACCAAATTAATTTCCCTTTAAAAGGGAGATTACATATCCACCGACCAATTACACAACCACTGCAGTCTCTGTGCTGCCACTGCGGAAATCATGTTCCTAGCTGACATCCTGACCATATCGTATAGCAAATCTGCCACATAGGCAACCCCAGCTTCCAACCGGGCCACCTGCTTGGAATTCATGGCAGCACCAGACTCCTCCTGCACCTTCTTTACCCAGCCCAAACAGGCTCTCTGCATCAGGATACTACAGATTGCCACCCGAAAGCTCAAGGCCGAGACCTCAAACATCCTCATCAACTGAATCTCCAATATTTGGTACTGGACATCCTTCAATGCTGCTGATCTGGCCACAGGGATGGTCATCTTCTTGGTCACTGCAGACACTCTAGACTTCTTCATCAAGCGTTGGGACTTCTAGGTGGAAGAGCGCTTGCTCCCTGCTAAGCAAGATTAGGTTTTATGGAACAGCAGTACAAAACCTGTAGAAAATTTCTCCAAATCATTGGAACCCTTACCCACAGGGTCCTTATACGGCTCCCCCCCCCCCCCCCCCCGAGAATACATAGTAAAAATTGACAAAGCTGAATCTTCTCGCATTTCTCTCACACAAGGAGTTCCCCAGGGGTCCTCACTCTCTTCTACCCTCTTCAATATTTATATACTGCCCCTGTGCCACCTGCTCTCCGACCTAGGATTGAACTTTTTCCTATATGCCGACGACGTTCAAATCCTCATCCCCATCCAAAATACCCTAAAAGAAACCCTCCAACTCTGGGACTCCTATCTTACATCCATCAATTCACTACTATCCAACCTCCACCTTGCCCTTAATGCTTCTAAAACTGAGATACTCATAATATCTAATCAACCTGAACTCTCACCCCCCAATAACATATCCTCATCTCCCGCTTCATCACCAACTGTTAGAGACCTTGGTATTGAACTTGACCAGCGCCTCAATTTCAAAGCTCATATTAAATCCCTTCTAAAGGGGGGCTTTTACAAACTCCACATCATGAAAAAGCTTAAACCACTGCTCCACACTCAAGATTTCCGACTAGTCTTGCAGACCACTATCCTCTCCAAAGTGGACTACTGCAATTCCCTCCTCCTTGGCCTTCCAGAGTCGACCATCAAACCCCTACAAATCCTACAGAACGCCATGGCGAGAATCTTAACGAACACCCGAAAAAGAGACCACATCACCCCCATACTTAAGGACCTCCACTGGTTACCCATCTCCTTCCGCATACAGTATAAAACCCTGACCATCCTTCACAATCTCCTCTACAAAACTAACCCCTGGCTCAAGGACTCGCCGCACTTCCGTATAACCAACCGTCCAACCAGATCCTCCCACGCAGGTACCCTAGATACTCCCTCCCTTAAAATTGCTCATCTCACCTCCACGAGATAAAGGGCCTTTACCATAGCGGGCCCTACACTCTGGAACACCCTTCCCACCTTTCTCCGCCTTGAACCCTGCCTGGCCACCTTCAAAAAAGGCATAAAAACTTGGCTTTTCAGGAAGGCCTATCCTGAAACCAACCAAACCTAGACACACCTACCCAGTCCCCTCCTTCTAGTCTCCTAGTCTCCCGCCCTCCCCTCATCCTAAGGCAATACCTCATTGCCACCCCCCGCCCGCCCTTTTATTTTATCATTCTGCAATTTTACAAAATTGTTCAGATAAACTGAGGTAAACAATCTTACTTTAGTTGCAACTATTGTAAATAGATCCTTCTGTAAATAAGTTCCTTTTATTTTGACGGTTGTTCTTTTTTTTTTTCTCTATTTCACGCTACCTATCTTTCCCTCTTCTCCTGTCCCCTTTAGCCCCCTCCTCTTTCTGGCCTGCTCCCATCCCCTGCCCCCTGTTCATTGTAATTCCTCCTTTAATTGAGTTATTTGTAAACCGGCGTGATGTGCCATACGAACGTCGGTATATTAAAAGTTGTTAAATAAATAAATAAATAAATCCTCCCGGTCCTCCACAGTGCACCTGCACATTGGAGATACTGGTGAAGGGGAATCCCTGGTCTCCCTTGCTGCTGTCCACCGGTAGAGCGCTTGCTGCCTGAAGTCTCCGCTGAGGTTCCTTCCCTCCGGAGACACAGGCAGCGCACAACGAAGCTGCAATCTGCAGGCCTGACAAACTTTCCCGTGCTCCGTAGGTGATGCTATCACTCTTGCTTGCTGCAATCAGCCCATCAAAATGCTGTTGCTTGCTGTGATCACAGAGCCTTCCCGCTGGCACACAGACACCACCCTTGAGTCTGCTCCAGACCCCCAGTGCTGCTGTCGAGCTGCAGGCTCCCTCTCTCACCCCCCGATTCTGGCCTTGATGCTCGGTAACAGTCACACTAACAGCCTTGCTCTGTACATTGCTCTTTTTTTAAAGCAACAGTGCAAAAAAAGAAGCCAAGCAAATAAATAAATACTTCCCTGCTTCTGACTGCGGGATAGAAGGCTTCAGAAGGAGTGAGGGAACCAGAATCCCTGGCTGTCACCTCCTCTGGAATCTAAGGGTCATGCAAATTCAGAGATCTCCATCTCCCTGCTGTCCTGCTCTACCTGAGGGATGGCCCACGAAGGAACCTAACACCTCAAGGAGCTCCCATGAAGTCCATCATGCTCTCTCTTCTCCTCTATTTATTTTATTTTCTAAACTCCAGATTGCAGGTCTGCACTTCTACCATCTGCTGGAGACAGAAAAATACTGAGGGACTGCAGGATGCACTCTTGGTTATGTAGCAGTCCCTGAAAAGATTTTATTCTCTGCCTCCATCTGCTGGTAGGGATGCAAAACCCATTTGTCTGGATTGATCTGGGGTATGAACAGGAAGAAATAATTTTGGATTTTCAAAATTAGGCACATTGTTTTGGTTGGAGAAGGTATATTTTTCCTTGGGCAATTTTCACAGGGAAAGTCTATTTGCACTTTACTGGAAAAAACTGATGCCCAAACTTTCCTCCTACCCTACCAGCCAGTTACAAGAGGGCCCTACCTGATAATCGTATGCATTCCTCGGACTTGGGGGGTGCTCTTTAGCACGCTCAGAGTCTTGGGAAGAGGCTGGAACTGGTGAGCAGAAGCCAACGCTGCCCTGGAAACAAATACAACATCAAAATCATGCAAAACGCCCAAGAGGCACACCCTATTTGAAAAGACAAATTCTGTGGCAACAGGATGACAGAAGTCCAGATAGAATTAATTTTCACACTCAAAAAAGCAATCCAACTCAATCATATGGAGCCCTAGTATAATCTGTGATCAGTGAATTTCTTGCTTCATTAGAATCAATGGAGTTCAGCATCTCCTGTGCTGTGAGATGCTGCAGGAACCCCCAGAAATCTGTATTATATACACTGAAAGATTGTGAGATCCTGCCGGATTCCTAGAAAGCTGCACTAGAAACAAAACACTGTCTCCTGTGCTTTGGATATGAGAGATATAAGAATTTCCAGATTAATAATGTTTGGATGGTCTGGTATTTTTGCACCCAGAATCTGTGGGACTAGGCAATGTCTGACACCAATCTACTCCTACTTGCTATTACTGGAAGGTTGGAGGATACTTAAAACAGGTTTCCATATGATCAGAAAGAAAGATTAAGCAGCTTCAAATCAGAAAACTACAACTAATTAAAAACAGGAATAAAAGCAGCAGGTGAAAATTCATTATTCTGCATTAAAGCCATGCACAGAGAGAGAAACACACACACACGCCCATCTGAAACCAAGGAAAGGCCACTGGCGTTTGGAACAAGTTTACTCAGCCAGTGACTCATTCTCTGCTATAAATCACACCAGCGCCTTCATTATCTCACTGCCCTCTCTGGTGCATCGACCATCTCAGCTCTGCTCCAGAAGGGAAGCCTCTCCTAATAAATGAAAGAACTGAAGCAGGTTGGCCCAATGCTGCATTTGGCATTTCAGAGCCCAAGATTGGGCATAGTACTGGAATTCAGTTCATGTGCTCCATGCATGTTTTTTAAATTTAAACTTACAGCCCAATGCACTCTGAAAATTATCTTTGTTTTATTTTCTTCGTATTAAAAATATCTCCACAAGAGAAATAGCTGTCAGAGAAAAGAGGTGCTCTGGGGCAATGTGGGCAGAAGAGCTATCAGCTCAGTTAGCTAGTGATGAACTCCTTTGCAGCCCCAGGTATTAGCTCGAATGCTGCAGACCCATCAGGGTTAGTAAGTTAGCTCCCCTTCTCGTAGCCTTGTCCAATAACTGCTCCATGTTACTGTGCCTGCATCAGGAGATTCCCACTGAGCTCCCAAAGATGTTATCTTACTCTGGACTCAAGCACAGTGTCAAGGGGCACTCCATGCGCTATCCCCTCTTATTTACAATTGTTTCAAATTGTGCTTTTCACTGTATTTGCAAGTATAGATGCACAGACTTTTGAAATTGCAGTGCTGTGTGTGCTGTCAAGATCATGCAGATGCACACACTCTCTGAGCCCAAATAGCACACCAGGCACAAGAGAGAGAGGCTTCAGCGGCTCACATATGCCAGCGGAGCTTCCTCTGACAGCACATAGGAAAGAAGAAGGCAGGGAACACAGCCAGGTCCAAGAAAAAGAAAAGAGCAAGGTCAGTTATCAAAGGAAGACAGTCTGGCTGCAGAAGCACTAAGCAGGTTCTTCTTTACTACAGACAGATCAGAAGAACAAATCCTTTAGTGGGATGCTCTGGGATCCGCTAGCACATCTGCTTACCAGGAGAACCAACATATTGGTTATTACAACACATGTGTCTAGTGATATTCATTACAGGAACTCTGAAACAAGCTATCTCCTTGGCACTAGAGGACCCTGCTGACTTCTCCCACACCCTGGATTTCTAGTTAATCAACAGCAGGGCCACATTTAAGATTCTGGCACCAAAAGGCAGGACTGGAGAGTGGAATGGGGTCCACACTGAAGAACACAGGGGAGGGGCCAGAGTGCCACAGTGGTATCCTTTTGAAGTTGCATGGGTGTATGGCTCTAAAACAAGTGGGAGCAGGATCCACTTTGGCATGCCATGCTATTGCGTATGCCTAAATCCGGGCCTGATAAACAGATCTCTCAGAGTATCAATCCTCTACTGTGATGTCCTACTGTGCTTACTTGTCTCCTAAGCATTCTGTACTCTGTGGGCAGCAGGATAACCAGCCATACAAGTGGATGATGTCATCTGATGGTGCCAATGCAGAGAGTTTCCACAGCTGTCCACAAAAACCTAGCATAGGACTTCCCATGTAGCTACAAGTACATGTGGGCCTTCTAAGTCTTATTCAGAGCTTAATAGCAAACTCAACTGCAGAAGGGAAGGTGGGAGAGTATGGGGTGGATTACCTTGCTGTCCACGAAGAATATCCCATTACAGATAAGCAACTTATTCTCCCATGGTCAAGCAGGACGATCAGCCACACAAGTGGGATTCCCTAAGTAAGTGTTGCATTCCAACAAAAAAGGGAAAACAAAGAACCACTAGCCACCAGCAGACAGTAAGTATACCTTTCTGAAGAAGAACCTTATCACGTTTTGGGCTTTAGGATGTTTGGGGTTGTTTTTTTTTTTAGGAAGACAGCCTGAAGTAATAAAAAAGGGCCCTAGGAGGGACAAAGATGGATTCTACCTCTCAAAGAGATCCTGGGGAACAGACTGACAAACCTACTATTGCAGTAGGAGTCCGAGTCTAAACAATAGTGCTATACAAATGTATAGATAGAAGACTGTGTCGCAGTCTTGCAAATGTCCTCAATGGAGGTCAATCTAAAATGGGCCAACAATGCAGCTATGACTAACATTATGAACCTTCTACAGACAGAACTGCCTGGGCATTACAAATCATGATGTAATCTGCTAATCAATCAGACACAGTTTGTCTGGTTACAGAGAATCTGGGCTTATTAGGGCTTGTTAAAAAAAAGCTGGGTAGGTCTTGGTCCACACTAATAGAATGCTCCACTGCTCTCGTATAATCTAGACTATGCAGAGTTTGTTTGCCTTTGTGAACATGTAGGCCGGGGAAGAATGCTGGCAGAACAAGAGACTGGTAAAGGTAGACGTCCGAGAATTTCTTGGACAGTAACTTGGGATGGGTGTGCAGCAACCACCTCTAAAAATGAAATTTAGAATAAAATGGATAAGGCTCTAGGGCCTGGAGTTTACCAGTGTTATGGGCTGAAGAGACTGCCTCCGTCCAGGTCAGGTATTCTACAGGAGACCACAGCTGAAAAGTGGTTTTATTGAAGTTCCACGACACAGCAGGTGGCTTCATGGAAGGCTTCATAAACCTGACAACTAAGGGGTGGACAGAGATAGGGTTCCTCTCTACATGGTGATAGTAAGTGCCAAGTGCACTAAGGTATACACACTGATTGAGTTGGTTTTCAAACTTGAATCGGAAAGATAGAAGAAATTCAAGCTGTTTTTGTTTAGGACAAGAAAAGGGATCTTAGGCCTTGTTCTCACACAAGATGACACATTCTTTCACTTCAACCCAAGGATTTTCTGGTGGACTCCTATCTAGAAATCAGATGGACTTGAGACACCTCATTTGAGAAACTGAAGGAACAAATTATGTCATTCTTGCCATCCAGGCAGTGAGGGCAAGGGACTGGATGTCAGGATGAAGCAGAGTTCCCTGGTTCTACATGATGGACATTGAGGAATTCCCTAACTGAATTAGTTTCCTGATTGATGACTCCTGAAGACGCAGAAACCAGATCTCTCTTGACCAGAAAGAGGTTTCTGAATGTCAATGGTACTGGAAAATATGCATACAGAAGGCCTGACCCACAGTGAATGGTATTTTTCTTGTTTGGACCAAAAACAATGAATGAGTATCCCCCAAATGCAAGTTCCCAGGAGAGGTTGGTGATGAAGAATTTGAAAAGACAGGCCCCTGGTCAAATTGAAATTAGTTATCCACAAAGATAAAGAATCACTGAGCTGAGCTGTGACATGAATGCTCTCCTGAAGCCCTTGTGTGGTCTAGTGGGCTTGTCTCATATGGAGATGTGACATGAGAATGACAAGGTTTGTTAAGGCCATATGGTCTAACATCTTCAACATGTCTCAAACTGGTATCTGCTGACTTCAAATTAACCCTTTCACTTTGGTTATTAGCTCAGTGATCCTGTCAGTGGGAAAAGCAGCTCTTGATTGAGTCTCAATGAATTCCAATGAAGGTGAAGGACTGAGCTTTTATTTTGAATCATTTGTGATGAACCCTAGCACTCCAACACACAGATGTTGTTAAGCATGGATTTCTTTGACCTGACTTGAGTTGTGTTCTTAACCAGTCAATCATCCAAGTAGGGAAACACAAACACAAACTCCCACTGTAATGACTGAGACATTTTGGGAAAATATGTGAACCTGGACAAGTTCCTGGAAGAAAAGTCCATAAAACATTATTAAGGTGGACTTGAGGAAATCTACTGCTTATCCATGGGATAAGCGGCAGCAAATCTATTTGCCTTTTGGGATCCTGCCACGTACTTGAGAACTGGATTGGCCATTGCAGGAAACAGAATACTGGGCTTAATGGACCTTTGGTCTAACCCAGTATGGCAAACCTTATATTCTTAGGAAGCAAGGCTCCTTTTTGGAGGCTGGCAACATATAAATAAATGTAACAGTGTAAGGCCAAAGAGCAACACGTGATACTGAATGTGTGTTCCCTGTGAAAGGGTATATAACAGGGCTTCCCAAACCTGTCCTGGGGACCCCATAGCCAGTCAGGTTTTCAGGACATCCATAATGAATATGCATGAGATAAATTTGCATATCATGGAGCCTCAATGTATGCAAATTTAACTCATGCATATTCATTGTGGATATTCTAAAATCCCGACTTGTTGTGGGGTCCCCAGGACAGGTTTGGGAAGCTCTGGTATATATATTCTACACGGACCCCCATTCATCTGACCATACCAACTCTCAAATGAACTCTCAGCTATAATCTACAACCTAACATGCTTACCCTCCTCATCCAACCTTATATTACCTCCTAGACTTGATATGTTTATTTCTGTAAATGCTCACATTGTTATATGTTTCAAAACTACTATGAAAATTGTTTACTCTGTAAACTGTTATGATGGCTCTACCGAATAACGGTATATAAAACTCATCAAATAAATAAATAAATAAGGTAGAACCATAGAACACCTTAAAGGAGCAAGAATATCTAGTATGGTCTACCTTAAATATCCAGATTGGGGATCCAGGCCACATGACATTTCCTGGGGAGGAGACTAAAAGTACAGATCCGGGAGGGAGCAAAGGGGCCCAGAGCAGGAGGAGAAAGCTCCAGGAACTCTGCCAAAACCCTGTACATTTGAATGCTTGATTTTTTCTCTATCACTGCTACACAGGCAGGCTTTTGTTGCTTTTTCTGTATTGTAAATAATAAAAATTTTCTTTTGAATAGTCAGAATCCAGCTTACTTTCTGTCTTCCGGCACCCCTCCTTGAAGCTAAAGGTCACCCTGTGCAATCACATCGCCCCTCCTGTGAGCGGGATGTATATCTATGTGGGTATATACATCCTTCAGATCCAGGGAGAACAGCCAGTCTCCTTTGATTAGAAGGGGAATAAGAGTGCCCAGGGAAATCATATAAACAGTTTTCTTGAGACTGTGGAAGTAAAATCCCTATTCATTGTCCTGGGCTGGGACAGATTCACAAATGAAAGGAAATAGTGCAGAAAAAAATTAAAGTCCACACAAGTTTCAATGGTTTTCATAGATATTTACTTGGTTCGGCAACTCCACTATTTCTAGAAAATACAGCATATTAAAGCAGGGCCCCCGACACGGAACCTGTGTTTCACTGCGAGGCTGCGTCGGGAGGGACAGAAATAAGCTTGTCAAGTCTGAAAATACAAATTAGAGAAAAAACAGTGTGGAACATAATAGCGATGGACCAAAAAAGCATAAACATACACGTGTTATTTTCTACATGAAAGATGGTCGGGAGTCCACAGGTAAGGCAAAACAGTCATCCATTTAATGTTGAAAAAAATGGCACGAAAGTCTCCAACCAATCAGAACTAGTGAAAGATGCAGGGCAGGTAGGACGTGAAAGAGAACTGAAGCAAACCAAAGCATATGTAAAGAAACGTGAAAGGGAACTGAAGCAAAATAAAACTATGTAAAGAAACACCATTTGATCTCGTGATTTAAGCCGAAAGGAACAAGACTATTAAGAATATAGATCCATTTCTGTGGAGGAGATAACACATCGATGACAAAGAACCTCAAATTGGAGACACTATGCACTTGAGCTACCCAATGTGCAACTAAAGGGGCATTTTCACGTTGACTGTTAAGGCTAGATCTATGTTCAATAATTCTAGTCTTAATCATGTGTGTTGTTTTGCCTACTGGCAAGGGCACATAATAATATAAACACCTGATGATGAACAATTAGAACTAAACTGTAGTTGGAATGTTTTATTAGACACGGGATGGGTAAAAGATGACAAAGATAAAGAAAGTGGACAGACTGAACAACCCCCACAAGGGTTGTGACCACCATGGGATAGAGGTGAAGGAGTAAGGAGGGTCAATTCAGAATGAACTAAAAGGTCCCTGAGATTTTTCCCATGATGAAATGTGAATCGAAGAGGGCATTTGAACATGTCATGCATCGAAAGTAAGGACCAATAACGGTGAATGATAGAAGTAAGTGCTTTGCTATGAACTGAAAAGGGTAGTATACAATTGATAACCCCATCACAGTTTCGAGGTTGTGGTAAGAAAAGCAGGTCCCGGTTAGCATATAGAGCCCGTTTAAAGGCTTTTTTCAGAATAGTATGAGGGTATCCCCTCTCTTTAAACCGAACTATCTGCTTAGCTTGAGTAACAAACTCTGACTTCTACGAACACAGCTGCTAAGTCTCAAGAATTGCCCAAATGGAATATTGTTCTTTAAGGCATGAGGATGGTGACTATCAAAGGATAGAAGAGTGTTACGGTCTGTCGCCTTTTTTAAAAATGGATGTGATAAACTTGTCATACTCAAACGAGATAGAAATATCAAGAAAAGAAATATTAGAAGGATGAATGTTAAAGTTAAAATGTAAGTGATCATTGCAGTTGTTCAGCCAGTCAAAAAATTGAACGTCCCGATTAGAAGAATTCGTCAATGTACCATAACCATAGAAAAATGTGTAAACCAACTAGACAGATAAATACATTTTTCCTCAAAGTCAGAGACATATAGACATACCAAACTAGGGGCCATCGTAGCACCCATTGCGGTTCCCTTAACCTGTTGGAAAAAAAAACCGAATCAAAAAGGAAAAAGGTTTTAGTTAAAGCTAATCTAGTTAGAGAGACTAAAAAATGTGTGGGGACAAGAACCGGAGTAGTTTGAGAGTTAAGAATATCTTCAAGAAGAAGTAATGCTGCCTCCTGGTTACCCCGACTTTCTATATCCTGCCCAAAATCCATAAGTCTCTTCATAATCCACCGGCCCATCCCACTGTTTCTGGGATTGGCTCTCTTCTTGAGCCCCTTTCAAAATTTGTGGATTTTTTTCTTCGGCCATTGTTCCTCAAAGTCGTTCATACATTCGAGATTCAGCACATCTCATTACGGTTTTACAGGATTTATCTACCACCCATGTTCCCTTCTTTTTTTGTTACACTTGACATAGTTTCTCTTTATTCAAATATTCCCCAAGAGGCAGCATCAGTGCCATATGCAGAAAGAAATGATAAGTGCCTTTTGCTATTTCTGTTTGAAAAAATAATTAACATAATTTAAATAGAAGAGGTGGCATTAAGGGTAGTAAAGCGGAGAGCCCAGTGATTATATTTTAGAGCGGGAATATGGTCACTTTGGTAACATATGAAGATATTGGTTTACCATAATAAAGGAACGCTTTATTGATAAAGCTCTTTATACATTAAAAAAAAAGTGTGTTACCCTTGGCTCACTTAAGAGGGTTTCTCCACTTTCTAAATAATTATGTTTCCTAATGTTTGTTAATACCACATGGTAATCAGTTTTTCATACATTTTGTCAGAAGTTATAAAGGGCCAACAGTTTGCATAAAACCGCAAGCTCCCTCTGATAAGTAGTTGATTCAAAATGAAGACTGAGATGCTGGCTCCAATGAAACTCCCCAACCAAGTTCTTGTGTAGGACTTAGAACTTCTACAATCACAAGGGCATAATCTAGAGCTCTAGTGCTGTCATAGGTGAGTGAATGAAAGAATAATTGAAGTTGAAAATAATTGTTTTTTACTGTATGGCACATCTATAAGCCTTTCTGCATATTTTGTCTAAAGGTAGAGACTTGTAGCCATGAGAGTTTGTAGGTGCCATTACCATTACAAAAGCTCTCAATGCTGTTTTGAAGTATAGCAGGACAAAAGGACCAAAAGGACTTTCTACTATTCTCTCCTCTATCCAGCAGACGAACAAAATCCTCTTCCATTTCTTGATGAACATGCTCAAAGAATTTCTTTGCTCCTTCCAGTGGGGCAAATCTGATGTTATGTGGATCCTTAGCAAGCATTCTGAAAGAACTTCTTCCCAGAAAGTTCCAAAGTCAGAGAGTCATGCATCGAAGCAAGGGAGAAACACACCTCACCTCCAAGCTGGTGATCAACAACATAAAGAAAAGAAAAGCTGAGAGAACTATGGGGTATGATAGGAAAGGGGCCTCTGTGACCAGAAAAATTACTGAAAATGATCACCCAGTGCCTCCACGGTGAAAAAATGACCGAGGCCTATGTGGTGGAGCTGCACAGGAAGTCTGATACATACTCAGAAAAGCATGAGGTGCTGGTGCCATCGGATGACATCCCCTGCTTATCTCTCAATTTATTTTATTTAACTCATGTCTTTCTATTTTCAGTACCCATGGACATCATGATTTCTATTAATGGTACATTATAAATAATCAGACAAGCCTAATTTTCAACATTTCATAGTGTGAGAGATCTCAGTTTTGTTTTGGTGAAAGATACAGAGGGCTGTGGTGACTAGAACAATGATCAGACCACACCAGGTCATGTGTAAGTGCAGAAGTGGGTGGAACAAATAAACCAGAGATAAAATACATCTTTAACAATACCGTACATAGCAACTGACTATACTAGATAAACATTTCCATTCTGTACATTGACACTGAAGCTACTTGTACGTACCCTCTAGCTTTTTCTGCTAACGCAGTGCTCTGCAGTGTCTAACACTTGACAGCTTTGCATCAACATGAACCATTATGGCTGTGTAATAGCAAGGAGAGTGCGGCACCAGTTAGGGCCCAGCCAGGTACCCCACTCATGAAAGCTTGCAAACCAAAAAATCTGCTAATGATTATATCTACAACTTTATCTTATTGATCATGAATAGGAATGCCATAACCCAGGCTATGCATTCAAGGCTCGTACTAAATGCACAAGGTGGGACATAGGAAACAGAAATGTTCACAGCTCTTTGTATGTGTAAATGGCTCATTATAAAGCTGTGTGAGCTTTATTTATTTTAAAAAAATGTACATGCTGCTCCATCCTATGTTCTGGGCGGCTTCCAAATAAAACAGTCACAATATAAAATACAAAAACAGACAAATTAAGGATATACAATAAAATGAAAGAAAATGCAAAGAATTCAATAACAAAGACATAAATGCTACTGCCTAATCGAGATGTATTCAATAATCTACATACCTGCGTTATTTAATAGAAAGCTAATTTGAATAGATGTATTTTTCTTAAATATCTTTGGACATGCCTGCTTCCTGAGAGGAAGAGGAAGTTGGTTCCACAATAAAGTGCCTGCTACTGATAGCTGTTGATCATGTGATTCACAGACATGAACGGTCTTGTGACTTGGCACATCAGATCTAAGATTTTTAGCAGTTGATTTATAAAGCATTGTTTAGGGCATTGTGTATTACTGTTAGTGGTTTGTACTGGATTGTAAATTGCTCTGGTAACTAGTGATGTGAATTCAAAACCCAATTTTGCATATACTTTTACATGTACAAAAGAGGCTTTTAAAGGGGTGGAGAGAGTTAGAATTGACATATGGCTGTAAATTAACCTGCACAAGTTAAGTCGTGCAAAGAGCGGCTGTAACCGTGTGCAGGGGAGTCTGTGCATGTTATTTTGGATAGCTTTCAAACTGAACTGATGCACATAAGTTTACTTTCAAAATTGTCATAATTTATCAGTTTTTGAAATGCATAAGTTAAGCAGGTTGTTCTAAAATTGCCCCCCCCTGTCCATATAATGTGTGCAGAGACCAAAGAAATCTCTTGTATTTTGTTTTTAAAAATTAAAAAAAGCTTTTCAAACTGAGCATCCTTCAGCTGAGTCAGTTGATATTTAAGGGAGCTGGAGCACACTGATATCATCACGCCACCTTGCACTGGTTGGTGTCTTGTAGTAAGGGAAAACTGGTTCTTACCTGTTAATTTTCTTTCCTTGAGTCCTACAGATCAGTCCAGATGCATGGGGTTTTCTTCCCTACCAGCAGATGGAGACAGAGAATGAAAGCTTCACTGTATTTTTGGTACTTAAGCTAATGTACCAACTGCAGATTCTCGATAAATCTGTAACAAAGCTAAAACCAAAATACTCCCTTAACTCCTCCGAGCAGAGGAGTCAGCGAAACCTGAAACTTAACTTGCAAACCACCTTACCCGGGAGGGTCCAAATGCCAGAAATATAACTAATGAAGAATACAATAACAATATAAATGTACACCAGAAGAGCAGACTTCAGAAACCAAAGGCGGGATTTTGGACTGGTCTGTGGGATTCAAGAAAATTAGCAGTTGAGAACCAATTTTTCCTTGCTTATCATTCACCAGAACAGTCCAGCTGCATGGGATGTACTCAAGCTTTCCTACACTAGGCAGGAACCTGAAAGATCCATTCAGTATCTAACGCCTAAAGATCCAAAAGGTAGTGCTTGGCAGAAGCATGTAACAAAGGCCTACAGATCTCCTGAGAAGATATCAAGACGCTGCCTGGGCCTGAAGACCGGCAGGCACCTTACAAACATAAGCAAATGCAATTGTTTTTTTTAATCCATCTAGCAGGAGATGCTTTCTGCTTGTTGATAAGACCACTAAACAAATAAAAAAAGGTCTAATTTTCAAAAACTATTTATGATCTTCAAATATCTCAGAAGGATCCAACATACATTCAACACATAAAGATTATGACCCATCTCTGTAGAATCAGTCTGCGATCTCTTAAAAGCCAGCAATTGAATGGACTGACAAATGAAAAGCTGAAATCACCTTAGACAAAAAAAAAAGGCACCATATGAATGGACACTCCATCCTTTGAAAACTGAAGGGAAGTATCCCTACTTGATAAGGCTTGCAACTCCAAAATACAATATGCCACACCAAACATATAGCTACCTAAAACATCGCTTTCAGAATAAGATCCTTCACAGATAGCCTCCTGATCAGCTCAAAGCATGGCTTCCACATTGCCTTTAAGACTAGATTGGGATTCCATGGTGACACCAAATGCCTAATGGGTGAATGCAAATGCTTCATACCCTTCAGAAAAATGTGTCACATTGGGATGCGAGGTGATAGCTGAACCCTGAATTTTACCCTGGGACAGGTTAATGCAGCTACTCGCACCTTAAGAGAGTACAAGATCAAACCCTTTTGCAATACCCTTTTGAAACAGAATCACCAAAACGGAAGCTGTAACGAGTGGAAACTCGACTCCTGACACCAAGACTCAAACACCTTCCAAATGCATACAAAGGCCAAAGATGTGGAGCTCCTAGTCTGCAATAAAGTCGTGATGACCTTCTCAGAATAATCCTCTCAATCTCTTCCTTTCAAGAGTCAGACTGCAAAACAAAAGCAATCTGCCCGTTTCAAGAAAATCAGACCCTGACACAACAGGCTGGGGAATGACCTAACCGAAACTGGCAGTCCATCATGAAACGGACTAGATCCGCAAACTGCAGACGTCTGGATCACTCTGGAGCCACCAGTTTCACCTATTCTTGATACCTCTCTATCCATCTTATCACCCTTCTTATTAGAGGCCTTGGTGGAAAAACATATAGAAGACCTCTCCTGAGGTTGTGGCTGAGAAAGAGCATCAAGTATTTTGGACTCAGATTCTTACCTCTGATTGAAGAACCTCAGCATCTTGGTATTTTGCCACGATGTCATCAAGCACCTTAAGCTTTCCCCACCTGGATTTGATAAAAGAGAACACCCTCTCCACTAGTTCCCATTCCATGGGGTTCAGCCTAGGCTTTAGATCTGAACACAAGAACATAAGAAATTGCCATGCTGGGTCAGACCAAGGATCCATCAAGCCCAGCGATCGCCCGGTCTTTGGGCAAAAATGCTTTCGCCAGCATCGTGTCCAGCCATGAAGTCCAGCTGAGGAGATGGGCAGAGATGAGACTTGGAGAAGTTTATAACAAACCCCACCATCTGCTGCATCTGTACCGTCAAAGCCAAAGCATGCAAGGCTCTGGAACGGAAGTTGCTCCTGAATAGCCAGTCGTCCAGGTAAGGGAACACATGCACAGAGCGATGCCTAAGGTAGGCAGCCACCACCGCTAGGCATTTGGTATAAACGCGGGGGGTTGATGCCAACCTAAAGGGCAGCACTTTGTACTGGTAATGTGCTTTCCCCACCACGAAGCGAAGGTACTTCCAGTGGCTGTGGAAAATTGCAATGTGTGCCTAAGTCTCCTTAAGATCAAGGGAGCAAAGCCAGTCTCCTCCTCTGAGGAGTGGGATCAGCGTGCCCAGAGAGAACATCTTGAACTTTTCTGTTACAAGAAACTTGTTCAACGCCTGGAGGTCGAGAATGGGGTGCAAGCCACCATTCCTCTTCGGAATGAGGAAATACCTCGAATAGAACCCTCGGCCTTGTTGAAGGCGATGGACCGGTTCCACCGTGCTCGCTACAAGGAGGGCAGTGAGTTCCATCTGAAGTATGACCTGGTGGGCGGATGAACCCCACGATGGACAAGGAGGAGAGGTCTCCAGGAACCAACTGAAGTTTAGACGGTACCCCTGACGGATGATAGTGAGGACCCATCAGTCCAACATGATCTCTTCCCAGTGATGGGCGAATCTCAAGAGCCTGCCTCCGACTGGGGTTTCCGATATCAGGGGTACGGTCAACTGATCTTCACTCCCTCGCCGCCAGTCAAAAGCTCGTGGTTGGGGCTTACTGGGGGGCCGGTTGGGGTCTGGGTGCTCTCTGTTGGCAAGGACGGCTCCTAGAACTTATGCGTGACATATAAGCCTGGGAGGTTGGAGGATAATATTTCCTCGGTCGATAAAAGGGCTTCCAGGATTCTGTCGTGGAGGATTTCCTGGCCAAGGATGGGCCTTCAGAAGCTAGTGGACAGCTGTTGAAGGGTATCATGATGGCCCTTCAATTGCACCACTGCATCCCAGACCTTATCCACAAAGAGGTTTTTACCTGTGCAGGGGAGATTGGCTAGCCCATCCTGGACCTCTGGCCGGAGGTCAGAGGCCCAGAGCCACGCCATTCTTTTGGCGCCGATGAATACCGCCGCTACACAGGCCGCTATCTTGAAAACATCATAGGTGGAATGCACCTTATGCTTCCCAGGTTCGAGCCCCAGCAAAGTAATGGCTGAGAAGGCCTCTTGCTGCTGTTGAGGCAGACCCTCAGCAAAGTCTTGGACCTGTTTCCAGAGATTGCAGTTATATTGGGTCATATAAAGCTGTTAGGTGGTGATGCGGGCCACCAGCATGGCATCTTGGAAGACTTTCCTGCCCAGGGCATCAAGCTCCATGTGTTCACGACCTAGAGGGGCGGAGGCATGAGTGTGGGAGCACCGGGCCTTTTTTTAAGGTGGACGCCACGACCACCGACTAGAGGGGGAGATGCCGCTTTTCAAACCCCACGGCCTGCTGCACCAACTAGGTGGCATCAGTCTTTCTATTGACGGGGGGAGATAGAAATGGGGTGCTCCCACATGTGGAGAGGAGGTCCCTAAAAATATCGTGGATAGGGACTGCCATGATCTCCTTAGGAGCGTCGACAAACTGAAGTACTTCCAGCATCTTATGTTGCACATCCTCCTCTGTGAGCAGCTGAAAGGGGATGGCTTCAGCCATGGCCCTAACAAACCCTGCAAAGGACAAGTCCTCAGGGGGCGACCGGTGCCGCTCTGCTGGTGGAGGGGGCTCCAAGAGGGGGGTCATCCGAATAATCTGAGGACGAGTCCGTGGAGTCAACTTCCCAAGGGTCGTAAGGCCCTTCCCTCCTCACTGGGGCCAGTATGCCATGGGTGAGGTTTGTGAGGGGCATCAACCCTGGCCTCTGATGGTTTTGGAGGCCTCAAGGGCACCGTAGGCATCGACGGTTCCCCTGGCATCAAGGGGACCGGAGATCGGAGGACCTGGCAAGGGCTCGGGGAACCGTGGTCTGGGAAACACGGTACTGGCCGTATCTTCCTCCTCTGAGAACCCGAGAATCGGGATTGCTCCGGTGAGGGGCATCGGTGGCTGCTGGAGAACTGATGGTCGCTCAGGCACCGGTTGCATCGGAAGGGCACCCAGGAGGATGTCCAGATGCTCCATCAGGGTGCTAGCATCGAGGGCGGAGGCTCAGGCACCAGTATGGGGGCTGATGGCACCGGCAGCTCAACGCTCTGGAGAGCCTTAAGCACCGTGGACTGCTCCCTGCAGTCCAACTCCTCCTGAAAGTCTGGAGTGGCCAGGACTGAAGGAGGGGGATGGGGTGTCACCGGCTCTTGCTTGGATCTATGAGGTGGCACGGTGCCCAGCATCGGTGTCAGTGGGGAACGCCGGGGACTACAAGGGGAAATCGGAGGATGGGGCCTCCGATGGCCGGTGTCGCTTTAGTGGTGGCTCGGCAGCCATTGATGTCGCCTCGGAACCGGTGCTGTGCATTGATAGTGACCAGTGACTATGCTTGGGATCTTCTTCGTTGCTCGGCCCGGTCTTCCCCCGGCACCAAGGAAGCAGAAGATCCAGATGTTCGGGAGAGCAGCGAGACCATCGAGGATTTATTGCATCATTGAAAGAGCACCTTCTCCAGCGTGCATACAACATACTCTAGAGTGCTGCCAGCAGAAGAAATACCTTTACAGATGTGAGGATTCTGTTACATACTTTGGGTGATTGATTATTCATTTTATTTACATGAGATTGTCTATTTCTGTGAAACATATGCAATTCGTGTGTTATTGTATTTGTCATTTTTATGTTTTTATTATGTATGTTAATGTTGTAAATCGCCTAGGCCTTCATGTGGTAGGCGATTAATAAATTTTAATAAATGAAATGAAAAATGAAAATTGCCGTCCCCTCGATCCTTGGAAGTACTAGTGAAAGGAACAGCTAGTGGAAGAGTGTTGGAAGGCTCTCCATGACCTCTCGGTGTCAATGGGACCAACACAGGAGTAGACGAGCAGATTTTGGGACCCTGAAAAGTTTCTCTATCTTGTCGAGGCACACTTGACGCCCCTTGGAGGTCATCTGATCACACAGATGGCACCCACGGACGTCGTGCGAGGCCCCTAGGCAGAGGATGCAAACTTCATGTGGATCCGTGATGGACACGGTCCGCGGGCATTGATGAAAACCGGTCGATGCCATAAAAACACCCGGCATGCGGTCGAAGACCAGCGATCACCGTGAGGCGAAAGTCGGGAATCGACAGCAAAATTGAAAATAAGAGTAATAGAAACCTACCAGACCAAGAAGGTACCAACCTTGAAGGAGGACCCGACAAGGAAACAACGGCAGAAACCTGAAACTTGTTAAAAAAAACAAGAAAAAAGTGGAGCTCCACAACCGCGAGGCAACTGCACCACTGAAAAGAAGAGACCGAAGTGGGACCTTGCTTCTAGAAACTTTGACAACTTTTTTCCGTGCCGGGCTCCATCAGATGATGTCCCCCACATGTGAGGACTACCATCCTGCTTGTCCTAGGAGAATAACGCCATTTGCTGGTCAGTGAGCATAACCCCCGTCTAGACTGGTCTGACTGGATGAAGAGAAAAGGAATTATGCAATAGTGCATCAAAGGCTATGCAATGGGATTTGATGCACGTTCTAGGTGTATACTAAGAGACAAAATTAAAGGGTTTGTGCATTCAGCACTTGGAAAATGACCTGACCAAATATCATGAAGTATATTACTACCCTCACAGACTATGATGCCATGCTTGTTGCCGTTTCTCCTAGTGTCCCACTCCAGATGATACCACGGGTGGAAGCAGGATCCATACTGGCCTAAGGGAACTTCTTCTGAGGTGATCTTCAGTACTGCTTGTTATTCTGTGGGGTCACCAATGAAACAGCTACCACATTCGCTCCCTCCCCAGGCATGAGTGCACCCTCTATGTAGTACACAGATCTACCCAGCCCCTTCTAAAAAACAGAGACCTTTTAATTCCTTTGTTCACTGTATTACTATGTCATAATAAAAATAAATAAATACTGTGTCATTTGTAGTTCCAGTAAGACTAACACAATACGATGGCAGCACTGTTCTTGTTCAGTGCCTCAGAATGTGTTTTCTGAACTACTGTAAAATTAAAGCTTACAGTTAAACATACTCAAAGTACAATACTGTATCTACTCACATTAAGGAACTAGCATGCAAGTCCTCATTGAAATTTAAAAATGTGATGTATATTTTTATTCAGTGCAATTTCCGCTGTACATATTTTGTTTCAGACAGTATTTGGTAAAATACTAAAATGTTTTCTCCAGAACCCTGGGACTGGGCAAGATACCAGAAGGCCTGCATACCTCCTCCACTGTATGCAAAGAGGTTTCAGCTTCCTGTGTCTGAGGCAACTGTAGGACAGGGTGGGGAATGTTCCTTTCACCACTGAGACAGGGTGGGGGACGCTCCTTTCACCACTCAAGTGCAGCTGACCAAGAATGGAAAAACTGAAGAGACGGAGAGTTTCTACTGTCTATAATACAATCAGCAGCAGAAAGAGCACAGAGAGAGGCGGAACATGACAATGCACAAGGATCTCTCTGCACCAGAAGACAGGATGCAAGCAGCACAGACAATCAGCTCAGGAGAAGGGTTCAAGAGGCACTTCGAATACTGGGCCTGCTTTGTGATGGGATAGTGCAAGCTCCTCACCCTAACATTCAGATCAATTCTGTCTTTGTAGGTAGTCCTCTCACCAGACAATTACAAAGATCATTTTATGAGGCTAATGTAATTACTTTATCATTTTAATGCATGATGTTAAAGATCAGTGCTGAGAAAGTAGAGGTAAATTTTAACCTAGGAGAAAAATGATAACAGAGTAGCTTTGTACACACTTCCTTTTCTTTTTTTTTTTTCCAAAATAGAAAGATCGATTCTTATCTCTTCCTTTTTTTTTTTTTTTAAACTATCCCTGACTGACTACGCCAACTACCCCAGGGATCCCAGAGACTGTGGGTGGACCTGCCCCATCTGCTGGAGACAGAGAAAGACTGAGGGGCTGTGGGTGGCACCTTACTATATGTAGGGAGCCCGACAAGTTTTGCTCTGTCTCCATCTGCTGGTGCGGAGTCACAACCCAGGTGTCTGGACTGATCCGGGTACGTACAGGGAAAGGTAAATTTTAACCTAGGAGAAAAATGATAACAGAGTAGCTTTGTACACAACATAACCAAATACAAAAAAATACCACAGTAGATCATCCCTTCTCTGAACAGTGGCCAATCCGGGCCACTTGAAAGAAGTAACCACCCTGTTGCTCACATTGCCGTTTTGTGCACTGGCCATACTAATAGGAGGAATCCTAGAAAGTAGGATTTGGGGTTTTTTTCGATGAGCCCTTGAGTATGGCATGCTTTAACGCCAGCTCCTGGGCAGGTGTTAAATTTGCGCATTAAAATGGGCACCTTCGTTGTGCAGCAATTTTTGGCATCGAGGGGTAATAGCTAATAGCCTCATATACATGGAATTTGCATGTGATGAGTGCTATTAGCTGGGCGCTCGATTGGACGTGAGTTTTGGATGATCTAATCCCTGCATTGCATTGGGAGTTATTTAAGCATATTCAAAACACACATCCAACAGTGTCACTTGGTGTGTTAGCCTGAGCACACTATATTGCAACGGCTTGAAGGTCTAGATTACAGGAAATTCGCTGCATACATATTTTATATGCAGACCCTAGTGCATACTGTCTGGATTCACTGGGTACCAATTCTACATACAGGTTCTTGTACACAGTGTCTGGATTAGAGGGGATTCACTGTGTATTTATTCCATATACAGGTTCTAAAATCTGGATTAAACTGAATTCGCTGTGTATTGGAAAATTTGGTTCTTACCTGATAATTTTCGTTCCTGTAGTACCAAGGATCAGTCCAGACTCCTGGGTTTATTCATCCGTGCCAGCAGGAGGAGACAGAGAAAGTAAAACTAACAGTGCTTTATATACCCTGATGCCACCTGCAGTTCCTCAGTATTAATCTGTACCAAAGCTAGATGCAAACCAACCAACATAACCAACCAATTGAATCTAAACTGGAGAAACTTGATAACAAAAAAAACTTCTGATATCTGTAATGTACAACAGTTAAGAGTGGACCGGCTTCCTTTCATTGAGCTGACTTGGGACCAGAGGAAGCGGCATTACTGAAGGCCCTGAAGGGTCTACGGCCTCCTTGAAAGGACTGCCCCCAGGACTGACCTCTAGGTGAAAAGGACCTCTGTGCGGCTGCCGTGGGACGTGGCTGCCGAAACCTACGATTGTCCTGAAAATGTGGTCGAGTAGGAAAACTCCGTCTACCTCAAGGTCTGTCCGCTGGCAAGCGAGGGACCTTAGTGTCTGCTAATTGCTTCACAATCTGATCCAATTCCTCTCCAAAGAGGAGACAACCCTTGAATGGTAAGGATGCTAGCTGGGTCTTAGATGAGACATCTGCGGACCAACTCCGAAGCCAGAGGAGGCCCAAACCCCTCATATTGCGCCAAAAACACCCTGTGCATAAGGAGAAAGAACTCCGGTGAAAAAGGGGCCGGAGCCCGCCCACTGTTGGCTGGTGCCATAAAGGGACCCTCCCGGGGTCCTGCTTGGGCCCCCCGCCCCCCAACAGGACCTAGGAGCGCTGGGAAAACAACCAGAGGAAGATCATCTTCGAGCCCTGAAAATGTGGGCCCGACCGCCGGGGGATCCAAGATGGCTGCCATTCCCGTGGTTCCCATGTCGGGATGGCTCACATGGCTCGAAGTGCTAGGAGCCGCAGGAGAAGGAGAAGGACCACCCCTCCTCCTTTTGGCCGGCACCGGGAGCTCCGAGGGGCCCTCCCCCCCAGAAACAAATGCAGCACACAAACCGCGGCAATTCAGTCGCGCCGGGGTCGATCTGCACGCGCAACAAGCCACCCTCTTCACCATCGTGCCGCCGACGGCCCGAGTAAATAATAAAAGAAAAAAAAAAACACCAGAAAATCTCAAAAACTGCCAAAACACCCGCCAAAAGCGCGCCGGAGGGGAGGAGGGAAGAGAGCCGGCCAAGCTGTTGTTCCTACCTACTCCTCTGCCATTTTTTATTTTTTTTTTTAACAACTTTACTGCTCTAAAAGCAGCCTCATTTCTCCTCCTGTTACCAAAAAGAGCTGTCCAGCTCGATTCAGCAGAAATTAAAAACAGGAGAAGAAAGTGAGAAATACAAATTTAGGGAGCCCACACGTGACAGGGAGGTATCCAGACCACCGGATGTGCACCTCACGGTGATTAGGGGAATGGGCGTACAAAAGGGTCACCGACCTCCAGCCCCCCCGCCTCAACCAAACAGGGTAAAGGTCCCTCATGAGCGACCCCAACCCCTGGGAGGAAGGCTCAAACCAGAATTCCAACAAAAAAGAAAAAAATTACTGAACCCAAACTGCAGGTGTTAGCATCAGTCACCTAACACTGCTGGAGACAGAGAAATACTGAGGACTGCAGGTGGCATTTATTTAAAAATGTTTGTATGCCACTTTTACAATTTAGAAATTAAAACGGTTAACAAAAAACATACATAATCTATTGTTTAAAACTGTAAATATACTTAACTAAAAGCAAAAATACATCAGGGTATATAAAGCAGTGTCAGTTTTACTTTCTCTGTCTCCACCTGCTGGCATGGATGAATAAACCCAGGAGTCTGGACTGATCCGGTACATACAGGGAATTATCCCATATACAGGTGCTAGCACCCAGTGTCTGGATTAGAGGGGATTCACTGTGTACTTATCCCATATGCAGATGCTAGCACACATTGACTGGATTAGAGCGGATTTGCTATATATTTATCCCATATACAGGTACTAGCACACAGTGATCTGAATTACAGGAGATCCACTGTGTACTTATCCCATATACAGGCACTAGCACACATTGACTGGATTAGAGGGGATTTGCTGTGTACTTATTCTATCCCAAAATAAAGGACTACTGACTATTCCGACAATAAAGAGCACACATCTGATGCAAACACGAGATCATGTGTTCTCTGTAGCAGGCCCAAAGCTCTGGAATTCTCTGCCTGAGACGTTACGTATTTTACCTGATAGAAAGATTTAAATGCGAACTAAAAACATGGCTATTCAAAAACGTGTATGAATTAACCTAAATACACCTGAAAACAGAGAACCACAAAGTCAAGAAAGACAAAAGTTAATAATCGAAACATGCAAATAAATCCAGTGAGCGAGGTCATTAATATGTAATAGAAAATTCACAAAAGAGGTATTAATACATGTATAGAAATACTACCTCTGTAACCAATCATTGTTTGTTGAGTCATAACTATGAATGCCACTTTGTAAACCATTGTGATCTATATATGGAATGACGGTATATAAAATGTCTAAATAAATAAAATAAATAAATATGCAGATGCTAGCACAGTGTCTGGATTAGAGGGGATCTGCTGCTTACTTATCCCATATGCAGGCGCTAGCACACAGTGTCTGGATTAGAGGCGATTTCCTGCATACTCATCCCATATGCAGGTTCGAGCACAAAGTTTCTAGATTACAGGGGATTCACTGTGTACTTATTACATATACAGGTTCTAAAATCTGGATTAAATGGGATTCACTGCATTCTTATCCCATATGCAGGTACTAGCACAATATCTGCATTAAAGGGGATGTGCTGCTTACTTATCCCATATATAAGCACACAATGTCTGAATTAGAGGGGATACACTGTGTACTTATCCCATAGACAGGCATTGGCACACAATATCTGAATTACTTTTCACTCACATGTTCACCTGTCCCTTGGACGGACCATCAAATTATCAATACGACCCTCAAGCTCTCAGAACATCCTCCCATTTCATTCCCAAAAACCACTATTCAATTCAGGAAACCCTGTTCTACAGACCTTCTCATCAACCATCTCTCTAATGAATTATCACAACTTGATCTTTCCAACGCAACTACAGCCATAACCTCATGGTACAACATCACCAATAAAATTGCAGACCTAACCTGTCCTTCAATCACCAAAGTAGTACAACCTTCGCCTGACAACAGGAAACCCTGGTTCACCACTGAACTGAAGCTGCTTAAACAAGAGCTAAGAAATAAAGAACACACATGGAGAAAAAACCCATCCCCCACAACATTAGCTGTATATAAAACCACTCTCAATGCCTACAGGATCAACATACTTAGAACAAAGAGAGACTTTTTCTCTAAAAAAAATACATCATTTCATCTTTGATTCGAAAGCACTCTTCTCCTACGTCTCTGCCCTCACTAAACCATCCCCTCCTACCATCCCGGATGATCAAGCGCTCAACAAAGCCTCCGAACTAACTGAATACTTCAAGGAAAAAATTGATAAATTGACTGTCTCTTTCTCTTCTTCTAGTTCTTCTCTATCTCCACCCACTACTCCACCTCAACTAAATACGACTCTAGAAACTTTCGAAACCACATCAGCTCTTGAGATTGAAAATATTCTCAAGAAAATGAAACCATCCTCTTATCCCTCAGACACAATTCCAAACAACCTACTCATCGCTATAAGGAACACCATTTCAAAGCCAATTGCCGATATCATTAATTGCTCTCTTTCCCAAGGTCTAGTTCCTGACCAACTTAAGCTAGCTATTCTTCAACCTCTACTTAAAAAACCGAACCTACCGGCTACAGATCCAGCTAACTTCCGCCCAATAGCCAATTTGCCAATGATCGCCAAAATTATGGAAAAGTTAGTCAATAAACAACTATCCGAGTACCTGGAAGAAAACAACATTCTTGCACCATCCCAGTACGGTTTTCGTAAATCGTTAAGCACGGAATCTCTACTTATCTCTCTTACCGACAATATTCTAACTAATATGGATAAAAAACAACCACATCTCCTTATTCTTTTAGATCTCTCTGCGGCCTTTGACACTGTCAACCATTCATCTTTATTACAAGGGCTGACAGACATAGGCATTAAGGGAACAGTACTCAGCTGGTTCAAGTCCTTCCTGGCTAATAGACAATTCAAGGTAAAGATAAACAGCAAAGAATCACACCCGGTCCCATCAAATCAGGGAGTCCCTCAAGGTTCCTCCCTCTCTCCAACCCTCTTCAACATTTACCTTCTCCCTCTCTGTCGACTACTTAATAATCTAAATGTAACACACTACATTTACGCGGATGACATCCAAATACTCATTCCAATCTCAGAATCCCTACACAAAACCTTGATTCACTGGAACAATTGCTTGCAACTAATCAAGCATCTTCTCTCCAGCCTCAGCCTCATTCTTAACAACAACAAAACCGAGATCCTAATTATCAATCATGACGTTAATAACAATCTAATATACCCAGCTGACCCACTCATTTCTACCACTCCTATAATTAATCACTCACCATATGTACGAGATTTAGGCATCATGATAGATAATCAGCTTAACTTCAAAAAATGTATATGCACCACCACTAAAGACTGTTTCTACAAGCTCCTTGTCCTTAGAAAGCTGAAACCACTTCTCCACTTCAATGATTTTCGGATGGTTTTACAAGCCATTATACTAACAAAAATTGACTATTGCAATTCGCTCCTTTTTGGCCTCCCAACCTCATCCATCAAACCCCTCCAAATGATTCAAAATTCTGCAGCCAGAATCCTTACCAATACGAGTAAAAGAGATCACATAACCCCCATACTCAAACTCCTCCACTGGCTGCCAATTAAGCAAAGGATTCTCTATAAAGTGTACATAGCAATTCATAAATCCATTTACAACATATCCCCTCTCCACTTAAGCACTCAACTACGTTTTCACTCTTCATCCAGACCTATCAGAGGAGCTTATAAAGGCACACTATGTACCTTCAACAATATCCTCACATCAGAAACGTGCCATATCTTTAGCAGGCCCCGTCCAATGGAATGTGCTCCCGCCAGACATCCGTCTAGAGCTCTGCCACGCCTCCTTCAAAAAGAAAATTAAAACCTGGCTCTTTAGCCAAGCTTTTCCAGAACTATGAGCATATTTTTCACCTCCAGCTATTAAGATTTTCTCTCCGTCGCAATCTTCATGTTCTTTTCTACTACTTGACATTGATTCTAATCCCTTCTGCAGAACACATTTGACTTAGACAGTTACGCCTTATTTTATGATTTGGATGCTCAATGAGACTTTACATTATTTTCAATGTTAATTTCTGAAACTAGTTTACCCTGTCTCCAAGTTCCTTAACCTTGTTACATGTACCGCCTCTTGGCGTAATTTTTGTTCTGTTTCAATGTAAACCGATGTGATCTGTATTTCATACAGGAACACCGGTATATAAAAATCTAAAAATAAATAAAAATAAATTAGAGGGGATACACTGTGTACTTATCCCATAGACAGGCATTGGCACACAATGTCTGAATTAGAGGCGATACACTGTGTACTTATCCCAGAGACAGGCATTGGCACACAATATCTGAATTAGAGGGGATACACTGTGTACTTATCCCATAGACAGGCATTGGCACACAATGTCTGAATTAGAGGCGATACACTGTGTACTTATCCCATAGACAGGCATTGGCACACAATGTCTGAATTAGAGGGGATACACTGTGTACTTATCCCAGAGACAGGCATTGGCACACAATACCTGAATTAGAGGGGATACACTGTGTACTTATCCCATAGACAGGCATTGGCACACAATGTCTGAATTAGAGGGGATACACTGTGTACTTATCCCAGAGACAGGCATTGGCACACAATGTCTGAATTAGAGGGGATACACTGTGTACTTATCCCAGAGACAGGCATTAGCACACAGTGTCTTATGGAAAATCCTTGTGGGATTTCCCTGGGACGCTCCTTCGTTTGGCTTTGTGTACTTCTTGCAGTATAAATTAAAAAGTTTTAAAAGAAAGATTTATAATGCTTCCTTTATATTTATTACCTGATCATGCAGGCATAGATAAAACAGGTCACCAGCAGTGACCCATATATGAGAGCTCCAAGTGACATTTATTTATTTATTTTCTATACCGATATTAGTGAGGACATCATATCGGTTTACATCAAAACAAAAACCATAAAGAGTGGAAATTACATAAAACAGGGCGGTGTGGAGGGAGAGATAGGAACTGTAAGAAAGTAGGTTGAAAATACATAGGAATCAGGCTACTCTGAAACATGTGAGAGCCAGTAATTAACATTGAGATTATATCTGTATAACAAAACAACACACAAAGAACTAAGTACAAGGGTTCAAAATGGGTTTGCATAGAAGGTTCCGGTGTGTTTGCATGGTGGTGAGAAGGGTGTTATTGCTGATAGGCTTGTTTGAAAAGCCAGGTTTTCAAGTTGGTTCTGAATTTAGAGGTGCAAGTCTCGAGTCTAAGGTAGGGGGTAAGGAATTCCAGAGCGTGGGTCCAGCAATAGATAGGGCTCACGCCCTTGTGGAAGGAAGGTGTGCTTTTTTAAGTGGGGGTACGTGGAGTGTTCCATTATTGGAGGCTCTGGTGGATTTGTTGGATCGTACAGGGCAGAATGGGTCAACGAGCCAATTTGAATTGTGTGTGTGTATAGCTTTGTGGGTCAATGTTAGCGTTTTGTATATGATGCGAGAGGGGATTGGAAGCCAGTGCAGGTTCATGAGAATTGGAGTGATATGGTCGTATTTTCGGCTGTTAGAGATGGTTCTTGCTACTGCATTCTGCAGCATTTGGAGGGGTTTCATTGCAGAGTAGGGGAGGCCTAAGAAGAGGGAGTTGCAGTAGTCCATTTTTGTTGAGAGAGTAGCTTGAATGATGGTATGAAAATCACTGACATGAAGTAAGGGTTTCAGTTTCTTCATGACATTAAGTTTGAAGAAACCTTCTTTGAGGATCTGATTGATATGCTTTTTTATCTGAACCCCAAGGTTTCATGCATCGGGCTGCCTCAAGAAGGTGACATAGGCGGGATCATTTGCAATGGCTGGTTTGGGGGGTGATTGTTTGGAGATGAGGAGCAGCTCGGTTTTTGATGCGTTTAGAGCTAGGTGAAGGATTGGAGAGAAAGGCATTGATGGAGGCAAGACAATTTCTCCAGTGGGTCAAGGCATTTGTCAGGGTGTCTTGAATGGGTATGATGATTTGCACATCATCAGCGTATAGGAAGAATTTGAGACCAAGGCACAGCAAAAGTTCACATCTTATAAATGATCTTAAGACAATAACAACAAGCAATAGATAAATCAACTAGCAATATTCATTGAATTCCAAGAACTTATACATAATTCGTGTAATTAATACCCATGCATTAACTTTCATTTTGCCTACGTGATAATAGCTTTTTGGCATAAAGAATTGTAAATATCTCCATATACGGTTAAGCGGAGTTGCTTACCTGTAACAGGTGTTCTCACAGGTGATATCACAGGATGGAACCCAATCACGGAAAACTTCTGTCAAAGTTTCTAGAACTTTGAGTGGCACCCACTGGGCGTGCCCAGCACGGCACCGACCCTGCAGCCAGCAGGGGTCCCCCTTCAGTCTTGTCTTTTAGTAAAAGTACATGCGAAAAATAAAATAAGAAAATGAACCCAACACCATGGGGTGGCGGGCGGGTTTTGTGAGGACTAACATCCTGCTGTCCTGTGAGAACACCTGTTACAGGTAAGCAACTCTGCTTTCTCACAGGACAAGCAGGATGGTAATCCTCACATATGGATGAGTACCGAGCTGAGGATGCCCGAGCAATGCACCAAATGTACCCAAAGACGTGCAACAGGCACAATAACTGGGGTGTCAATTTAGTTAAAGGGCATCCTGAACCCTAACGGGACGTGGAAGGGTGCTGGTACATTAAGTCGCAAACAAGTTACATAGCACAGACTGGCCGAAGATGGAATCTTGTCTGCCAGCCTTGTCTAAGCAATAATGGGCTGCGAAGGTGTGGAGAGAGCTCCAGGTAGCAGCTTTACAAATATCAGCAAGCGGCACCGAGCGTAGGTACGCTACTGATGTCGCCATGGCCCTGATAGAGTGTGCCTTGACATGATCTTGTAGCAGAATGCCTGCCTGCTGATAGCAAAAGGAAATACAGTCCGCTAACCAGGAGGAGAGAGTCTGCTTACCCACAGGTTTACCCAATTTGATGGTATCAAAGGAAACAAATAATTGAGTGGATTTCCTGTGGGTGGCTGTACCGTCTAGATAAAACGCTAGAGCACGTTTACAGTCAAGGTTATGCAGAGCCCGTTCTCCTGGGTTTGAGTGGGGCCTGGGAAAGAAAGTGGGTAGTATAATGGATTGATTGATATGAAACTCCGATACTACCTTAGGCAAAAACTTAGGGTGAGTGCGGAGTACTACCCTGTCATGCAGAAGTTTAGTGCAAGGCGGATAGGTGACTAAGGCCTGTAACTCACTAACTCTGCGAGCGGATGTGATCGCCAAAAGAAAAATCACTTTCCAGGTGAGATAGCAAAGATCACAGGATTTGAGAGGCTCAAACGGCAGTTTCATGAGTCGCCCCAAAATCACGATAAGGTCGCAGGAGGGAGCCAGAGGGTGCAGTGGAGGTTTTAGGTGGAGCAAGCCCTTCAAAAAGTGTGTTACAAGGGGTTGTACGGAAATGGATACATCCCCGACACCTTTATGGAAGGCGGCTACCGCACTGACATGTACCCTGATAGAGGAAGTTTTCAGGCCTGACAGGTGCCAGAGATAGTCCAAAAACTTCTGTATAGAACAAGTGAAGGGGGTCGATGGACATGGAAGTACACCATACTGTAAACCTGTTCCATTTATAACAATAAGACTTTCTCGTTGAAGGCTTTCGTGAAGCAACCAGGACACGGGAGACCGGCTCTGAAAGGTTAAGAGGTTGAAGTATTAACCTTTCAATATCCAGGCAGTCATAGACAGGGCCTGGAGGTTGGGGTGATGCAAGCACCCGTCGTTCTGAGTGATTAAAAGCGGGTCCTTCCCCAGAGGGATGTGCTGGCAAACTGATAGGTCCTGGAGTATTGGAAATCAGACCTGGCATGGCCAGTGAGGGGCTATCAGGATCATCAGTCCCTTGTCCTTTCGCAACTTCACGAGAGTCCTGGAAATGAGTGGAACTGGAAGATATGCAAAAAGGAGACCGCTGGCCCACGAGAGGGAGAAAGCGTCTCTTGGTTGTTGATGTTGGCTGCGAACGAGAGAGCAGAAGTTTCCTACTTTGCAGTTGTGGATTGATGCAAAGAGGTCTATGCGAGGGTAACCCCAACGTTGGAATATTAAGTCTGCTACTGTGGGGTTGAGAGACCACTCGTGCGGTTGAAAAGTGCGACTCAGCTTGTCCGCCAACACATTGTCAACTCCCGGCAAGTAGGTGGCCCTGAGGTACATTGAGTGGGAAAGGGCCTCCGCCCATATCTGTGCAGCTTCCTAACACAGGAGGTAGGAGCCCGTTCCCCCATGCTTGTTGATGTACCACATGGCCACCTGGTTGTCTGAATAGGATGACCTGGTTGGAAAGGTGATTCTGAAAAACCCTTAAGAGTGTATCTGATTGCACAAAGCTCTAGGAAATTTATTTGGTGTTTGGCTTCCTCTGGAGACCAGATACCCTGAGTTTGTAGGTTGGCAACGTGTGCACCCCAGCCGAGGTTGGAAGCATCTGTTATCAACTTTATTTGAGGGTCTGGAACCTAAAATGGAAGGCCTTGAAGAAGATTGGATTGGTTTGTTCACCAGGCCAGCGATAAGCGAAGCTGTTTGGTGATGTGGACAATGGTAGACATTGGCTGAGATGACTAAGTCAACTGCGATTTTAGAGTCCACTACATTATTCTCATGGCAAGGTGAGCCATGGGCGTGACATGCACAGAGGAAGCCATATGACCCAGTAAGGCCAGAAAATGGCGTGCAGTTGAAAGTTGTCGAGACTGCAGTCGATGGCCCAGAGAAGTGAGAGTGAAAGCTCGATCCCGAGGCAGGAAGGCTTTCGCTTTTGGAGTGTCCAAGTCAGCCCCTATGAACAACAGGGTTTGAGAAGGAACTAGCCTGGATTTTGGATAGTTTGTGAGGAACCCTAGGGAGATCAGGGTATGCAAAGTGAGACGTAGGGACGTCAGTGCAGTTTGCTGAGTGGGAGCCCTGATCAACCAAGCATCGAGATAGGGGTAGACGTGGACACTGCCTCCTGAGAAAGGCAACTACCACTACGAGACACTTGGTGAAGACTCGTGAGGCAGATGCTAGGCCGAATGGTAACACTCGATATTGGAAGTGTTTTAGGCCTACTAGGAACCGCAGGAATCTGCGATGTGACAGAGTAATTGAAATGTGTGTTTAGGCGTCCTGAAGGTCTAGAGAGCAGAGCCAGTCTTCCCTTTGGAGAAGGGGAAGAAGAGAACCCAAGGTTACCATTTTGAATTTTTCTCTTTGTAGGTATTTGTTTAAGGTGCAAAGATCCTGTATTGGGCGAACACTACCTGACTTTTTGGTATCAGGAAATACCAGGAATAGAACCCCTGCCCCTGTTGGGATAGGGGCACTGGCTCTACTGCTTGGGACTGGAGGAGGGAGACCTCCTGCTCCAGGAGTGATGAGTTGTTGGATGTTCCCCACGTCAGCCGAGGTGGGGAATTTGGTGGAACAGAGAGAAAGTTGAGCTGGTAACCTTGAGTTACTACAGAGAGTACCCACTGATCTGTGGTGACTTGTGTGCCAAAGTCTGGAGAAGTGGCACAATCGGCCTCTGACGGGAATAGCCGGAAGTGGAGGCTGGGTACTGCTCTCTAGGAAGGAGTCAAAAGCCAGGCGCTGGACCTGGCTGGGGGGGGGGGGGGGGCTGGCTGTGACTTCTGTACTCGAGGTTGCCTGGATTGGCCTTTTTGGTAAGGCTTAGAAGGCCAACCCCTGGACGCCAGGGGATAGTATCTCCTTTGCCAATAGACTTGTCTCTTGGAGTCTCTCCGAAAAGATCTTTTGGAAAAGAGATCAGAAGGCAGTAAAGAGAGCTGGCACAGAGTCTCTTGGTGGTCCTTGAGCTGTGCCACTGCTTCTTGATTCTTTCCACCAAAAAGATTATCCCCAGCACAGGGCAAGTCAGCTAACCTGTCCTGTACTTCTGGTCTGAAGTCTTTAGTCAGGCCCATCTCCTTGCACTAATTCCTGCCGCTGAAACTCTGGAGGCGGTATCGAAGATGTCATATACAGACCATACTTCATGTCTGCCAGCATCTAGGCCTTTTTGTGCTATGGCATGAAGCTGGTCCTGGAATTGCAGAGGTAAGGCTTCAGCAAATTCCTGAATCTTTTGGGATATGTACAATTGGTAGGAAGCAATGCAAGAGATCAGCATTGAGCCATGGAATACACGTCTTCCAAATGCATCCAAGAATTTTTGTTCCTTCCTGGAGGAATAGAAGAATGAGGTTTGGAGCATCATGCCCTTTTCTGGGCTGACTCCACAACCACTGAGTGATGATATATGAGTTCTCTGGATGCCAGGGGCTGACTGAACTAGGTAGGTGGAATCTGCCTTACGGTTGACAGGTGCCACAGAGCAAGGGTGCTCCCAATTTCTTTTTAAAAGGTCCAGAAGAATTTCATGAATAGGGATAGACATGAATTCCTTTGCAGCATTGAGAAACTGAAGAAGCTCCAGCATCTGATGCCTAGAGTCCTCTTCAGTCTGAAGCTGGAATGGAACCGTTTCAGACATTTCCTTTACAGTTGATAAAGGACAAGTCCTCTGGAGGAGAACACTTCCTGTCATCAGGAGGAGAGGGCTGTGAAGGCAGATCATCAGTATCCTAAGATGAATCATCGGTCCAAGGATCGTAAGGCTCATCACCAGCTCCCATATGTTCATCAGAAGGGAGTAACGGTATTATCCCGGAAGGCCGGGCCTAGGCATCGATGGCCTCCGAGGTGGAATCGAAGACATCGATGGCGGCACCGATGGAATCGGTGATATTGATGGTTGTGTCGGTGGCAGCACTCCGGAAGGTGGAATGGAGATCGGTATTTCTTCTTCTTCTTCCGATGACAAGGGTATCGGTGATGAAGGAATCGGGCCCATTGTTTCCCTCGGATTCACCGGAGGAAGGGCACCGATTAACGCATCCATTCTTGCCAATAACGGTGTAAGCGCCGTGGGTATTGGATCGGTGGCCAGCTCAGGAACAGGCACTGACATCGATGGAGGTTTGAACCCCTGGAGAGCTTTACCGATGGCCTCTTGGATCATCCGATCCAATTCCTCACGGAAACCTAGGGCATGGATACCCAGTTCCAGAGTAGGAGGCAGCACTGGCATAGCCGGAGGATCCACCTGTGAAAATGGAGTCGCGGCTCCCGGCACCTGTCCAGGTGGGGAACACCTCAGTGACCCAGAGACAGAAGAGGATGGGGCCTTTTCTGTACAGGACTTTTTTTGTTGTCGCTCAGATGACGTTGATGCTGAGGGCTTGCCTGTATCGGTGGCCTGAGCTTTCCGATGGCGGTGTCAATATTTTTCTCAATGTTCTCCTCGGTCTTTTTCCTGAGGAGGAACAGAGGGGATTGACACCCACGGAGTCATCGAAGCCAGTTGGGCAGCAGCGGGTTCCCAGTGCTGGTGCGAAGTCAATGGTACAGGTTTGGACGACGTCGAAGCTATCGATGGAGTCAGGGTTTGTGACCGAAAGAAGATCCATCTTCTCCAGCCTAGCCTTGCAACCCTTTGGTGTCATTTGGGCACATTTGGTGCAAGTAAGGACATCAAGGCCGGACCCCAAAACATCACACAGACCGTGTGAGAGTCAGTGATGGACATTGTTTGAGTGCAGTCGGGGCGTCGATGGAAACCTGATGCCATGGCCGGTAGGCCGCGAGAGAAAAACTCAACGGGAATCGACCGCAAGCAAGTAAAAAAACTTACCGTTAGATCACGGAGCAAAAGTATCAATAAAAGGACTCCTGTGGGGTATAATTTTTTTGAAATTTTTTGATAAAGTTCCGTGAGGAAAAATTCCTGTCAGGAATCTCTGAAGAGCTCCTTAACCCGCGTGGCTACTGCTGCACGGAAAAAAGAAGACTGAAGGGGGACCCCTGTCGGCTGCAGGGTCGGTGCCATGCTGGCATGCCCAGTGGGTGCCAGTCAAAGTTCTAGAAACTTTGACAGAAGTTTTCTGTGATTGGGCTCCATCCTGTGATGTCACCCATATTCTCACATCCTGCTTGTCCTGTGAGAATGCTTGGCAACTAAAGATTATATAAATATATAATTCCTAGCTTGCCGTAGCTACGTCATTTTCAGTATTTCTGCCTTCAGCTGTTTCTAGCTAGGCCTAAAAGCACACTCTCATTCCTTATGACGGCTACTTAGCATAACCTAACCAAGGATTTCAAGCCTGAAATCCCAAAATTTACAACAGTTCGAATTAGATGGGATTCGCCATGTACCCATTCTATACACAGGCATTAGCACACAGTGCCTAATTACAGGGGATTCGCTGCATACTTATCCCACATACAGTCACTCACATGCAAGATCTTGATTAGAAGGGATTATTGCATACTTATTCCATATATAAGCTCCAGCACGCAGGGTCTACATTAGAAGGGATTCACTGTGTACAGGCACTAGCAGAAATATATTAAGGTGTCAAGAAGTGTGATGATGTAGAAGTTTGGAAGTTAGAACTAAGTTTTCCTCATTGCTCAGCAATGCCAGATATTGGAAATGCCTCTTTTTTGCAGCTAGGTGTGTTTTACCATTGAGCATGCCTACCTGACACTTAGCTCACGCTGCAGCAGTAACATGAAAAGACACAATGCAGTCAGTATTAAGCACTGGCAACAGCATGTGCATTCAAAAAGACAAGATGACAAATTATGACTTTTTTCAATATATGTTATGCAAGGGTGGGGATAATGTGAGGTACAGGTCTGGTCTGACCGTCTTCTTTACTGTACATTTAGATGCAACTATTTCAAAATATAAATTTTAATCAGATGAGGTCATATGCTCAAAGCTACCATAATGCCATATGTGGAGGCTCTGAAAGGACAATTTTGTGAGAATGAAACAACAGCCTGTCAGAGCCAGCATTTAAGTTCATAGCACAATTAGTGTAACAAATGAGCCTCATGCCTTTAAAAGTGGAGACACACAATGATATTTCTCTTGAGGAAAAAATCAAAAACAGCCACGACTATCTGTGAGGTATCAGCTCTTCTGTGCATAACTTCTGCAGAGCTGCACTGAATATATTTCTCCTTCTCACTCCAGCCCAAACAATTTAAGAAATAACATTGTGGCAGTGCTCATTTAAATAGCAGCTTCCTACTGTTTCTTCGGACTTCTAACTCAATCAGAATCTGTGTCAACTGAGGCTGCAGAGGTATGAGCTTTCATTTGTAACTGCCCATTAGTTCTCCCTGTCTCGTCCAGCCCTGCTGTGGCTGGGAGATGCAGGTGGGAGTTCTCTCTGAGGTCTTGTATCATCTACTAGTTATCGCTGTTCAGTGGTGGCTGAAACTCTCTCTCCCCAAGGGCACTAAATGTCAGGGTTACATTATTGTAAAATACAAAAGGTTTACAACTTAGATGAAAGTTGACAAGCAAGAATCAGAAGTACTGGTGTGTCCCACCAAGAGAGGACTAGGGTGGGAGCATGTGAGAGTGTCTTGGAAGAGTGGTAAAGGTAAGACAGAAGCATTTCCTGGCTAGTAGAAAGCCACACTTCCTAGGCTACATGCCCCATGATGCAAATTTCCTACTGCATATAGCAATGAAGTGAATTCTGTCAAGTAATTGATGACCTGCTAGAGAATCCATCTCCTTTCCCGCAGCCTCTCTTATAGGGTCCCATTGCAAACATCTCAGTGTGGCCAAAACAGAATTTATACAACACTTAAAAAAGGAGCAAAGTTTGTTCTGTTCTGGAACACAATGATATTCCCTGTGAAAAAGGAATAAAGGAAAATGAGTTCTTACCTGTTAATTTTCGTTCCTGTAGTACCACGGATCAGTCCAGACCATGGGTTGAGCCTCCTGTCCAGCAGATGGAGACAGACCAAAACTGAAAGGGTATCCTATATCAGGACAGAGCCTACCCTGCAGTCCTTCAGTATAACCATTGTCAAAGCAGATAAGAACAAAGATAACCAAGAAGAAGATCAAGCAAGTAACCAAAACACTCAAGTGAGTAACCAACTAACCCATTAGAACCATGAATGAATGCAGTAGGAGAATGCTCTTGCATATCCTTAATCATCAAACGGAGATGCTTCCGGTGTCCTTAAGATAATGATAGGTATCCGTCATCCAGAAACCTGCAGAAAAAGCTTCGAGTGGATGGCAGAACAAAATACAGGGAAGGGTGTCTGGACTGATCCGTGGTACTACAGGAACAAAAATTAACAGGTAAGAACTAATTTTCCTTTCCCTGTACGTACCCGGATCAGTCCAGACCATGGGATGAACCAAAGCTTCCCTAAAACGGGTGGGACCCTGACAGTCCTGCTCGAAGCACCTGTTGACCAAAAGTGCCAAAAACCGGTGCTTGCACATCCAGACGGTAATGACGAGCAAAGTTATGCAGGGATTTCCATGTAGCGGCCCTGCATATTTCCTGTGGAGAGACCGATTGACTCTCCGCCCATGAAGTAGCCTGAGAACGTAAAGAATGAGCTTTTAAGCCCTCAGGAACTGCCCGACCTTGGCAGATGTAGGCCGACGAAATCGCCTCCTTCAACCATCGGGCAATAGTGGTCTTAGAAGCTTGTTTGCCCCTATTTAGACCACTCCAGAGAACAAAAAGGTGATAGGACCCAAAAATCACTGGTGATCTGGAGGTAGCGCAGTAACATGCGTTTCATGTCAAGCCGGCGAAGATCGCCGCCAACTGAACTCGCAATGTCCTCAGGAGAGAACGAGGGAATCTCCACAGACTGGTTGACATTAAAGGAAGAAACAACCTTTGGCAAGAAGGAAGGAACAGTTTTGAGAGAAACCCCTGAATCAGAAAACCGCAAGAAGGGCTCCCGACAGGACAGCGCTTGGATCTCCGATACCCACCAAGCGGAACAGATAGAGACTAGGAAGACCGTCTTGAGCGTAAGATCCTTGAGAGTAGCCTGATGGAGAGGTTCGAACGGAGCCACACAGAGAGCCCGAAGGACCAAATTGAGACTCCAGGATGGACAAGTAGACCGGACGGGTGGCCTCAAATGCTTGGCACCCCTGAGGAACCGAGCTACATCTGGGTGAGACGCCACTGTGTGACCGAGCTACATCTGGGTGAGACGCCACTGTGTGACCCTCCACCCGACCTGAGAGAACTGAGAGCAGACACTTGGACGCGCAACGAGCTAAATGGAAGTCCCTTGGAAAGACCCCTCTGAAGGAAAGAAAGAACGACCGAGACCAGGGCCGAGCACACCGAAACACCCAAGTCAGCGCAGACATTCTCAAAGACTTTCCGGACGCGGACATAAGCCAAGGAAGTAGATTGCTTACGAGCCCGCAGGAGGGTAGAGATAACTTCTTCCTTATATCCCTTCTGTCTCAGTCTTCGCTGTTCAAAAGCCAGGCCACTAGACAAAAGCGATCCGCCTGGTCGAAAAATACGGGACCCTGCAGTAGCAGGCGCGGAAGATGACTGAGACAAAGAGGCCCGTCCGTCACCAGGTTCACCAGATCCGCGAACCACGGCCTGTGGGGCCATTCGGGAGCCACCAGAATGACTGGCCCTTTGTGAAGTTCTATTCATCGTAGAACTTTGCCCATGACAGGCCAGGGAGGAAACACGTAGAGGATGACGTCGTGGGGCCAGGAGAGAGCCAGAGCATCCGCTCCCTCCGAACAGTGTTCCCTCCAGCGGTTGAAGAACCTGTTGGCCTTGGCATTGCCAAGGTTGCCATGAGGTCCAGGTGAGGGGGACCCCACCTGTTGCTGATCAGCTCCATCGCTCCGTCCGAGAGCTCCCACTCACCTGGATCGAGATGCTGGTGGCTCAGGAAATCGGCTTGCACGTTCTCCTTGACCGCTATGTGAGAGGCTGCTAGACACTCCAGATGACGCTCCAACCAGGCAAGGAGCCGGCTGGCTTTCAGGCCACCAGGCGACTCCAGGTGCCCCCCTGCTGATTGATGTAAGCTACTGTAGTGGAGTTGTCAGAGAGGACTCTTACCGCCCCCACTGCGGAGCAGAGGAAGAAATTCATGAAGAGCCAGATGGACTGCCCGGGCTGCCAGTCGATTGATGTGCCAGCGGGACTGGGCTAGGGACCAGTAACCTTGCGTGGACTATGACTGGCAGACCGCTCCCCAGCCGGAGAGACTGGCACCCGTCGTGACTATAATCCACTGAGGTGTCTGAAGGGGCATCCCCCTCAGGAGATGCGGAAGCAATAGCCACCATTGTAAGTTGGCGACGGTAGAGTCCGAAAGTGGGAGAATTGTCTGAAACTGTTCCGACACCGGCTGCTAACAGAACAGCAAAGCTCTCTGTAATGGTTGCATATGCGCAAAAGCCCAGGGAACCAGGTCGATGGTGGAGGCCATGGTCCCCAGGACCTGAAGGTAGTCCCACACTTTTGGAAGCGAGAGCGAGAGGAAGTCGCGCACCTGATCCATAAGCTTGGACGCCCGAGCGTATGGGAGGAATACCTTGCCGACCCAGGTATCGAAGCGTGCACTCAGGAATTCCAACACCTGAGACGGCTGTAAATTGCTTTTGGGGAAGTTGACTATTCACCCGAGAGAGATGAGGAGAGCAAGGACCCGGTCGACTGCTTGCCAACAGAGAATCTCAGACTTGGCCTGCACGAGCCAGTCATCTAGGTAAGGATGGACCAGAACTCCTTCCCGCCGGAGGGCGGCCACCACCACCACCACCATAACTTTGGTGAAAGTGCGCGGCGCCATGGCTAGACCGAATGGCAATGCCCGGAACTGAAAGTGCTGGTCCAGGATGTGGAAGCACAGATACCGCTGATGCTCATGATGATTCGGAATGTGTAAGTAAGCCACCGTCAGGTCGAGGGAGGCCAGATATTTGCCGGAGTGAACAGCCACTATGTCCGCCCTCAGGGTCTCCATTTGAAAATGTGGTACCTTGAGGGCCCGATTGACTCTCTTGAGGTCCAAAATTGGACGGAAGGAACCGTTCTTTTTTGGCACGACAAAGTAGATGGAATACTGGCCAGCGTCAAGTTCGTCCATCGGGACTGGGACAATAGCTCCCAGTCCCCGGAGTCTGGTGAGAGTTTGATCCACGGTATCCCGCTTCAGTCGTCCGCAAGGAGAGGCTACGTACAGATCCGGCAGATCCCGAGCAAATTCTAAAGCGAAACAGTGTCTTATAATTTCGAGGACTCACTGGTCTGACGTAATTTTGGCCCATTCCCTGTAAAACAGGGAGAGACAACCACTGAGGTTGGAAACAGGGGAATGGACCGGCCGAATCTCATTGGGGGGCTGGCTTGAGCTTGGGATGTTGAGGGGCGCCATCCCGAAAGGACCGGCGACCTCAAAAGGATTGAGACCAAGATTGAGACCTGGATGGATAGCCCCTGGTAGAGGCACCTCGCGCCCACACAGTATATCGATGTTGGCCCCTGAAGCGGGTAAGAGAGGGAACAAAGGCTTTCGACTGTTTCGGACAGTCCTCGGGTAGCTTATGAACCTTGTTCTCACCCAAGGAATTAATAAGCTGCTCAAGGTCCTCGCCAAAGAGCAATTTACCTTTGAAAGGCAGAGTGCCCAACCAAGGCTTGGACGACGGGTCCGCTGACCAAGTATGTAACCAAAGGAGTCATCTGGCCAAGACCGCTGAAGCCATCGCCTTTGCCTGGACTCGGAGTAAATCGTACAAGGCATCTGCGCCATACGAGATGGCGCCTTCCAAATGTTCAGCCTGCGCCGCCTCTGCAGACGGGAGGTCCTGGGTGCCGAGTAATTGTTGGACCCACTTAAGGCTTGCCCGCTGCATGAGACTGCTGCAGATCGTCGCCCGAACTCCCAAGGCCAGAACGTCGAAGATGTGTTTAAGATGGAATTCAAGCTTGCGATCCTGCACATCTTTTAGGGCCGTGGCTCCCACCACTGGAATGGTGGTATGCTTGGTAACAGAGGAGACTGAAGTATCCACCATTGGAATCTTCAGCATGTCTAGGCAATCCTCAGGGAGATGATAGAGCTTGTCCATGGCTCTCCCAACGCGAAGCCCCGCTTCAGGATCCTCCCATTCCCGAAGGAGCAGCAACTTGTGCATAGGATGGAAGGGAAAAGCGCAGGCTGGAGCCCGAGGTCCCGCCAGGACCGAGTCCATATGCCCAGGCAGAGTGGCCACAGAAGAATCTGCCGGTGGCCCCTCTATCCCCAACTCTTGAAGGACGAAGGGAATGAGGGGCTCCAGTTCCTCCCGGTGAAAAAGCCTTAGCACCCGGGGGTCATCCCCCTCCGGGGGGGGGGGGGCATCTCCGTGAGCTCTGCATCCGGATCCTGAACCGGAGCTACCAGAGGGCCAGGGGGTCCGGGGGGGGAGCGACCGCAGGAACCACCCGCACTGACGGGCCCCTGCGGATCCGGAGCCGCGGGGGCGAGCGGAGGGGGCATCCGCAGAAACGTAGCTGGAAGGGGACCAGAGGAAGGGTCCTCCTCCTCTTGCAAGCTGGCCAGATAAGATTTGTGCATTAGAAGCACAAACTCTGAAGTAAAACATGGCCTGGACTTGCCGGAGGGGAGTGGGTGCAGGGGGGGGAGGGGAGGGGAGTCAGGGGCTACATCCTGGGGCCACATGGGGCTTAGATCGGGGGGGGTAAACCGCTGAAATTGAATCCTCACCCCCCTGCAGCCCCGAATCGGGGGCTGCCGAAACACCCAAGATGGCCACCGTTCCTGCGGTTTGCCGACCCGGGAATGGCCTAGCCATGCGGTGTGAGGAGCGTCCATGGGCCTGATTTTTTGCCGCTGCCGGGGAGGGACCTTCCCCACCCGGCAGATACCTGGAACAAAGTCCCTCGCGCAATGAAGGCTCCCCATAGGCGAGGCAGCAGCGAGATCACGGCATCCTCTGAGGGGAGAAGCCGCGAGCAGGGAGAAAATCAGCTGGGCTGTACTGCCAGGAGGAGTGGAGGCAGCGGATCAAACCCTGCACGCTCCTCCAGAAAAAAAACCTCGGCTGCTGGCAGAAGTTAGTAAATAATACCCAATACAAAAGTACACCCTTTTTTTTGTTTTGTTTTGGTAGTACTTTAAATAGGGGAATGGCACATCCCTAGGGGTACAGACGTCCTGGAGCAAGACATCCAGGTGACTGGACCACCAGTTTCACCCCACCTGCGGATCACCGGGAAAGGGGCGTAGGCTACGGAACGCAAGGGGCAAGCCCCCCTAGGCCCCGCAAGAGCGAGGAGACAGCGCTGTCTCCTGTGACAATTTTTTTTTTTTGTAAATAAAAGACAATGAAGTACTTGCTTGATCTGGGAAAAGAAATGAAGGAGAAAACCCGCCGAGAGAGGGCTACTAAAAAAGATCAGGGAACCGCAGGGTGAGCTGTTGCATCTGCTGGAGACGGACAAATACTGAAGGGCTGCAGGATAGGCTCTGTCCTGATATAGGATACCCTTTCAGTTTTGGTCTGTCTCCATCTGCTGGACAGGAGGCTCAACCCATGGTCTGGACTGATCCGGGTACGTACAGGGAGCTTGAAGTTCCTCCTGGTTTCGGTGTGACTTTACTCCTGACTGCTCATCTGCTCCCTAGTAGTAAAGCCAGAACCTAGAGAGAGACAAACTCAGACCATGCAGCAAGCATGGACTTCAGTACAGCTCTGGAGGAGACAGCCTTTCTGGGCACGTATTGTACACAAGCTCCCTCAATCTGAAGAAACATGCCCATGGGTGAAGGGCCTTTTCCTACGCTTTCACACCCCTTCCACACACATTTACCTACCTCTTCCAGTTGGCTGTGAACATGTTGCACGATCAAATCAATGGCAACCGTATTCCCACTGCCTGTATCCCAGCCACACAGCGAGAAGAGAGGAGAGAACCAGAGCAAGTCATTCAATAGAGAGAAATCTCTTGCTTAAACAGTAACTTCCAAGACAATATTAGCTTACTATAAGCCAAGAATTCTAGGGGCTGCAGTAATATAAAGACTGATGTCAGTACTTTACTGCTAAAATAAATGTTTGACAACCTCCATCTTATCCATATTACAGGGACGGCCAACTCAGACCCTCAAGAGCCACAAAAAAGCCAGGTTTTCAGGATATCCACAATGGAGGCAGTGCATGCAAATCTATCTCATGCATATTTATTTTGGATATCCTGAAAGCCTGGCTTGTTTATGGCTGGAATTGGCCACTTGTGACATATTCACTTGCAACAAAAAGAACTTATTTAATTTTTTTGTTTATATGCAATGTTCAAAGTGATTTACAATGTAGCTAAAATCTACAATACAGGACTGGTAAACTCATAAGACAATTTACAATTAAAAGTATATATCAGCTATAAAGCAAAATTGCTTACCTTGTAATAGGTGTTATCCCAGGACAGCAGGATGTAGTCCTCACATATGGGTGACATCAGTAATGGAGCCCTATGTACGGAAAACTTCTGTAAATGTTTCTATGAAACTTTTGACTGGCACCAGAGTGCCTACTGAGCATGCCCAGCATGCCATGATATTCCCTGCCACAGGGGTCTCCCTTTAGTCTTTGTTTGTAGCAAATAGCGTTAGCCAAAAATAAAATAATAAAACGTATCGGACCCAACTCCGCGGGGTGGCGGGTGGGTTTCGTGAGGACTACATCCTGCTGTCCTGGGATAACACCTATTACAAGGTAAGCAATTTTGCTTTATCCCAGGACAAGCAGGATGCTAGTCCTCACATATGGGTGATTAGCAAGCTAGAGGCTGAGTCATTTTGTGCTGAAGCAACAGTAAGGTATTGACGATGAAATGAATCAGCCGAAATCACAGCAGGTTGGATGTAGAAGGAGTTGGGGTTACACTGGAAACAAGTTCTTTAAGACGGATTGTCCATATGCTGAATCTTGTCTTCCTTCTTTGTCTAAACAGTAGTGAGCTGCAAAGGTATGAAGAGAACTCCATGTTGCTGCTTTGCAAATGTCCAGAATAGGCACCGAGCGAAGGTGTGCTACTGAGGTTGACATTGCTCTGACTGAATGTGCTTTTACTCGCCCTTGGAGAGTAAGGCCTGCTTTTTCATAACAAAATTGTATGCAATCTGCTAGCCAGTTTGACAGAGTATGTTTACCCACTGCTTTACCCGGTTTGTTTGGATCATAGGACACAAACAGCTGATTTGATTTTCTTTGGGCTGCAGTGCGGTTTAAATAGAAAGATAACGCACGTTTACAGTCCAAAGTGTGTAAGGCTCTCTCTCCCTGGTGAGATGGAGGCCTAGGAAAGAATGTAGGTAAAACTATGGTTTGGTTTAAATGAAATTCCGTGAAAACCTTAGGAAGGAATTTCGGATGTGTACGGAGGACTACTCTGTCATGAAGGAACTTCGTGAAGGGTTCGTAAGTTACTAGTGCCTGCAGTTCACTGACCCTTCTAGCTGATGTAATGGCTATGAGAAATACCGTTTTCCAAGTGAGGAATTTAAGGTCACAAGTATTTATGGGTTCAAAGGGAGAACGCATAAGTCTAAGTTAGTACTACGTTCAGATCCCATTGTATGCTTGGGGAATGAACTGGAGGTTTAATGTGAGTTAGGCCTCTCATGAATTTACTGACGAGAGGCTGTGTGGAGACAGGTGCATCGTCCAGCTTGTTATGGTAAGCTGAGATTGCACTTAAGTGTACCCTTACAGATGACGTCTTAAGACCAGAGTCTGAGAGATGGTAAAGGTAATCTAGTAGTGAGGTAGTGGGGCAAGTGAAAGGATCTAAATCTTTGTTAGTGCACCACAATGTAAACCGTTTCCATTTGTAGGAATAATTCTTTCTAGTGGAAGGTTTACGTGAAGCTATAAGTACTTGAGATATAGTGGTTGGAAGGTTGAGTGGTTGTAAGATCAAGCTTTCAACATCCATGCTGTCAGGGACAGGGATTGAAGGTTGGGATGGCGCAACTGACCCTGTTCCTGAGTTATGAGATTGGGAGCTACTCCCAGGCGAATTGGATCCCTGACTGAGAGATCTAGCAGTGTGGGGAACCATACTTGTCGAGGCCAATATGGGGCTATGAGTATCATGGTCCCCTTGTCCTGTTGCAGCTTCACTAGTGTTTTGGTTATTAGCGGTATTGGTGGATACGCGTATAACAGGCCTGAATTCCAATGGCGGGCAAACGCGTCTCTTGGTAAGCTGTTCTGCTGCGAGAGGAGAGAGCAGTAATTGCTCACTTTGTAGTTCAGATGGGACGCAAATAGATCTATTGATGGTTGACCCCAGCGTTGGAAGATCTTGGCTGCCAGGGTTGGGTCTAGAGACCACTCGTGTGGTTGGAAGTGACGACTGAGGCGATCCGCTACTGTGTTGTGGATGCTTGCTAGGTAGGTTGCCTGTAGTAGAATTGAGTGTGCTAGGGCCCAGTCCCATATTTGGGCTGCTTCCTGACAAAGGAGGTACAAGCCCGTACCCCCCTGCTTGTTGATGTACCACATGGCTACTGTGTTGTCCGTTTGGATCAGAACAGTCTTGTGTGAAAGGCAGTCCTTGAATGCATATAGAGCATAGCGTATAGCTCGAAGCTCCAGGAAATTTATCTGAAAAGAGGCTTCTTGCTTTGTCCACTTGCCCTGTGTTTTCAGATGAGCAATGTGCGCTCCCCATCCCAAGGTGGACGCATCTGTAGTTAAAGTCACTTGTGGAACTGGCTGCTGGAAAGGTAGGCCCTTGAGCAAGTTGATCGGTGATGTCCACCAGAGAAGGGAAAACTTCAGATCTGGTGTTATCTGAATGTGAGTGGACAGTGGCTGGGTGGCTTGAATCCATTGAGATTTGAGTGTCCATTGCATTAGTCGCATGGTCAGTCTGGCCATGGGAGTGACGTGAACTGTTGAGGCCATGTGTCCGAGTAGGATGAGGCACTGATGAGCTGTGACTGTATATTGATTGCGAATAGAGTGTGCCAGGAGAACGAGTGTTTGAGCTCGGTCTTTCGGAAGAAAGGCCTTTGCTGTGATGGTGTTGAGATCTGCACCTATGAACTGCAACTGGTGAGATGGTGTGAGATGGGATTTGTCGTAATTGATGAGAAATCCCAAGGAGTGAAGCAATCTTATTGTGAGATGGAGAGAAGTGACAGCTCCGCTCTGTGTATGACTCTTGATGAGCCAATCGTCTAAGTAGGGGAACACATGCACTTTTTGCTTGTGAAGATGTGCCACCGCTACTGCTAGACATTTTGTGAATACTCGAGGTGCTGATGCAAGGCCGAATGGTAGCACCCTGTATTGGAAGTGTTGACCTTGTACCAGAAATCGCAGGTACTGTCGATGAGGTGGAAAAATGGGAATGTGAGCGTAAGCGTCTTGAAGATCCAGAGAGCAGAGCCAATCTCCTTTTTGAAGAAGAGGTAGCATGGTGCCTAAGGACACCATCCTGAATTTTTCCTTCTTTAAAAATTTGTTGAGATTTCTGAGGTCCAGGATAGGACGTAGACCCCCGGTTTTCTTTGGAATGAGGAAATATCGGGAGTAGAATCCTGTGCCCCACTGAGGCCTGGGAACTCTTTCGATGGCCCTGGCAGTCAGGAGGGTAGATAATTCTGCTTGCAGGATTGTGTAATGATGAGACACTGTCCAAGACGGAATAGGGGGATTGTCTCTTGGCACAGTGAGGAAGTCCAAGTGGTACCCTTGAGATATGATTGAGAGTACCCATTGGTCTGTAGTGATGGAGGTCCAAGTTTGAAGATGGTGAGCAACTCGGCCTCCGACCGGTACTTGTGGATAAGGATTTTGGGAATGACTCATGCCCTCTGGTTGTACTTCAAAATCCGGAAGTGGACACCGCAGGCGGAGGTTGCTGAGGCCTAACAGTTCTTTGGCGAGGCTGAGACCGTTGAGCAGGCCTTTGTTGTCTGGGCCTGGCTACTGGTGGATAATACCGCCTAGGGCGGTAATATGGCTTTCTTTGTTCCCTTCTTGGAGGCCTCCTTGAAGGTTGATGTACCTCTTGTGGCAGCTGAGAAAGCTGTTTGAGGGTTTCTGTGTGGTCTTTGATGGTGGCCACCGCCTCCTTGACCTTATCGCCAAAGAGGTTTTCCCCTAAACAAGGCAGGTCCGCCAAGCGCTCCTGTACCTCTGGTCTCAGCTCTGAAGATTTGAGCCAGGCCCATCTTCTAGCTGTTATTCCGGATGCAGACAATCTGGATGCTGTCTCAAATGAATCATACGTGGCCCGAACCTTGTGTTTTCCTGCCTCTAGGCCTTTATGTACGAGGTTTTGAAATCCTTCCTGAAGATGGTCAGGTAACTGATGAGACAGGGATTCAACTTGTTTCCATAGGTCACGCTGGTATTGATTCATGAAAAGCTGGTATGAATTTATCCTAGATACCAGCATAGCAGCTTGGAAGATCTTCCGGCCAAGATTGTCCAAGAACCTGTTATCCTTTCCAGGAGGTATGGAGGCGTGTTGCTTTAATCTTTTGGCTTTCTTTTGAGCCGACTCAACCACCACTGATTGGTGTGGTAGTTGAGTTTTTTGGAACCCTGGGATGGGTTGCACTAGATAAGTGGCATCCGCCCGCTTATTAACAGCTGCCACCGACCCAGGGTGTTCCCATATCCTGTACATAAGTTCTTGTAATACTTCGTGAACAGGAATAGCAAGAATTTCCTTGGGAGGATCCACGAATTGAAGCACCTCCAAGGTTTTTTGCCTCCTGTCTACTTCAGAAATGAGGGAGAAAGGAATTGTTTGAGACATTTCTTTAATAAAGTTGGAGAAAGACAGATCCTCCGGCGGTGACTTTCTTCTATCTTCTGGCGGAGAAGGCTCAGAAAGGAGATCTTCATCCGAGGAGAATTCTTGGTCACTATCATCCAGAGGGTGCTCCAACGGCCTAGTAGGCTTAGCTGGAATTTCGGATAGTGGAGTCTGAGGTCTAAGGGGTGGCATGACACCCGAGGGACCTGGTAATGGCTCTTGATTCTCATCTACATCTATAGGTTGTGGTAAAGATGAGAAGCAATGGATCAGTGAGTCCAGCTTGTCCATTAATGGTTGAAAAATGGATTCTTGAGAAGGCATCGACGGTGCCATCGGGGTCGATGGCTGTGGTGGAATCGATGGTAACCGGGGAATCGGCAGAGCTGAAACCGGTGGTTGCGGCCTAGGTAGAACCGGTGATGGAATTGGCGCCATCGAGGAGAGCGGTGATTTCCTCGGCATCGGTATTGAAGGTATCGGTGATGGGACCGGAGATCCTCCTATGACCGGTGTCGATGGCAGAACCGGAGTGGAAGGCCGTGGCATCGCCTCGATAAAGGCATCCTTAACCGCTTGACGCATGTAACTGTCAAGTTCCGCCCGCATGGATGATGTGAACAGAGCACCCATGGGGGGAGGCGGTGGCGGCGATAGTAGCACAACCTCAGAGCCCTGAGGAGATACGATTCCTTCCGCCGGAATCGGCGAGGGTTGGCCTGTTGGTGGCTCAGAAGCCTTACTTTGGAGCCGGGCTTTCTTAATCGGTGTCCCGTCCTCCGCCGATGGCTCGCCGGGTATCGGGGCGATGGTTGCTGTGTGCAGCCTGCGATGCCGATGGCGATGTTTATCTTTTTCGCGCCCTTTTTCGCTGCTCGATGTGGACGCTCTAGACGATGGAGAAGGGGAGGAGAATGGAGCGTCTCCTGATTCCTTAGACTGACGTTTTTTTAGGACGACCTTCCTAATCGACCCAGCCGGAGAAGATTGTGTGGAAGTAGATGGAACAGTAACTAGCTGTATTTTAAACAATTGTTCCATCTTGTCGAGCCTAAGACGTCGACCTTTCGAGGTCATCGTAGCGCAAAGGGGACAATTTCTCACGTCATGGCCTTCTCCAAGGCAGAGGACACAGTCCTGATGAGGGTCTGTGATCGACATATTTCTTGCGCATTTTGGACATTTTTTGAATCCTGTAGCCATTTTGTGGCCGGACAGCCGTCGACAGCCTTGACTCAGGTACAAAAAATTTTATGAAAAACGGAACAGAACGGAACCGTGAATCAAACGAAAAACTTACCCCGATGTCTACTGAAGGGAGACCCTATGCGGCTAAGTTTTTCTAAGTTTCCCGTAAGGAAAATATTGTGGAGAATCCCACAGGACTCCTAAGATCCGCGAGGCTAACTGCTTCGCGGAAAAAAGAAGACTAAAGGGAGACCCCTGTGGCAGGGAATATCATGGCATGCTGGGCATGCTCAGTAGGCACTCTGGTGCCAGTCAAAAGTTTCATAGAAACTTTTACAGAAGTTTTCCGTACATAGGGCTCCATTACTGATGTCACCCATATGTGAGGACTAGCATCCTGCTTGTCCTGGGATAAACATATTTCCATATGATAATACTTCAACAAATATTACCGTCCCTGAATAACAAATCCCAGCACATATAAGACATAATTAAACCTGGTTCCAATTCATGTTACCATTATGCCATACCAATGTCAGTCAGCTTGTCTATTAACACAGGCAATAAAAAGTGAATTTTAAAAGGTATTTGCGCAGAAAGGTCCACATACGTGTTTACGTGGCCCACGTGCATGGACCTTGTATTTTATTAAGGGTTCATGTGCATCCAGATGTGCGTGCATGTAAAAAGGGCCAACATTTAGATGTACAGGTGGCTATTTTACAACCTGCAAAAGTGACACCTGTAAATCTGTTTCTTGCGTACATTTACATCTCCTAATTATCTGGCTTAAAGGAAAATTGGTTCTTACCTGCTAATTTTCATTCCTGGAATACCGCGGATCAGTCCAGACTCCTGGGTTTGCCTCCCTTCCAGCAGATGGAGACAGAGAAAGTCTCACTGTCATTGGCATATAACCTGGTGTGGCACCTGCAGTCCCTCAGTATTGATTTGTACCCAAGCCAAGATTCATGTCATAACAATCCTAATGAAATAGAAAACAACCTCCCACAACGAGCAGGAGAAAAATCTTTTCTTCGCAACTCCAAACCAGGAGTATAAACTTGAAATCCTGAGCAGCTCTGCAGCCTATATACAATAGAAATATGATAGAAATACGAGTGGACTATCCCCAAGCAGGGTGAGATTCTGGACTTATCTATGGTATTCAAGCATTGAAAAATAGCTTGTTTAAGAACCAATTTTCCTTTCCTGTCATTACCTGGATCAGTCCAGACTCCTGGGATCTACCCAAGCTTCCCTAATTAGGGTGGGGCTGTGAGAGTCTTGCTCAAAGAACACTCTCACCAAAACCCATGGCTTCTGGGGCCTGGACATCTAAACGATAATATCTGGGGAAAGTGTGCAACGATTTCAAAGTAGCCTCTTGACAAATTTCTTGCAGCAACACCTGCTGACATCAGCCCAAGAAGCCATCTGCACCTAAACCGAGTCAGCCCTCAATCCCACCAGGATAGGACACCCCTTATAGATATAAGCCTATCTTACTGCCTCCTTCAACCACCTGGCTATCGTGGACTTTGAGGCCTTTTGCCCCTTCTTAGGCCCACAAAGAGATGGTCAGATACCCTAAAGCTATTGGTGACCTTGAGGTAACACAACAAAGCCCGCTTCACATCTAGCGTGCAGAGTTGACGCGTCCAAATCTGGGAAAGCCAGAAGCTCTACCTTCTGACTCAAATGGAACGCTGACACAACTTTCGGGAGAAAGGAAGACACCATCCTCAAAGAGATCCCAGAGTCCGAGATCTTCAAAAAGGGATCCCTTCAGGACAATGCCTGTAGTTCTGGAATTCTTCTGGCCGAACAAATTGCCACCACAATAACCACCTTCAAAGAGGTCCTTCACAGTTGCCCTCCTTAGAGGTTCAAAAGGAGCTACACACATTACTTTTATTTATTTATTTACATATTATTCATTTATTAACATATTATAAAAGAACATTTCCAATTTGAAATGTATCAAACATTCACATTCAGTGGAAAAAAAATTATAAGAACAATAATAGAAATTTACATTTCAAACCCCTATATCCATATTAACTATAAGCGGTAATAGGGAGATCCAAGGATTACAAGAACAGATATTAAAGGAAAAAGGGAAAAAGAAAATAAAGGAGGCTTTATCCTAATCTTAAACATACCCTGAGCTGGCTAGGTCACACTACTCTCAACTCTATAGTTTTCCAAAAAGAAACGCAACTGAAATGGCTCAAAAAAGATATACCGAGTGTTATTTAGGTTCAAGACACATTTATAGGGGTATCTAACTGTAATCCGTGCTCCTAGCTGTCTAGCCTCCTGACACATTCCAAGCAATTTTTTTCTTTGAATTTGAGTAACTCTAGTGATATCAGGGTAAACCCATATCTTTTGTCCATAATATAGTTTTTCTCTATTACGGAGAAAGAGTCTCAAAATGGAATCTCTGTCCGCTGAGAAGACAAAAGTCACCAAAAGAGTCCTGCGAAATTCCTCTTGTTCATCCATACACATTCCTTTTAGAACTAAATTAAGATTTCATGAGGGACATAATTTCCACACTGGAGGATGCAGATTTTTGTCCCCCTTGGGAAACTGAGCAGCCAGACATTCCATGTATCTAGCCACAAAGACAGCCCAAGGCTACAACCTGCACCATGAAAGAGTTAAAGGCCTTGCTCTTCACCAACCCTTTCTGCAAAAAAAGATAAGATGTGAGCTAACGAGGCCTGAGTAGGTCTTACTCCATGACCCATACACCAGGTCTTGAAGACTCTCCAGATCCTCACATAGGACAAGGAAGTGGAAGTCTTCCTAGCCTGCAATAAAGTGGAAATGACATCCTCCAGATATCCTCTCTCTCTCTCAAAAGCCTCCTCTCAAAAGCCAAGCCGCGAGACAAAAGCTATCTGCCCGATCCAAAAATATTGGACCCTGACAAAGAAGGTTTGGCAAGTGAGCGAGTCGCAGCGGACAGTCTACCATCAGGTTGATTAGGTCTGCAAACCATGGCTGCCATGGCCACTCTGGTGCTACCAGGATCAGTTCTCCGGGATGACTTTCAAGCCATCTTGTTACTTTTCCCACCAGCAGCCATGGGGGGAACATGTAAAGAAGAATCCCTCGGGGCCAAGGCAGAACTAAGGCATCGACCCATTCTGCCCCGTGATCTCTTCTGCGAATGAAGAAGTGGGGCGCCTTGGCATTCCTTTGAAACACCACAAGTCCAGGTGGGGAATACACCACCTGTGACACAGAACAGTCATCGCCTCCTCCGACAACTCCCACTCTCTAGGATCCAGCTTCTGACGACTGAGAAAATCCACTTGAACGTTGTCCACTCCAGCTATGTGAGACACTGCTAAAAATGCTAGATGCTATTCTGCCCAGAGAAACAACTCCTGGGCCTCCTATGCCACCGCCCAACTCCTGATTCCCCCTTGTTGGTTGATATCGGCCACAGTGACTGTGTTGTCTGACAAGATGCATACCAGGCAACTGCTCAACAGAGGTAGAAAGGCAAGCAATGCACAATGCACCGCCCGTGTCTCCAAATGACTGATAGACCCGGATGCCTCTTCCTTGGATCATTGCCCCTGAGCTGACTGACACCTCCCCCCCCTCCTCCAAACCAGAAAGACTGGAATCAGTAGTAACTACCACCCAGTCCGGAACCTCCAAATCTACTCCATGACTTAGATGATCCCGATCAAGCTATCATGAAAGACTGGACCTGGGAGGCTCCTCAAGCGACAGTGGAAGATGAAACTGTTCCGACAAAGGATCCCAGCGGGAAAGAAGGGATCTTTGCAGAGGTCTCATGTGCGCAAAGGCCCAAGGAACCAGCTCTAACATCGAGGCCATAGAACCCAACATGTGAAGGAAGTCCCAGACCCTGGGCACCACCAAATCCAACAGCCTACGCATCTGCTTCTGCAGCTTGAGAATGCGACCCTCGGTAAGAAAAACCTTTCCTAACCTGGTGTCGAAGCACACTCCCAAGAAATCCAGAACCTGAGATGGGGTGAGCTGACTTTTCGCCAGATTCATCACCCAGCCCAGAGACCTCAACTGCTGCAAGATTTGAGAAACCGCTTGACTGCAGAGGGCTTCCAACTTCACCTGAATGAGCCAGTCATCCAGATATGGATGAACCAAAATGCACTTTTTCCTGAGCACCACAGCCACAACCACCATCACTTTGGTAAACATATGTGGAGCTGATGCCAGACAAAGGCAGGGCACAAAATTGAAAATGCCTCCTGAGGATCATGAACCACAGGAACCATTGGTGATCTGGGTGGATTGCTATGAACAAGGTACACCTTGGTCAAGTCGAGCGAAGCCAGAAACTTTCCTTTGCGCACTGCTGCAATGACTGAACGGAGAGTTTCCATGCGAAAACGAGTGATGTGTCCATGTAGAACGGTTTGAACAGCAATACATTTATGAGTCTGTATACTGGCAACATATTATCATTTGGAAAAGGTACATCGATGATGTACTATGTGTTTGGACAAGTTCGTTGATTGTATTACAATTTACACAATGGATTAACACTTTGGATCCGAATCTTCAATTTAGCTTCCAATATCACCAGCAGCAGATTTCATTCTTAGATTTACAAATCTATAAAACACCAGGGTATCCTACATACATCTATATTTAGGAAATCTACAGATAGAAATACATTACTATATTATAAGAGTTACCATTCACAAATCTTAAAAAATAATATATCCTTTGGGCAATTTTTAAGATTGCGAAGGATTTGCTCCACGATTGAGGACTTTAAAAATAGGGCAGAGGAACTCATGTGTAGATTTCAGGATTGTGGATATACAAAATCATGTATCAAAAAGGCGTATAAAAGAGCACTGTATGCAAACCAGGAGAATTTACTGATATCCTCTGGCAAATCACAAGTATCATGACTTATTTGTGCAATTCCAAGTCGTGTTAAAGATTATAATACGCCATCACTGGGCAATTTTGCGACATGATGCTCTATTTGAAGAATTACCAGTTTTTGCCATAAAAAAAAGAATCGTCATTGTGGGATTATTTAACTTCCTCTTGTCTTCCACCACAAGATGTTAACACACCATTGATAAGTGGACAGGTCTGTTGTAGGTCCTGTTCAGTTTGCCCTAATGTACTGGAAATAACACAGTTTTATGTACAAGCGCAACAACGGGTGTATAGACTCCAGGGTAAATATGACTGCCAATCTGCTCAAGTTGTCTATGCAGTGATGTGTCTATGTAAATGTATATACATTGGTCAAACAAAAAGAAAAGTAAGAACAAGAATTCTGGAACACATGAGTTGTATCCGTATAGAAAAAGAAGGGGCTCCGTTGGTAAATCACTAGAAGTTAAAACAACACACAACTGATGATTTGAAATTTCCAAGATCCTAACCCACAAAGAATAGAGACTCATTTTTGAATGGCAGACAACAGAACCGGTAGGGTTAAACCAAGATACTGAATTTTTCTTTAAAAATGACTTTATGAGACGATGTATGTTTTGTGGAGATTTTGGTCTGAATCTATTCTATAATTACTGCGTTTCCACATTCAATCATGGTGGGTTGTGTATGGGTTATTGAGATATGCTTAGCTGACTTTAATTGATGGTAAACCCTTTAATGGATTATATATTTGCGTTACATAGAAAACACCCTTTCCGGTTTGTTGTTATAACCGAGCTGAGTGGCTGGACCACATGCACAGCATTTTTAGAAGTCTCTGATGGAGTGGATCCATTAAAAGCAAGATCATATTGAGTTTTATATTATGAAGTTTGATTTGTGTTCGAGTCCTGCTGTCGCTCCTTGTGACCTTGGACAAGTCACTTTACCCTCCATTGCCTCAGGTACAAACTTAGATTGTGAGCCCTCTGGGGATAGAGAAATACCTCCAGTACCTGAATGTAAACCGATGTGGTATCTCAGATCGAATGTCAGTATATAAAAAAAATTAATTAATAAATATAAAGTTCCTCACCGGCAGTTTATCTCGCGGGGGCGGCGATGGGCAAGATTTAAATGATAGATGGCGCTGAAGTGCTTGGAGATCAGCAATATTAACGGCTCTCGTATGTATGGTGTAAGTTGTGGATTCTTAGTACACTATGAAGATTCAATGCATTTGTGTAGCTTTTTGGGAAAATAGAATAAGTAACAGTTGGCAATTTTGGTTTTCAATAATAGAATCCTTAAGAGTATCAGGTGTTCTCGGAGCGTTCCTGGGAAGGTGGATCGCTTTAAGTGATACAAAATCTTTGGTTCTAAAGTTGCGAAGAGGATAACATTTTGCCCTTTCACTGTAAGGTAATAATATCTATCCTATCGATGTTGTAATGGAGCAGTATAAGAATATACATTCACAGAACAGAACTTGTTGGTTTGTTACAGTGCTGATCGTCAAGTTGTACCCGTGGAAAGCTGAGAAGGGCAGGTATATATATGTACATACTGTTTTAGTAATCATTTTTTTCTAGGAACAATTTTTGGAGTCACAGAGAATTGAGTCAAGTTTAATACAAATATATATTGCTTTAGTTATTATTTTATTCCTTTCCCCCCTTTTTTTTTTTACATCCAGTAATACTGTCAGTTAAGGAATATTCGGATCTGAACACATTGTGGATTGTTTCTAGTATAATGGGTTATTTTAACTAATGTAAACAGCCCAAACTACTGAAGCTGTATTTACAGGTGAATATGGTTTCTGAAAGTCGTGCACTTATCCCCCTGATGAAGACGGCAATTGGTGGTTGAAACTAGGGTCCTAGTCGGGTTTTGCATTCGTTTATTTTTAGTGGGGGGGGGGGGGGGTGAGCTTGTAAGTTTTTAGTTAGAGTTCAATATGTTTCTATGTATGCAATAACTGTTTACATATAAAGTTCAAGGATTGTGTAATGGCATCATTTTCACTAGTGGAAACCAGGTTATATGCCAGTGTCAGTGAAACTTTCTCTGTCTCCATCTGCTGGCAGGGAGGCAAAACCCAGGAGTCTGGACTGATCTGGGTATGAACAGGAAGTGAAAATGTATGTCTTTATAGCTACCGGTAAATACTGACTGGGTGAAGGGTGTGGGTAAACTGGGGGGGTCAGGATGAGGAACCAGGAGGATATCGATGACCAAACTGGTGGCTGAAGTGAAGTAAAACTGATCATTTCCTTCATGCACACTTGTTTTAAAATTCACAGTCTGGCGCGTGTAAAAGCTGACAAATGTTAAGGAACATATGCATGTGATATCTACATGCAGAAATGTTTAAATTCAGGAGCACAAATACACGTGTAAGAGATGTGTTCCACTTATAAGTTTTGACTTAGCTGGATAAGTCTTCAGACGCTAGTAATTTGGCTCTCTTAATTATCTGACAAAGCAGCGCTTTTCTTTTACTTAACTGGCTACCTTAATTAGCCAGATAAATCTTAAACAGTGCTACTAAGCTGGATAAAAGTCAAAACTTAGCTGGCTGTGCTGAAAATACACGCCATAGATCTTTTAGATATGTGATCATGTTGTAGGGTAGATTTACACATTTCACATCACATGAACACGCGTATAAGGGCATGCTTGCGCAGGTTTTAAAGTTATCCTCTCTATGTCCAGCAGTGAAACCACAATAATACCTTCTACTGCTCACTTAGGAATATTTACATATTGGGGCAGATTTTTAAAAAGTACGCGCACCCAGCACAAACAAGAGTACACCGGATTTTAATAGATACGTGCATAGCCGCGCGTATCTTTTAAAATCCGGGGTCGGTGCGCGCAAGGCTGCACAAAATCGGCAGCCTGCGCGCGCCAAGCCGCTCAGCCTGCCTCCGTTCCCTCCGAGGCCGCTCCAAAATCGGAGAGGCCTCGGAGGGAACTTTCTTTCCGGCGCCCCCCACCTTCCCTTTCCTTCCCCTAACTAACCTGCCCCCCGGCCCTAACTAATTCCCCCCCCCCCCCATCTTTATTTCAAAAGTTACGCCTGCCTGAGGCAGGCGTAACTTGCGCGCACGGGCCGGCTGCCGGCACGCCATGTTCCGGTCCAGGGGCTGGTCCGGAGGCTGCGGCCACGCCCTCCAGAACACCCCCCCCCCCCCCGGATGACTCGCCGGCCGCAACACGCCCCCCAGGAAAGCCCCGGGACTTACGCCCCCCGACATGCCCCCCCAGGAAAGCCCCGGGACTTATGCAACATAGGCTCGACGCGCGCAGGAGGTGGAAGGGGCAGCTTTTCGGGGGTTACGCGTGTAATCTGCCCCATTGCTTATTGACAGTAAAAAATGGCAAATTTTTTACTGTTTTCTTTTCACTGCAATAATTAGTCAGAAACAGATTCAGGAAATTCTATAAGAAAATTATTATTTACCTGCTAATTTTCGTTCCTGTAGTACCATGGATCAGTCCAGACAGTGGGTTATGTCCCCAATCCAGCAGATGGAGTCAGCACAAGCTTTGAGGGGGCGTATCCATATATACTACTACCCCCTCTGCAGGAGTTCAGTATCGAGTATATCAAAGCCAGAGTAGAAACCCCCGAAGGATCAAGTTTGTGGAAACAGATAATGAAAACAATTGTAACCGCAACAAGTAACTGCAAACATCCTACCAACTTGTAGGGAGCTGTGAAAAACAGCGAAAAGAAACAACTGTGAAGACTCAGAACACTGCGAGCAAGAAGCAGCGCAGAGCTGAGCAGGATCAAGAACCCAAACGCGGTGGGCGTCTGGACTGATCCATGGTACTACAGGAACGAAAATTAGCAGGTAAATAATAATTTTCTTTTCCCTGTACGTACCTGGATCAGTCCAGACAGTGGGATGTACCCAAGCTTCCCTAAATTGGGTGGGGTCCTGCGAGGCCTGCTCGGAGAACCTGCTCGCCAAAGTGTCCAGAGACCGAAGAGGCGAGGTGCAGACGATAGTGCCTCGAGAACGTGTGTAACGATTTCCAGGTGGCTGCCCTACAAATTTCCTGCGAGGATACCGAGCGAACCTCCGCCCAGGAAGCCGCCTGAGAACGTGTAGAATGCGCTACGATTCCGGGTGGGGGAGTCCGACCCGCCCCAATGTAAGAAGCAGCAATGCCGGCCTTCAGCCATCTGGCAATGGTAGTCTTCGAGGCCTGAGACCCCTTCTTAGGACCGGCCCAGAGTACGAAGAGATGGTCAGAGGTTCGGAACTCATTTATAGCCTCCAGATAGAGGCGCAGAGTGCGCTTGACATTCAAGAGACGGAGAGACTTCGGCTCTGAGGAAGAGAAGGACAGCAACTCCACCGTCTGGTTCACATGGAATGCAGAAACCACCTTCGGAAGGAAGGAGGGAACGGTGCGAAGCGAAACTCCAGAGTCGGAGAAACGGAGATAGGGCTCTCTACACAACAGAGCCTGCATCTCCGAGATGCGTCGAGCGGAACAGATGGTCACAAGAAATACAGTCTTGAGAGTGAGATCCTTTATCGTCGCGCTGTGCAGCGGCTCGAACGGTGGTCCCGACAGGGAGCGAAGCACAAGGTTAAGACTCCAGGAGGGACAAGGGTCCCGTAACGGAGGACGCATATGCTTGACACCCTTGAGAAAACGAGCAATGTCAGGATGCTGTAGAAGAGAGCCCCCATCGCTCAACAGCGAACCAAGGGCGGCCACCTGAACCCGTAGTGAATTATAGGCGAGCCCTTTTTCCACCCCCGCCTGTAGAAACTGAAGGATCTGAGGTACAGAAGCCTTAGCGGGTCTCGTGGCCTGGCTGGTACACCACAGCTCGAACACCTTCCAGACTCGAACATAGGCCGATGTCTTTCGTGCCCGCAATAGCGTGGATACTACCGCCTCCGGGTAGCCCCGACGCCGGAGGCGGCGCCTCTCAAAAGCCAGGCCGCAAGACAGAAGAGTTCTGCCTGCTCGAAAAATACCGGGCCCTGATGTAGGAGCTGGGGGAGGTGCCCCAGCCTGATTGGCCCGTCGATCACCAGCTGTAGCAGGTCCGCAAACCAGGGTCGCATGGGCCATTCTGGGGTGACGAAAACCACGGTCCCCTGATGGCTTTCTATTCTGCGGAGCATCCTGCCCACCAGGGGCCATGGTGGAAAAGAAAGATATGGCGGCCACGGGAGGACCAGGGCATCCACTCCCTCCGCGCTCTCTCCGGCGACTGAAGAAGCGTGGAGCCTTGGCGTTGAGAGCGGACGCCATCAGATCCAAGTGGGGGGCCCCCCACCGATGGACGAGAAGTTGCATTGCTTTGTCGGAGAGAGACCACTCTCCGGGTCCAGCAGTTGACGACTGAGGAAGTCCGCCTGGACGTTGTCCACACCGGCGACGTGCGAGGCCGCTAGCCGGACGAGATGACGCTCTGCCCATTGCATCAGCAGCGCCGCCTCGAGCGCGACCTGCGGGCTGCGCGTGCCTCCTTGTCGGTTGATGTAGACCATGGTGGTAGCGTTGTCCGATAGGATTCTGACTTCTCGGTTCCGAAGAAGCGGGAGGAAATGTCGCAGAGCTAGCCGGACCGCTCTGGTTTCCAGACGGTTGATTGACCACTTCGCCTCCACCGTGGACCACGTCCCCTGCGTGGCGCTTCGATCGCAGACTGCACCCCAGCCTGCTAGACTGGCATAGGTGGTCACCACCACCCAATTTGGCAGATCGAGGGACATGCCACGGGCCAGGTTCGGCGGATCCAACCACCAGCCCAGACTGTCCCTGGCATTCTGTGGGAGCGGGAGAATCGTCTGATAGTCCTGCAATACTGGTTTCCAACGGGAGAAGAGCGCCAACTGTAAGGTCCTGAGGTGCGCAAAAGCCCAAGGTACAAGGTCGATGGTGGACCCCATCACTCCCAGGAGTTGCAGGTAGTCCCAGGAGGTGGGCTCTGGTAACGCAGAGAACCGTCGTGTGTGATCCCGCAAGGATTGAGCTTTGTCCTGGCGCAGAAAAACTTTGCCCAGTAGGGTGTCGAAAGTTGCCCCCAACAAAAACCCAAGCGTTGCGAGGGCATAAGGGAGCTCTTGGAGAAGTTCACTACCCATCCCAGGGAATGTAGAAACCGTACTACTCGAGTCACCGCTGAGCGTCCATGATCGAATGACTTCACCCGGAGGAGCCAATCGTCCAGATAAGGATGAACCAGGATGCCCTCCTTCCGGAGAGCTGCCGCCACAACTACCATGATCTTGGTGAAGGTGTGCAGCGCCGGCGCCAATCCAAACGCAAGAGCCGTGAACTGAAAATGCTGGTCCAGAATTTTGAAACGAAGGAAACTGTGGTGGTCCGGGCGGATGGGAATGTGCAGGTAGGCCTCCGTTAAGTCCAGGGAGGCGAGGAACTCCCCCCGATGCACCGCCGCAATCACTGACCGGAGCGTTTCCATGCGGAACCGAACGACTCGAAGGGATTTGTTGACTTCCTTGAGGACTAGGATAGGCCGGAAGGAACCGTCCTTCTTTGGTACGACGAAATAGATGGAATAGTGGCCCGAGCCCACCTCTCCGAAGGGCACGGGCGCAGTAGCGCCTATCTCCCGGAGTCTGTCCAGAGTCAGCTGCACCACTCCTCTCTTGAGGTCCGAGCCACAGGGGGAAAAGATGAACCTTCCCTGCGGGGGGCGGACAAATTCCAATGCATAGCCGTGTTTTATGGTATCCAGGACCCACTGGTCCGAGGTGATCCGTGCCCACTCCGCTTAGAAATCCGTTAGTCGGTCCCCAATCCTGGGGACAGGGGAGTGGGCGAGACTGGCATCATTGTGAAGACTTGGTATAGGGGTTCCCGGTTCCGGGAGTAGTGCGTGCGGGCCGATGCCCGCGGAAGGCGTGCAACCAGGGCTGAGACCTGGGGGCGGATGGCCGGGAGCCCATCTGTCTGTAGCCCCTGTAGCGCCGTTGCGCTCTGGCTCTGGTCCGAGAAGAAGAAAACGCTCTGGATGGTCGAAACCTATCCTCCGGCAGCCGATGAACAGCGTTCTCCCCCAGGGACTTGATGATCTGGTCCAAATCCTCCCCGAAGAGGAACTTGCCCCTGAAGGGAAGAGAGCCCAGACTGGACTTAGAGGACGTATCAGACGCCCAATTGCGTAGCCACAGTAGTCGTCGTGCTGCCACTACCGAAACCATGGATCTTGCGAGGACCCGAAAAAGGTCGTACGAGGCGTCCGCCCCATACGCCACTGCGGCTTCTAGCCGATCTGCCTGGGCAGCCTCATCGGACGGCAGGTTCTGAGACGTGAGGAGTTGTTGCACCCAAAGGAGACTAGCCCGCTGGGCAAGCGAACTGCACATCACCGCCCGCATACCCAGAGCGGAGACCTCGAAAACCCGCTTAAGGAAAACTTCCAACTTACGATCCTGTGTGTCCCGCAACGCCGCACCTCCCGTCACTGGGATAGTCGTCCTCTTCGTGACCGCCGACACTGCGGAGTCCACCTTTGGGACCTTGATGAGGTCCAGAAAATCTTCGGGGAGCGGGTACAGCTTTTCCATAGCCCGGCTGCTCTTCAGGGAGGCCTCCGGGGTGTCCCATTCCCTGGTGAGAAGTTGTAAAAACGAGTCATGAATGGGAAAAGCCCGAGCCCTCGGCCGGAGTGCCGCCAGGACAGGATCTCCCTTCCTTGAAGAAGTGATGACAGCGGGAGCTACTGGGGCAGGCGGGTCTGGTGGCGGATCCAAATCTAATTCTTGGATGATCTGCGGGATGAGGTCGTCCAGCTCTTCCCTCTGGAAGAGGCGTAGGGTACGCGGATCATCCCCCTCCTGTGTGCCGTCCCCTTGTCCCCCGTCCGGGAGGTCAAGTCCATGTCCCGCTGGGTCTGGCACCGCCCCCACTGCCGCGGGCGTGGATCGGACCTGGGTAGGAAGGCGGGAGGCCCCCACTCCCGGAGGGTCGGGGGGGGCCGGCGTCGAGGGCGACATCCGAGGGATCTTAGGAGGGGGGGGGTCCCACAGGTGCTTCCAGCCCCTGCAGATAAGCGGTATGCATGAGCAAGATAAACTCCGGAGAGAACCCCGGCCTGCTCGGGTGCGCTTCGGGGGCGGCGTGGTTCCTGCTCCCTGGCTCTGGGTGCTTGGTTCCTGCACCAAAATCGGGGGAACACCCCTGCTGGTAGAGTCCTCCAGGGATCCGTTCTCCCTCGTGGCCTCCAGGGATCCGTTCCCCCTCGTGGCCTGCGCCTCAGGGCGCTCAGAATGTAAAATGGCCGCCGTTCCCGCCAAAAATGGCAGAGTGGCCGGCCCGCACCGCCCGGGCAAAAAAGAGAAATCAGTCAGGGACTGTGAGGTACCTTCCCCCCCGGGAAGGCATCGTGCACAGATGCCCTCCCGGGAAATCCGGGACCCCGGGTCTCCGCAGGCCGCACAGTGGGACGGCCGCGGCATCGGGATCGCTGCAGGAGAAAAGAAAAAGCCACGGGGGGGGCCACGCGCACAAAGGCGCCGCTGCGGGGGGGCCCGGTCGGCCCGCACTGCCCGCTGTCTGAAAATAGAGGAGGGTGCCGCGGGGGGGCCTTCCTGGCCACACGACCCGCCCCAGACATCTTTCCCTAAATGGCTCAGCAGCCCATGAGGAGCTGTAAAATGGCCGCGGGTGAGGGAGTAAAGAGCGAAGAGGCCGGCTCCACCGGCTTTCGCGGGCACCGGGGGCTGAGCTGTAAAGGAAAAAACTACAAAGGAAAAACAAACTTACCCCTGGCTGCAACGAGAAATAAACAGCAAGGCCGCAGAGAAGAGACAAGGAAGATAAGCCACTCCCCAGAAGTTGAAAGAACTCTGCCTTTTTTTTTTTTTTTTTTTTAAACTTAATACAAACTTGATACAAACTTGATCCACAGAAAAAGACAACAACAAGCCATAATCAAGCAAGAAAGTGAAGGAAAAGGAGGGGAAGCCTGATTCCCCTACTCGCATCTGCTGGAGTCAGAAGATACTGAACTCCTGCAGAGGGGGTAGTAGTATATATGGATACGCCCTCTCAAAGCTTGTGCTGACTCCATCTGCTGGATTGGGGACATAACCCACTGTCTGGACTGATCCAGGTACGTACAGGGAATAAGCTGATAAGACCTCTCTCATACATATAAAAGTGTCAAACAGATCTCCACTACCATGAAATAAACCTTTTGTCATTCTTTTTATTAAACCAACTACTTGAACAAACATGTACTTATATTGCTTGTTGCACTGAGCAGAGTTATTAACATTCAGCAAAGACCTCCTTGTTTATGACATCATCAAAATAACCTCTCGTCACCAGTTGATGATGTCATGGACAGTGGAACCCAGCCTGAGGTTTAGAAATACTTTTCACTGCTCGTGTTAAGTGAGAGAGAGCAACTCAACAGATATATGCACACACTTGGAGGGTCTCACTCCTTACCTCTGGGGACGACGATATCAGCCAGTCGCATGGTGGGCTGTATGTACTGGTCAAAGGCTGGCTTTACAAACTTGTTGTACTGCTTAATGACTCCCTCAATATCCCTGCCGCGTTCACTGATATCCCTGCGCAGGCGTCTTACCAAGCGGATGTCGGAGTCTGTATCCACAAATACCTTCATATCCAACAGCTAAAAGAGAGACACAGATTTAGCAGGAGCACCACACATCCCTTCTGTCCTCGGGGATTTCATGGACTAATCTCTAGATTCAGTCTGCAACATGTACCAGACCTCACCTGCACCCCTGAGCACACACTCAGAAATGAATGTTTCCCGACACTCCCTTCCCTTCCCCAATACCCTGCCTTCTCATCAACCTCCCCCAGTATTGCACAGGTTTAAGCCTCAGCCAAAAGACCGAGAAGGGCCCGTCCACAGCTGAAAGCCTGAACCTTACATTTCATCTTGGCCGCTTTGCTATTTCTCTCAGCACACTCTCACTCACTGTATGAGTTTTATGATCTGTCTGTCTGTTTATGAGCAGTCTCTCTCTCTCCTTAGAATGTAATTGCTTCTGTATAAGGACCTATGTGGTACAGTTATAGTATCTCCCACTCTCTGCAGTCCTCAGCATTCAATCACTAGGCCCAGTCACAAAGAGGTATGAACGTGGAGGAGTAGCCTGGTTGTTGAAGCAGTAGCCAGAGCTCATTTCCAGTCCTTGTGAGAACCAGGGAAGCCATGGTTCAAATCTCACTGATCTTGAGCAAGTCACTTCAGCCTCAATTGTCTCACATACGAACTTAAGGGTGTATGCACTAAAGCCCGCATTTTAAAAGCCTTGCGTGTGTAAATTTCGGGAGTTACGCATGTGGCCGGCCGTGCGCATTAAGTGCCGGGCCTAAAGAAAGGGGGGGACCGGGGGAGGGAGCAGGCTGGGACCCCACCGTTAGACGCTGTCCCGGGGAAGTGCCCGCTGGCAGCCGGCCGGCACGTGGCGCAGTAAGTATTAAAATAAAACAATAAGGGATAGCTAGAGTAGATTTAGGGGTCTGGGAGGAGAGGGGAAAAGGTAGGAAGGAAGAGTTAGGGTTAGGGAACTGGTTTAGGCCTGTCTGCATCGCCGCACATATTATTCTAAAATTCCCCCCACTGCGCGTGGAGCAGATCACCTGCCCACACGGACATTAACATCCGGCACGCATGTGTGCATAGGACCCATATTTTATAACATGCGCGCGCCGACACGCATATGTTATAAAATAGCTGCGTCCATGTGCGCACGCCGGGAACAATGCGCACATGTTTTAAAATCTACCCTTAAGCTGCAGGATTTTACCACCATAAAAATCCTGTGGGATTCACAAAGCTGCAAAAATCAGTACCGCAGCTTAGTAAATCTCACGGTAGTAAAATACCATGGCAAAATGTCCTGTGCGATGGTGGTCCCATAGCGAGGGCAGCCATCTTTTAAAGAGTTTGAGTGCTCCACATACTGACAACCTTTCTCACCGCATGAGTAAAAACCACTGGGAGTCTTAGACCCTCTTGTCCCACCGTCCCCCTGCCTCCCCTTGAGATTGAAACAGTAAAAAAAAAAGTTTAAGTCGTTAGCCCAGGCCCAACCCCCATTTCCAAAGCCCACCCCCTCAGTACTTACCTTCAAGGTGCCGGTGGTCAGTGGAGCTTGGAAACTCTGGGCCCAGCATGGTGTCCGTCATCCACATGCACACGTCTGCCCATATCATCAGGGGAGGACGTTTCCAACTCAAAGGGGATGGGCCTGGCTTCTTCAACTTTAGCTGCGCCCCAAGGGATTTTACTCTCTCAGAGGAGGGGGCGAGGGAGAGGGGGTCTTTTTAAAAAAAGACCCTGGGAGCATGGGGATGTGCCTCAGTATCTCCATGCTCCCAGGGAAAGTTAGTTACCCCGCAAGAGGCACAGCTACTGTGCAATGAAATGATGCAGCTTGCAGAGTTCATGGCAAGTCATGGCATTTTATTACCGTATTGAGGAGCAGATTTAGATGCAAAACCAGCTCATTTTAATACCCACATTGCACCGGGCTTGTTGGGGGGTGGGGGAGAAGATGCCCAGTAGCTCAAATACTGCGCATTATGTTAAAATTAGCTTTTCTTACCTGTAATTTTCCCAGCAGACCAGTCCAGATGCACGAGTTTTTCTCCCCTACCAGTACATGGAGATAGAGAATGAAAGCTTTGCTGGAAACAGCCTTAGAAACTGTGCCACCTGCAGCCTTTCAATATGCCCTTCCCAAAGAAACCCTTCCCCACGAAACCACCACAACCTCCCGAGAGATCTCCTCAAACAACGATAGTACTCTGAACAATATACTGAAGAAATAATACCCTGATGAGCAGAACTACAGGTGGGTCCTCTGGACTGGTCTGGTAGGAATTCAGGAAATAAAATTAGCAGATAAGAACATTTTACCTTCCTTATTATCTTTACCAGACCAGTCCAGATCCACGGGATGTACACAAGTCACTGCTAGATTTGGAACATAAGAACATAAGAAATTGCCATGCTGGGTCAGACCAAGGGTCCATCAAGCCCAGCATCCTGTTTCCAACAGAGGCCAAACCAGGCCACAAGAACCTGGCAATTACCCAAACACCTAGAAGATCCCATGCTACTGATGCAATTAATAGCAGTGACTATTCCCTAAGTAAACTTGATTAATAGCAGTTAATGGACTTCTCTTCCAAGAACTTATCCAAACCTTTTTTGAACCCAGCTACACTAACTGCACTAACCACATCCTCTGGCAACAAATTCCAGAGATTTATTGTGCGTTGAGTGAAAAAGAATTTTCTCCGATTAGTCTTAAATGTGCTACTTGCTAACTTCATGGAATGCCCCCTAGTCCTTCTATTATTCGAAAGTGTAAATAACCGAGTCACATCTACTCGTTCAAGACCTCTCATGATCTTAAAGACCTCTATGATATCCCCCCTCAGCCGTCTCTTCTCCAAGCTGAACAGCCCTAACCTCTTCAGCCTTTCCTCATAGGGGAGCTGTTCCATCCCCTTTATCATTTTGGTTGCCCTTCTCTGTACCTTCTCCATTGCAACTATATCTTTTTTGAGATACGGCGACCAGAATTGTACACAGTATTCAAGGTGTGGTCTCACCATGGAGCGATATAGAGGCATTATGACATTTTCCGTTTTATTAACCATTCCCTTCCTAATAATTCCTAACATTTTATTTGCTTTTTTGACTGCTGCAGCACACTGAGCTGACGATTTCAATGTATTATCTACTATGACGCCTAGATCTCTTTCTTGGGTGGTAGCTCCTAATATGGAACCTAACATCGTGTAACTACAGCTAGGGTTATTTTTCCCTATATGCAACACCTTGCACTTGTCCACATTAAATTTCATCTGCCATTTGGATGCCCAATCTTCCAGTCTTGCAAGGTCCTCCTGTAATGTATCACAGTCTGCTTGTGATTTAACTACTCTGAATAATTTTGTATCATCTGCAAATTTGATAACGTCACTCATCGTATTCCTTTCCAGATCATTGATATATATATTGAAAAGCACCGGTCCAAGTACAGATCCCTGAGGCACTCCACTGTTTACCCTTTTCCACTGAGAAAATTGACCATTTAGTCCTACTCTCTGTTTCCTGTCTTTTAACCAGTTTGTAATCCACGAAAGGACATCGCCTCCTATCCCATGACTTTTTAGTTTTCGTAGAAGCCTCTCATGAGGGACTTTGTCAAACGCCTTCTGAAAATCCAAATACACTACATCTACCGGTTCACCTTTATCCACATGTTTATTAACCCCTTCAAAAAAATGAAGCAGGTTTGTTAGGCAAGACTTCCCTTGGGTAAATCCATATTGACTGTGTCCCATTAAATCATGTCTTTCTATATGCTCTACAATTTTGATCTTGAGGATAGTTTCCACTATTTTTCCCGGCACTGAAGTTAGGCTCACTGGTCTATAGTTACCCGGATCACCCCTGGAGCCTTTTTTAAATATTGGGGTTACATTGGCCACCCTCCAGTCTTCAGGTACAATGGATGATTTTAATGATAGGTTACAAATTTTAACTAATAGGTCAGAAATTTCATTTTTGAGTTCCTTTAGTACCCTGGGATGCATACCATCCGGTTCAGGTGACTTGCTACTCTTTAGTTTGTCAATCTGGCCTACTACATCTTCCAGGTTGACAGTGATTTCGTTCAGTTCGTCTGACTCATCACCCCTGAAAACCAACTCCGGAACTGGTATCTCCCCAACATCCTCACTAGTAAACACGGAAGCAAAGAATTCATTTAGTCTTTCTGCAATGGCCTTATCTTCCCTAAGAGCCCCTTTAACCCCTCGGTCATCTAATGGTCCAACCGACTCCCTCACAGGTTTCTTGCTTTGGATATATTTAAAAAAGTTTTTATTATGAGTTTTTGCCTCTATGGCCAACTTCATTTCAAATTCTCTCTTCGCTTGTTTTATCAATGTTTTACACTTAACTTGACAATGCTTATGTTTTATCCTATTTTCTTCAGATGGATCTTTCTTCCAATTTTTGAAGGATGATTTTTTGGCTAAAATAGCCTCTTTCACCTCACCTTTTAACCATGACGGTAATCGTTTTGCCTTCCTTCCACCTTTCTTAATGCGTGGAATACATATGGACTGCGCCTCTAGGATTGTATTTTTAAACAATGTCCAAGCCTGTTGAACACTTTTAACCTTTGCAGCTGCACCTTTCAGTTTTTTTCTGACTATTTTCCTCATTTTATCAAAGTTTCCCTTTTGAAAGTTTAGTGTTAGAGCTGCAGATTTACTTATTGTCCCCCTACCAGTTATTAGTTTAAATTTGATCATGTTATGATCACTGTTGCCAAGTGGCCCCACCACCGTTACCTCTCTCACCAAATCCTGTGTTCCACTAAGAATTAAATCTAAAATAGCTCCCTCTCTTGTTGGTTCCTGAACCAATTGCTCCATGAAACAATCATTTATTACATCCAGGAACTTTATATCTCTAGCAAGTCCTGATGTTACATTTACCCAGTCAATATTGGGGTAATTGAAATCTCCCATTATTATTGCACTGCCAAATTGGTTTGCTTCCCTGATTTCTCTTAGCATTTCATCATCTGTCTGACCATTTTGTCCAGGTGGACGGTAGTATACTCCTATCACTATACTCTTACCCAACACACATGGGATCCTGAAAGTCTTGCTCTCAAAATGTTAGCCCCAAAGTAAGCAACGCCCTTACCCACACGTCCAGACGATAACGCCTGGAAAAAAAAATGCAAAGAGGACCATGTAGCCACCCTATAAATCTCTTCTGGCTACACAAAATGATACCCTGCCTATGTTGCTGCCTGGACCCTAGTGGAGTGAGCTCTAAGACTCTCCAACACCTGCAAGCCTTTGCAAATGTACACAGATGCTGTGGCTTCTTTAATCCATCTCGTGAGCATGGCTTTTGAAGCCATTTGATATTTATGTCCACTAAGTAGCATAAACAAATGATTCGACAAGCGGAAAAAGTCACTTTCAAATACCGTAGTGGCATTCTATGAACATGAAGCACTTGTGACCCTGTTAAGCGCCAGGCCATTCTTTATGATGCTTATGTCCAGGGATACAAGAACACTTACATTTTTGTAGAAAGCATAATTTTTATTGATCAATGGAAGTATTCTTGGGAGATGCTGATGCCATTTTCTCTGACAAACTGACGACCAGCATCTCGTCGTGTATATGAACTGATCCTTCTTTTATAGGTAAAATACAATATAGTACTAGGTCAGAAATTCTGAAATTGCGTGACTACCTAGAGACTCATTTACATAGATTGTCATGTCAACAGCATGATAAGACCACCCCTAGCTACCCTGTGTATTTCTCCAAGGTGGGGTCCATTTACCATCACTCTTTAGATAGTCCTTTGTTCTGTTAGAATCTTGCTGGTCAGGGCAATTAACACATCTGTGGCTGTGTTTATAGAAACCCTTAAGAGTGCCTCCATTCTGACAGTATAGCCTGACCCTATAATTAGGTATCATAAGTGGCGCCAGCTTCAAATGCTATCCAGGTGACCCTGGAATTTCTGCAAGTCAGGCTCAATAAGAGTTCATATAGCCAAGAAAAGCTAAGAAAGCAGAGGATTCTGAGTTAGTTGCCCTTCTCCATGTTGGTTTTCAGGCTCAGGCACACTCATCAACCCACTCCCAGAAGCAGACCAAATGAAGACCAGCAGTTCCATGACGGCTCCAAATGCATGGAGCTCGGAAATATGCCTTGCCAAACAACTCGCTACAAGAAACACCACCTTCAGTGTTAGATCTTTCAGCAACTCTCTGCTGAGAGGCCCAAATGAAGCTGCTCCCAACAGTTTGAAAGCCAAATTGGGATTCCAAGAGGGAGGCAGCCCCCTAACTGGAAGAAAAAACGAGCCACATCTGGATGAGACACCAAGGAACAACCCAGAATCTTAGCTCAACAGCAAGACAAATTCACCACATGCCCTTTGAGAGAATTCAGGGTCAGACCCCTTTGCAGCCCCTTCTGCAAAAAGGAAAGGATAAAATTGACACTTGCAATGGAATTAACCCTGCTTCCTTACACAAACTTCAAAGACCTTTCAGACCATGACACAGGCTACGGAAGTTGAACTTTTCAGAGCTTGAAGTAATGTAGCAATTAGCTCTTCCAAGTAACCCTTACTCTTCTCAAAAACCAGGTGCGAACCTGCTGCTCGCAAATCTCAGTCCCTGATGCAACAACTCCCACACATGATCGAACCTCAAGGGCCCCTGCACCCTAAGCCACACCAGATCTGTAAACTATGGTCTCCTGGGCCACTATGAGGCTACGAAGATCACCAACTTTTAGTGCCTCTGAATCCTTCATATCTTCCAGGCTACTAATGACCAAGGTGGGAAACACAAAGCAGAATCCCCTAAGGCTACTCATGAGACAGAGCATCTAGCCCTGCCATCTCTGGCTCCCTTTTCCTGCAGAAAAACTGCAGACACTTGGCATTCTGAGCAGTCACCATCAAGTCCTTCTGAGGACCCCCACCCCCTCTCCAATCTGGTTCAAATCAAGGAGAATAACACCTTTGACAACTCCCACTCTCTGGGATCCTGAATATTTGCCACTCTAGCAACGTGTACTGGTGAGATGGTTAAAAGACGACTCTCTGAACACTGGAACAATGGCTTGACCTCCATGGAAACCGCTGCATTCTTGTCAGTCTATGTTTTAACCAACACTGCACTGTACAAACACACTCTTGCTGCTTTCTACCGCACCAACAGCAGAAACTCCATGAAGGCTCTCCTGATCGCCTGTCTCTATATGAGTGATGGGCAGAAAAACTGCATCGCATTTGTGATTTGCAAATTTTGATTGAAACTGATACACCTCCTCAAGGAGCTCCTGCTCAACTGGATCAGGAAGATTATGGATTTGGAAATTGGAAATTGGCCTTTAAATGTTTTACTTCCCTCGATATACTGATGTGTAACCTTGGATACTTCTCAGTGGTAGATTCCGCCTTGCTTTTTTATTTACGCTACTGCAGTAGATTCATCTCGTGGACAACTCTCCACCTGGCTTACTGTGAAATCTCTGTAAGGAATGAGTCAGAGGAGAGGCGGCTAGGAGAGGAGATTTTTCTATTTTAGGGGCTCAGTTGGGTAATTTGACTCCAAATAGGTTTACAGAGAAGGAAGCAGTTTCAGCTTTTTGGGTTTGTTTTCTAAACGAGCTTTTTCAGCTCTGATGCTTTAATCTAAACCATTCTTTGATCAAGAATGCTATAGTGGATGTTTTGGAATTAATACAGATAAAATAGTCCTATGCTATGCACAGAGTTTCTTCCCTGATATGACTGACTATTGTCACCCTATAACGAGGTCATAGCATGATATAGGAGTTGTTAATTGGCATATTGTGTCCTTTGTTAAGAACATTCTGGTATCTTTTCCTGGTGGATTTAACTTGAATTTATTTTATTTTTTTTAATTACTGTTATAGAAAAACAAGTACAATTTAATGCATCCTTCCAAAAATGGCACGTGTCTTAACACTGCTGAAACCTGATTTGGAGGTTTATTGAAATGATAAACTCCTTCCTAATCCACTCTCTTGCAGGCTAAACCATTTGTGGTTTTTTAAACCCAGGTAATTTGCATTCTCCTATATTAATATTTTACCTGGAATTGGTTCTGCCCAGTCAGACACAGCAGGTAATCCAGAATTCTAAAGACCGATAGCTCTCCTGTCACTGAAACCTTGAGCAGATAACCTTTCATTTACACTGGGTGACCATTTAAAACCAGTGACCTAAGAAATTATTTCCAAATAGAAGCTGCCTTGGCAGAAGATGTGCAGGGATGAGAAGAGGACTGCAGTCAACATACAGTGGGAGTTTAATACAGGTCCCAGTACCTCTGTAATAAGGACAGATTTGAATCAGTGGCACTGCTAGCCTCATTCAGGAAGCAGATTCACCCTCCGTGATCTTACAGAGTACTGGCTTCCAAAGAGGAAGAGAATTTCTATTTCTAAATTCTCATTTTTTATTTTAATGTGCACTATTTTTCATAGGTCAAGCTTGGTGCTACTCCTCAGCACCAATAGGTCTATACTGTGCCTTTGGAGCCAATATAGCTACTGCACCGTGCTTTTGATGCCGCTGATTATGCACTAGACTGTGATACAGTGCCGCCTTCAGTGCCATCACTGTGTCGTGCTTCATGCTTGTCCGTACCGAGCTCTGCAGTGCTAATTAAATGCGGCATGAATCAGCTCCTATATCCTGTGCCATAATTTGATTTTAATGGACTTGTGCCAAGTGCTGGCAGACATCTCTTTGCACTATCACTTCTACTTCTTACTGATTGTGCCGGGGTTTGTGCTTCTTACAGCTGTACACCTCTTTTGCTGATGGTACTTCAGTATCACATACCCTGTGTGCATATAGTGCCCTTTTTTAAAATTTATAATCCAACTTTAGTTATCTGCAGATCAAGCTGGGAGCAAATACACTGCTTTGGTTACAGATTTTACAGAATAAAGCCACTTTACTTTTTATACATGAACTCTCTGAGACAATACTTTTCTTTTTTTTATTAAATTGTAATACTTAGATTAAATTTTTAAAAAGTTTAAAACTAAAGTATTTCACGGCAACATAATGAAGACAAACCCCCAACTGTTTCCGAAGCGGATAAAAACAGATCACAGTTAGGGTTCTCTTCTCATTTATATTAGGGAAGAATTATCCTGTGACAATAATGCTGCCATCACTTCTCTTTGCATCAGGGGGAATACAGAAAACTTCTCTCTCTCAAGATAAATTTCCCTTTCCTACCAGAGAATCAAAATGGTTCTCCCCAAATTCCACCTTCATGCCTACAACAGAAAGATTTTTTTAAGCTTCTTTTGAGATTTTAAAACCCTTAGGAGGTTTACATAGATACAATACTGAAGCTCCTGAGGAATCAGTATTGCTTTACAAGCAGTATATTACATTCAATACATAATAAAGAGGCCCTAGACTCACTTTTTTTTTGACATTTAACTTTTATTGAATCTTTATACAAGCAAAGCATTTACAGTCCTGATCCAAACCATTCTTACAGAGGTGCATGTTTTTCGATTTTTCCACCCATTCCACTGCAGTCTATCCATATCTTTGCCCTCCCCAGAATGCCAGGAAATCACAGTGGCCAGGTAATAACCAACAGTTGGCTTTTCAAGAATATAAAGAGGATAAGAAAGGCACATATAATGCTTAACATCCTTGCGTAGCCCATTAACATATGGATCCAAATATTTTGAAGAGATGAAACAGATTCTCTGTGCACTGCAATCACTTTCCTAGAATCTCTTGAATACATCCTCCATGTTTATTCACCATGATTTCATGCAATGCAGGCTGTTCTGTTGCTGCTGCAGGGATCACAACAGCAATAATGATCTAACATAAGAAGAACTTAAAACGGTCTCTTAAGATAGATACATAGAAATGACGGCAGAAAAAGACCAATCGGCCCATCCATTCTGCCCAGCAAGTTCCCACACTTATTTTCCCAGACTTATCTGTTTCACCAACCACCAAGTTCAGGGCCCGTGTTGGTAACCGTTTTATTCACGTTTCCTGCCACCCCCTGCCATTGATGCAGAGAATAATGTTGGAGTTGCATCAATGGCGAGCATAAGGCTTAATGGTTAAGGGTAGTAACCGCCGCATCAAGCAACTTACCCCGATGCTTGTTTACCCAGACTGCACAGATCAATGCCTTGTTGGATGTTGTCTGAATGTAAATCCTCTTTTCCCACATTAGATGGGGATATGAAGGAATGCTTCTGATAGATCCAGGGAGGTCAGAAATTCCCCCGACTGCATAACCATTATCACTGAGTGTAAAGTTTCCATGCAGAAATGTTTCACCCACAGATGACACCTTTGAAATCCAGGATGGGACAGAAAAGGCCCTCCTTTGGCATAATGAAATAAATGGAATATCTCCCCATATTTTTCTGAGACGTGGGCACTGGGATCACAGTTCTCAGACTGAGGAGCCTTGTCAACGTACTCTCCACTGCCTGCTTCTTCTGCAAGGGAGTGGCAGGGAGACTCCATAAAACACGTCCCGAGGAACACTGCGGAATTCATCTCATATCCTTCTTATATCACTTCCAGGACCCACTGATCCAATGTGATTTTGACCCACCTCTGATAAAAAAGAGAGAGAGACGTCCCCCTATATCCTGTTTCCGGGCGTGGGTCGGCAAATTTTTATTGGGAGGCTCAGGAGGTTCCACTACCCGAGCTTGCGCCCCTTCTGGGTTGTCTGGAGTAAAAGGACTGAGACCTACCAAAAGGTCGAGTCCTCTGAAAGGTCACGCCTCTATAGGGCTGAAAATGCCTGGATCCTCTAGCATGACCCCTCATGGTAAAGGAGTGCTGTGTTCGCTTCTTATCCTCCGGCAAATAAGGGACCAGATATTTGCCCCACTTACTGGCCAGTTTCTCCAATTCGTTCTCAAATAAAAGCAAGCTGTTAAACGGCAATTTGGTGAGGTTAGCCCTGGAGGTCACATTGGCCAACCAATTTCTCAACCATAACTGGCACCTGGCCACTACTATCAAAGCCTCCCCTCTCGTTGAAGTGCACACCAAATCACAGCCCATATTGGCCAAGGCAGCAGCAGCTGGTTCCACAACTGCCCTGGAATTTACCACAGAGTCATCAACCTCTTGGGAGAGAAGCAAACAAGAGTGAGCCACCAAGGAACAAGAAGCAACCTGCAAGGTCATTTCCACTGCTTCAAATGCCTGCTTGAGGATAGTCTCAATTTTTCTATCATGAGCATCCTTCAAGGCCACTCCTCTTTCCACGGGAATAGTGGTCTGCTTGGAAACTGCACACACAAGCGCATCTACCTTTGGAAAACGTAAGCGCTCTCTTACCACTGGATCCAGAGGTACAGGCCTTTAAAATTAGCCTCTGAGGCCCCCCACTCAAGATCAATCAATTCTTGAATGGATTCCAACACTGGGGAAAAAACAAGAGGTTCTACGCAAGGAAAGCAAAATGGGATTCTTATTTGGTGCAGATATGAGATCCATCCCAGGGATCCTGAGCATTTCCAAGGTCTGGGAGATCAAAGCTGGCAGTTCATCTCTATGAAAGAACCATAGCATAATTCTATATGGTTCCAGACCTGGAGGGATTTCACCATTCTCCAGAGAATCAGAATTGGCATCATCACCCATGCCATTTGGGTCTCTATCAGGAGGACCTACTGCCGTTCTAGGAGTACTCTGACACTTAAGAGAAGGTCCAGGCAAGATTCCTACCTGCTCTTCCACTCTAGGAGCAGTGGATCGAGTTGAGGATTGCGCCTGAAGAAAGGATTGCAAGCCCTGGAAAAGTTCCACCTAGGAAAATGTAGAAGTATCCAAACCAGAAGGTACCTGGGACGTACTCACAGAGCTACCATCCCCTGCTGAGAAACCAGTTAGAGGAGGTCCAAAGTCAGGTGCACCACCTAATACCCAATACCCAGGCATTTCGAGAATGAGCGCCACTCAAAGGACAACAAAGCCTGACTAGGCATCCAGAAATTGGACGTACAGCTAGATGCACATGCCAAAGCAACAATCCTTTAAAGGGCAGCCTAAGAAGTGCACGAAACCCCGTTGAGCTCTACCTCGTGGCACGCAACTAGGAAGCCTCAGAGCAGGGCCTAGCCAACCGAGGCTGCTCAACCCGCCAGGCTGCCCACGTCCCTCAACCTCACATGAAGCAGGACGAATGTCGGAACGGCGCGCCGAGCACAGAGATCAGGAGGAAGGAAGCCCTAACAGAACCCCCCTTCACTCTCTCTGTTTTTTTGGGGTTTTTTTTAATCCCTACTGGAGCTCAGCCTTACCTGGCTGAGTACAGAGACCTATACGACTAAACTCCTTCCTCTTACATCCTGTATTAAAAGACTACTGATGGGGGGAGGGGTAAGAGTTAAGATGGCAGCCTGAGGGAAGCCTTACCCGGAGAGACGCGCTACAGGGCGAGGACAAGAGGGACTGTCAGCTGGTGAGCGATTTGACCCGCCTCCCAACCCTCTACATCACTTTCATCAGATGGGCTGTGCTTATTTAAGGATCTGCACAGCTGAGAGGAGCTGGAAGCCTTACCCAGAGAGACGTACTGCAGGGCGAGGATGAGAGGGACTGTCAGCTGGTGAACGATTTGACCCGCCTCCCAACCCTCTACATCACTTTCATCAGACGGGCTGTGCTTATTTAAAGATCTGCGCAGCCATCAGCGCGCAGCCAAAGCCACGTGCCAAAGGGGCGCACCCCTGGGGAAAAATTTTTGCTGAAAGCTTCTAGAGAGATTGTACAAGATTTATCCTTCTCATCTGGCGTGAGTGCGAGTCCCGTCCAAGACCAGATATCCGATAAAGACCATAGCAAAGAGGAGGTAAGTGTTTTAAATACCCCTACCGCTAAAGAACTGCCAATTTCAACAGAAGGTGACACCAGATTGAGTCACTACCACCTGTTGATGAAAGGGAAGGAGAAGCTGAAATAGCCAACCCTGAGAATATCTCCCTGGCAGATATATGGAAGGCTGTTATGAAAATGGAAAAGAGATTATCTCAATCCAGTCTACTGTGTTTTCTGCTGAGATTAAAGGAAAGGTGGACGACCACAGGAAAAGAATAGAGCAGTTGGAATCTGTAAATAAGGCATTAAGTACCCAGATTACTACCCTGCAAGCTAGTGGGACTGCTTTCATAAAAGACTCTTTGATAATATATAGAAATGTTGGAAAATAATATGCGTAGTAAAAATTTAAGATTCTTAAATTTTCCATATACTAGATTGCTTTCAGCACAAGAATTGTTTAAAAAGTATGTTAAAGAGATACTGGGTATAAATAATGATTTGTTTATATCAAACATCTACTATATATCTAGTTATAAAAGAGTTGTGAAGGCAATTGAGGGTGGAATGGATGAAATAATAGATAACAGTCCCAATTTGACAACTTTTCTAGAAGCTTCTGGGGATGATATTGCAACGAGAGCCACCTTGGTAGTGGTCTTTGGGTTAGAAATAGAAAAGAACTTTGTTTTACAGAAATATTTTAAAAATAAAAATGTCTTATTCTGTGGTAAAACAGTCCAGGTTTTCCCGGATATCTCTAGATCTACCCAGGTGAAGAGGAAGCAATTTCTGGCATTGAGAGGAAGCGTGTTGGCCTTAGGGGCCACATTCTTCCTTAAATTCCCATGTAAGTGTCTCATTATCTATCAAAAAACAAGTTTGTTTTTCTTCAACCTGATTACTTGGAAGTATTTCTTACAGATAAAGGGGGATGAGGGGTTCATATCTAGCCTATAAAACGGATAAATTAATCTGGTCATTTAAGTAAAATTGTCTCCATTGGTCTATTTGTTTTGACATTTTACCTTGTTTGTTTTCTTGATATGGCTTTCCATTTAAAGTGGACTAAATAGTTGGAATTACTATGTCTAATGTTTTCTTGTTAGTTTTTCTTTATATTTGACATGTAATCCAAGATTTCTTTATTTCTTTCATTATAAATGTTATAGAAATTTAATAAATTATAAATAAATTTTAAAAAAAATGGCGGCATGTGGGTAGCATAGCTCGAACTGCCCCGTTTCACCTGTTCTTTTTTCCTTGGATATCATCATGCCTTCTAAGCGAAAAGGTAGAGTTCGGGTATTTCCCTCTGCTGCCCTTCCTCTCCCGGGACAACGTTCTATCATCGAGTTTGCTGCTGACTTTCCTGCATCTGGGGACATAATCCCTTTTGGCAGGTCTGCGAGAGGAGCGTTAGTCTCGTCTGGGGAAGTATTTTTGAATCCCCTTGATCTAAGACCGCCTCCAGCACAGTGCCTTTCCTCCCCCAATTCGGCATTCGCGTCCCTGGGTGATGACCTCATCGAAGCTGTGTCAGAGGGCGCCGCTGTGGAGGGAGCAGTTGCAATTCAGGCTTCAACATCAGGGGTTGTGAGTTCCATGGACTATCTTGTAACTTCTCAGTTTGTGGTTTCTGCAGGTGGTGAGTCTACTTTTTCTTCTATTACGATGACTCAGTGTCCTTCTGTTCCACCTCCACACCTGGAAAGTCCATAGTTTGTAGTTCCTCTCCCCAAGACTGTCATGGTGACTTTAGACTCCATTTGGGAGTTGGTAGCAAAGCTGGGCTCGGAATTTCATGAGTGTTCCTCCAAAGTTTCCCTAATTTCCTCAAAACTCAACACTTTGACCCAGGATCATAACTTTCAATTAATGGCTCATTCTAACAGGATTCAAACTTTAGAAGAGGGTATGAAATCTGTCCAGAATGTTCAAGCTACAATAATCCAGGAATATTCCATTTTAACTAGGAAAGTAGAACCTATTGAAAATCGTTTAAGGCATTTGAACTTTTGATTACTGAACTTTACTAGGGTTAATCGGAGAACAGCCTAAAGTTACATTACAGAAGTATTTGAGGGAAATACTACATATTTCTCCAGAGAATATTCCTTCATTTAATAAAATTTATTTTCTTCTGTTCCAATGTTCCAGAATTAATGAGGCACAACCTCCACTTGATTTGGGAAATTTAACTGATTTCCTGGAATCCTCTGCTACTGATATTACTGAAGGCGACTTTGCTGGTTTTGTTTGTTTATGAACAAGATTTAGGTTTGGTAATGCGTAGTTATTTTATTTATTTATTTATTTTGAATTCTTATATACCGACATTCCTGTAAAGTGTACAGATCATACCGGTTTACAGTGTAACAGAACTGTCGCGGGGGGCGATTACATGGACCATATAACATTACATGGAACATAAAACAGTAGAACATCGGAACACATTGAACGTAGTACATTAGAGCATCGAAACATTTTCTGAACATGGGGGTTAATTTTCTAGGGCAATTCGTACAAATTTTCCCTGACTTGGCTAAAACTTCTAAGGAGTGACTTTATATCAAGAAAAGGAAAATTGGGTCTTACCTGCTAATTTTGTTCCTGAAGTACCACGGATCAGTCCAGACAATTGGGTTTATGCATCCTTACCAGCAGATGGAGGCAGAGAATAAAAGCTTTGAGGCACTGCTACATAATCAAGAGTGCACCTGTAGTCCCTCAGTATTAACCTGTACCCAAGTCAAGATGTCTATCTTAACAAACCCCAATAAACCTAGGAGGAACAGATGCTTAAAGGTTGGAGCCTCCTGAAAAAAACTAGGCTCTCTTAACCTGACCAAACGCACATCTGAAACTATGTACACTTCTCATTACTCTGAATATATTCCATATCAGCTAAGCAATATCCAGAGGCGAAAAAGTCTTTTGAAAAATGGGGAACCAATTTTCCTTTCCTGTTCGTACCTCGGATCAGTCCAGACAAGCGGGATGTACCCAAGCCTCTCTATTCTGGGCAGGAACTTGAAAGACCCGCGCACAACACTCTTTCCCCAAAAGACATCTCCTCCGGCGCCTGCACACCCAAGCAGTAATGTTTAGGTAAAGTGTGAGGCGAAGACCACGCTGTTGCATGACAAATCTCTTCCGGAGAAAACAGTTGACACTCTGCCCATGAGGTTGCCTGCACCCTAATGGAATGTGCTCTCAACAACCTCCAGCACAGATAGGCCCTTACAGATGTAAGCCAAATAGGCCTTGTGAAGAAGCAGGACATTCGACATCCTGTATCAGATGTTAACATGGATGCTCCAGCTGATCAGGTCCAGTGTGGATCCTGTTCAGTTTGTGTTAATGTTCTTGAAATGTCCCAATTTTTTGTAGAATCTTGACAACGTATATATAGGCTACTTGGAAGGTATGACTGCAATCATCTCAAGTGGTCTATGCAATACTGTGCCCTGTAATCATATATATATTGGACAAACTAAAAGAAAGATCTGAACAAGAATTTTAGAACATATGAGCTGTATTCGCACAGGAAAAGAGGATGCCCCTTTAGTGAACCACTGGTGCCTAAAACATCACATGGTAGAAAAACTAAAATGAAAGTTCGGCAAGGGGACAATATTTCTAAGATTCTAACATGCAAAAAACAAAGATTTATTTTTGAATGGCAAACGTGAATCTGTAGGTCTAAATCAGGATGTCGAATGGAGTATTTTCCTGTGAGGTTGCTTTAAACTTTAAATCCTAGGTGTCATGATGGCATTGATGTGTTGGGAATATCTCCTTCTCTGAAATAGCTCATATAAATTGATGTGCGTAACTATTGTTTAAATATCCTACAGGTGGCAATAACTTATGTGTCTGTTTGGCGAGATACTATAACTAAATATTTGGTAAATATGTTGGTTGAATAAGATTTTAGTTAAACTTGTAAGATGTATGTTTTGTTATTTATAGGGCTCGGGCAGGTTGTCTCAAATGAAATGAGACTTATTTGTCAATCTGACAAAGAGGAAGGAGGTATAGTCGTATAGGTTGACTTTATTATATGCGTGATAGTGTCAGGAGTTGAAGGATGATTGACAACCTATTCCTGCCAATATCGAATTGTGGAATGTAGCAGGGTGGTACCCCAAACAAAACTCTTTGTATATAAATACATAGACCGATGCGTGGCATTTTGAGCAGTTGGAAGTAATGCTGACCATTATGGAAGCAAGTATTTAAGCAACATGCTTTCAAGCCTAAAATAATTGAAAGTAGTGGTGTTTGACCAATATTGAATGTTTAATATTATTGGCAGATTTGAACGAAGACATTATTGGTGTGATAAATTCTAGAGTAAAGCAAGTGAAGCTAATTTAAAGACAGGGTACGTATATATATATGATTGAAGTCCCTCTTTTAGAATCTGTTTATGGCGGTTATCCTCTATTACAAGCGAGGAATTTTAATTATGATTTTTTTGGTATAGAAACTCCAAAAGAGTCATTCACAGTACAGTTTCATGAGGAAGTGTTCCCAGTAAGGAGCAGCAGCAATATTAATCCCTAAGGAGTGTAAGAGTAGTGGTAAGCATGCGCTTGAGTTAGCATACTTGAAATTCGTTGTTAATGAAACTGCTTACTAATGAAGTAGACAATTTTTTTTGCTAATTATTGAGCAATTGTCTTTTACAGATAGCTTATATCTTGGCTATATATGATAGCGATTTACACAGATGTCCTATATGAAGTCTGACTCTTCGTGTAGCGTGGAAGTATGTAATTGAACAGGATATTGGTAGGTAAGGAAATTGGTTCTTACCTGCTAATTTTTGTTCTTGTAGTACCACAGATCAGTCCAGACTCCTGGGTTTATGCATCCCTGCCAGCAGATTGAGACAGAGAAAATTTCACTGACACTGCTTTATAAACTTTAGTGCCACCTGCAGTTCCTCAGTATTGTTCTGTACCTAACCAATAAAAAAAACAGTTGTAAAATCCAATTTAAAAATTTTTGATCAAAACCATTCCAACAAAATTGTTTTCCATAAGAAAAAAGAACAGCTGAGCGGAAGACTCTCCACCTCCTCAGGTGGGTTCTGGACTGATCTATGGTACTACAGGAACGAAAATTAGCAGGTAAGAACCAATTTTCCTTTCCTTGCACGTACCCGGATCAGTCCAGACTCCTGGGATGTATCAAAGTTCCCTACTTAGGGTGGGACCTGGAGAATCCCACTCTTAGAACGCTCTCACCAAAGAAGGAGAACCTGCATTTCCCACATCTAAACGATAGTGTTTTGCAAAGGTATGCAGGGATTTCCAAGTCGCTGCCCTACAAATCTTGAGGAGACACAAGTTGTGTCTCAGCCCTGGAGGCTGCCTGCGAATGCACAGAATGAGAACGCATGCCCTCCGGAATTGCACAACCGCGAGTAATGTAAGTGGAACCAATCGCCTCTTTCAACCAATGTGCAATAAGTAGCCTTAGAAGCTTTGAAACTCCTCTTTGCGCCACTCCACAAAACAAAGAGGTGGTCGGACCTAGAGATAGAACAATAAAGCCTGCCACACATCTAACAGCTTGAGCTCCTTCACATGTGCAGCGGATGCATCTACAGTTGGAATGGCTGGAAGTTCCACTGTCTGGTTCACATGAAACGCCGAAACCACTTTCGGCAAAAAGGAAGGCACTATCCTCAACGAAACCCCGAATTCGAAATCTGAAGGAATAGGTCCCGACAGGACAGAGCTTGCAACTCTGAAATCCTCCTAGCTGAACATATGGCTACTAGAAAAACTACTTTGAGAGTCAAGTCCTTCCAGTGTCGCTGTCCAGAGAGGCTCAAAGGGAGCTGCACACAAACCTTGTAGGACCACATTAAGATCATCCCTTGCAAACTGCCACTATTACTGAATTCAGGGTCTCCATCGAGAAGCATGGAACCTTGAGCGCTGCAATTACCTTTTCAAATCGAGTATCGGCCGGAAAGTCCCCTCTTTCTTTGGTTCCACAAAATAAATGGAATACCTTCCCTTGCAAATTTCTGCACAAGGAACTGGAATCACTGCCCCCAGGGGTTGGAGGCAATCCAGGGTCTCCTGAACCGCTGCTTGCTTGTCCACTGAACCGCATAGGGAAATGATATATAGCTCATAAATGGGCCGAGCAAATTGAAAAGCATAGCCATCTCTTACCACACTGAGAACCCACTGGTTCTGTGTAACTTTGGTCCACTTGTCGTAAAACTGAGTCAAGCAGCCTCCTATAATAGGAACGACGGAGTGGACCAGCCTCGCCTCATTGTGAGGACTTACCTCTGGCTGTAGATCCCCCAACGGCTCCTCGGAACGGACTGACCCCAGGACTGTCCCCGAGGAGAGAACTGTCTCTGAAAACCGGGCACCATCCTTGAGGGCCTAGTTCTCCTATCGGACCGAAAACGAGAACGCACCTGAAAAGAAGTTTGGCTTTAGGCTTATCCTTGGGTAACCTGAGGGCCTTATTATCTTCAAGCGACTGCATCAACTGCTTGAGGTCCTCCCCAAATAAAAGGCGACCTTTGAAAGGTAGCGAGTCTAACTGCGCCTTGGAAGAAATGTCCGCCGCCCAGTTATGCAACCAGAATAATCTTCTAGCTGAAACCACAGACGCCATAACTCTAGAGGAGGAATGCACCAAATCATATAGAGTGTCTGCAACATAAGCCACAGCTGGTTCAATCCTTTCAGCCCTGTCTATCTCCTCTCCCGACTTCGGCAGGCTTTCCTGCATTTGTTGCACCCAGCGGAGACACACATGCTGCATGAAACTAGTACAAATAGTCGCTCGAAAGCCTAGGGCCGAGACCTCAAAAATCCTCTTGAGGTGGATCTCCAATTTGCGATCCTGAATGTCTTTCAACACGGTGGAACCTACCACCAGGATAATTGTTCTTTTAGTGATCATGGAAACAGCAGCATCAACCTTAGGGAAAGCAAAATGTTGTATCGCCTGCTCTGGCACAGTATAAATTTTTGACATGGCCCTCCCCACTTTGAGACCGGAATCAGGGAGATTCCACTCTGCCTCCACCAATTTCTTTGCTGATTTGTGATATGAGAAAGCGGTCGGAGGACTGCGCATCCCATCCAAAACTGCATCGGCCCCTTCCAAATCCGGTGGGATACCTGATGGGAGGGAGACTTCAAATGAAGCAAGCCCTGCATGAATTTGACAACAAAAGGCTGTACATGTACCTAGGACCTTATAAGCCAGAGGCAATAAAGCCTCAAGTTCCTCTTTCCTAAAAAGGCTTACCACTTTCATATCTGATCGTCCCCGGATCTATCTGGTCGACGGAATATCCTGAGAAGGGGTCTCCCTGGAGTCCACAGGAGCTTCTACTGACTCATCTGACTCTCCTTTTCCAGAACCTGAACCTGGAGGAGGACCGACCTATCCTGGAACTATGGAGCCTGGGGACCCCCGTGCGTTTATCCGCAGGGACCGCAAAACCTTAGCTCTGCAATCTGCTTGCTGATCTGCTATGGAAGCATCATGCAGCAGCAGAATAAAATCAGTGGAGAATGGACTCAGATTCAGCCCCTCCCTGCAAGGGGCTGGGAACCGGCAGCCTAGGGTTCTCTTCCTCCTCCCCGGTCCCCCCCGATCGAGTCCCGAAGTGGAGCAGGCCACAGACAAGTGTGGGGGAGGCTCCCCTCCTCCCTCAGCACAGGAACTGCCGACGGAGAATTTAAAATGGCTGCCATTCCCATGCCGAACGGAGGAGGATCAGAAACCCAGCCAGAGCTGTGCTGAGGGATCGATGCAACTGCGGGCAGGCCCCTCCGACAAGCCTTTCCCACAGCCTGACCACCCTGCCGATTCAGCCATGCATGTGTTGGAGCTGCAGGCGCGGTATGCCGAAGAGCGGGCCATCTAAGAAGGGAGAGCGGCTGCTCAAAGTAAGAAGAGAGCAAGAAAAAAAACGACCTTTTGCCCGGAAAACAGCCCCCTCCCCAACCATTCTGAAAGTGAGGAGAAAGCCGCTCGCACAGCAAGCCGGGCAACTGCCTTCAGTTCCCTTTTTGCTGTTTTTTGGGGTTTTTTTAAATATAACTTTATTGTTGAGGCACAAGTCAGAAAATAAAAGACTACGAGAGCCTGCAGCTGCCAGAGCGGCCTCATGAAGGGAGGGATCTGGACCACCAGATCTACATCCCACAGGCACACAGGTCGCGCACACAAAAAGATCACAGACCCTTGGCTCGCCTGCCTCGACCCAGCAGGATTCCAAAAAACCCCCGGGAGGAAGCTCAAAACAGAAACTGCCCAGCCTGCAGAACTGCAGGTTTTGCATCATCTACCATCTGCTGGAGACAGAGAAATACTGAAGAACTGCAGGTATTTCTAGGGATTAGGAAGCAGTGTCAGTGAAACTTTCTCTGTCTCCATCTGCTGGCAGGGATGCAAAATCCCAGGAGTCTGGATTGATCTGGGTACATTCAGGGAATAAGTTTGACTTTTTGAAGTCACAATATGAATCTTTGAATTCTACATAATATTTTATATTTCTTGATTGACAGATTCTTAATACAAAGTGGAAAACTGGCAACTAAGGAACATTCGGATTTGAATGGACAATAGATTGAATAGTACATAGTATATATTTTTTTGGATAAGTAGTTTTTAAGGGTTGGGTTCATCCCTGAGGAAGACGGCACATCATTGTCGAAAACTAGGGTCCTAGTTGGGATGTAGGTTTTTAATATAGGATGTGTTTGCTGTATGTGATAATGTTTTGTAAAACCTTTTGAAATAAAAATATAAATGTTTTATGTATTGTTGTCAATAATATAAATACCACTAGAGGACATATACTGAACAAATATCTTTAAATCATGTTTTATTAATTATATTTATACAAAAAATCCTTTATAAATATATAAACCTCACCTAATACATAGAAACACCTATCTCCCGGCCTCTTAACCTATAAAAAATTTTTTTTCCCACTCATGCCTTACCCTACATTCATACTATGCATTCATACCCATACATCCCCTCATATTAAAAAACACCCACATCCTACCCAACATATATTGCATTCAATATGTGCTTATAATAACAGCTGATAATATATTCACTCAATCCTATTTATATCATATAGTGCAAAAGCCTCACAATGTTATATATGCAACTATAATATACCATACATGACAAAAGTTATTTCACAAAGATGTATCCTGCATCTACAAAAGTATATCTTATATCCAACGACGATCTCGTTTCGCCTGTGATTGCGGGCTTCCTCAGGGATTCTCTGTATCTTCAAACGAAAATTCTTTGTCACATAGGTATATACCACCTAATTATGATGCCCCATGCTCTTCAGAGATAAAATTCTCCGTAATTTGATTATACCACTTCATAACATAGCCGCATATAGATAGGGTCCTGGTTCCAACCTGCTTTACTATACCCCGACGTGTTAACGCTCTCCACCAACAATGTTTCCAACGTAATGCTCATTCATCAGTCACAGAGTCCTACAAACCCTGGACCTTAATAGACTTTTCATTGCAATTATGTTGCAATGATAGACAGACGGCGTGTCCGTGTTTGTTGTACTCCGGTGTAAGATATGGATGAGGACGGCATTTAACACAATATTTGAATGGTGTGGAAAGTCTATTAAGGTCCAGGGTTTGTAGGACTCTGTGACTGATGAATGAGCATTACGTTGGAAACATTGTTGGTGGAGAGCGTTAACACATCGGGGTATAGTAAAGCAGGTTGGAACCAGGACCCTATCTATATGCGGCTATGTTATGAAGTGGTATAATCAAATTATGGAGAATTTTATCTCTGAAGAGCATGGGGCATCATAATTAGGTGGTATATACCTATGTGACAAAGAATTTTCGTTTGAAGATACAGAGAATCCCTGAGGAAGCCCGCAATCACGGGCGAAACGAGATCGTCGTTGGATATAAGATATACTTTTGTAGATGCAGGATACATCTTTGTGAAATAACTTTTGTCATGTATGGTATATTATAGTTGCATATATAACATTGTGAGGCTTTTGCACTATATGATATAAATAGGATTGAGTGAATATATTATCAGCTGTTATTATAAGCACATATTGAATGCAATATATGTTGGGTAGGATGTGGGTGTTTTTTAATATGAGGGGATGTATGGGTATGAATGCATAGTATGAATGTAGGGTAAGGCATGAGTGGGAAAAAAAAATTTTTATAGGTTAAGAGGCCGGGAGATAGGTGTTTCTATGTATTAGGTGAGGTTTATATATTTATAAAGGATTTTTTGTATAAATATAATTAATAAAACATGATTTAAAGATATTTGTTCAGTATATGTCCTCTAGTGATATTTATATTATTGATTACAGATAGAGGAACTGCATGATTATTGCTTACCTGTTTATGTATTGTTGTGGCATCTCCTAGTATTTACTGTTACTTCAAAGTGAATTACATTCAGATACTGTGGGTATTTCCCTATCCCCAGAGGGTGCACAATCTAAGGAGTTTATTTACTAAAGGTTCTCTTACATTTTCTGTCTATGGGGAAAAATGCTGAGTAAATAGGGCCCACGTTTGTATCTGAGGCAGTAGAGGGAAAAGTAACTTGCCCAAGGTCACAAGGAGCAGCTTTTCATTAAAAAATGCTTCTTGGCCATTATTCTTACCTTTGAAATATCTGAAGGTCTCTTATCATATTTTCTCCTCCCCATTCTTCTTGGCCAGTGGTTCTCAGCCCAGTCTGGGAACCAATTGGTCAGTCTGATTTTCAGGATATTCACAAGGAATATATATATATATATATATATATATATATATATATATATATATATATACATATATATATATATTAGTACCTTACCTCTTCCCACAGTATAGCTCTTTTGAATTTCTGTGCCTCTGTGAGTGCATGTACTGAACAACTCCCTCATTCTACCTTAAGGAGCCCAGTTCAGATTTCTAACCCAGTTCTCCTTAAGGCAGAACGCCGCAATGGATTCTGGATGGAGAGGTTCCCTTCACCCTAGCATAAGATCCCTGGCCTAGAAAGTTTGAGGAGGCCTCAGGGAGCTGGTGGAACCTCCTGGGTACACCCATACAGAGTATGTTTACCTGACAGTTGTGCCTGACGCAAGGTTTCTGAAACTGTGAAGCACTGTAAATAAATACTTGCACCAGACTGCTCTAGTCAAGTCTCGTTGAGTTCCTGGGCTATTCCCGAAGCCACAGCAGGCCTAAATTTGCTACAGCCCCAAATACTGGACTCTTCACTTTTTGGCATTAAAACATTGTTGCCAAACATAGGACCACTCCTGCTCAAAAGAATGATTTGACAGAAGTGTCTGTGGATCTGCCAGAAGAACTCTGAGATCCCTTAATATCCTGGGATGTATTCCATCTGGCCAATTGATTTTGTCCACTTTCAGTTTTGCTAGTTTCACATGAACTCTCTAATATAGCTGGAAATTAATCTCACTGAAAGCTAGCTGTGCACTGAATCTCCACATCCCTCCTTACCTTGAGCAGCTCCTTATCTGCGAATGCCATGATCCCTTCAAATATAATGACATTGGCACCGTACAACGTTTTCTGCAGAGAAGAAAGGAGTTTTTGGTCCAGGTAGGCTAGGATCTGATTTAAAGATAAGGAAACATTGGGTTTCTTACTTGCTAATTTTCTTTCCAAGAGTCCTACCAGACCAGTCCAGGCAAGTGGGCTTTTCTCCCCTACCAGCAGATGGAAATAAAGAATGAAAGCTTTGCTGGAGCCACCTAAATAAGGAACTGTGCCAACTGCAGGCTCTCAGTATTCCTCTATCAAAGCTAAAACATCAACTACCCCCCCCCCCCACCCCCCCAAGAACAGGAATGATCAAAAACTCTTAAGTGATCCTGAAGCAGCCACTTTAATAGAGAGTCTGAAGCCAGATAAAACCAAAACCAAAACTCTCTGTGTTATATATACACCCACAGAAGAGCGGGTTATAGGCTAGCTGGTGCAGGACTCTAGACTGGTCTGGTGGAGCTCAAGGAAGAAAATTAGCAGGTAAGAACTCATTTTTCTTTCATTATCCACCAGACCAGTCTGGATGAGTGGGATGTACCCAAGCCACCCTTAAACTGGGAGGTAGCCTGAAAGACATCTACTCCAAAGGAGGCTGCGTCTCCAGCTTGAACATCTAACTATAATGTTTGGAAAAGGCATGCCACGAAGACCAAGTTGCTGCTTTACAAATGTCCAGCGATGACACCAATTAATACTGTCTAAACATTCGCTTGCACCCTAGCTGAATGTGCACTTAGTCCCTCAGAAACCATCAGATCCTTCCAAATTTAAGCAGAAGCAATATGCTCCTTCATCCATATGCAACAGATACCTTAGATGCCTTCTCCCCTTTCTTGTGGCTGCAGAACACCACAAAACGAAGGTCTGATCTCCACAAAGCATTTGTCACCTTCAGATACTTTAAAAGTATTCTATGTACATGCAGGGCAGGAAGATCCTTAGGCCTATTCCCAGAACCTGATTTCCTGAAGGATGTCATTTGACAGAGTGCTCCTTTGAAATTTTAAACAATGGGTTTCTGCATGGCAAGGCCTGTAATTCCAAAATATGTCTTGCTGAACAGACCTCATATGGAACCTAATATTGTGTAACTACAGCAAGGGTTATTTTTCTCTATATACATCACCTTGCACTTATCCACATTAAATTTCATCTGCCATTTGGATGCCCAATTTTCCAGTCTCACAAGGTCCTCCTGCAATTTATCACAATCCGCTTGTGATTTAACTACTCTGAATAATTTTGTGTCATCTGCAAATTTGATTACTTCTCTCGTCGCATTCCTTTCCAGGTCATTTATAAATATATTGAAAAGCATGGGTTCCAGAACAGATCCCTGAGGCACTCCACTGAGAAAATTGTGCATTTAATCCTACTCTCTGTTTCCTGTCTTTTAACCAGTTTGTAATCCATGAAAGGATATCACCACCTATCCCATGACTTTTTACTTTTCCTAGAAGCCTCTCATGAGGAACTTTGTCAAACGCCTTCTGAAAATCCAAATACACTACATCTACCGGTTCACCGTTGCCTACATGTTTATTAACCCCTTCAAAAAAGTGAAGCAAGGCTGTGACAGAACATCCAGACCTGTTCACCCCAGCTCCCTTTTCCAACTGAAAAACACAAACTTCTTGGCCTTTTCTTTTTTTTTTTTTTGCCATCAGGTTCATCTGAGGCTCTCATGACTTGGATAGGATCATGGAGAACACCTTGTCTGACAGTTCCCATTCCCTGGGATCTAACATTCTGCTCAGAAAATCCATCTAGACATTCTCCACTCTAGCAAAGCGAGATGCTGAAAAAGTCTTCAGATTATTTTCTGCCAACAGACTAGGAGGCTCTTTTCCAATGACACTAATGAACGCCTGATCCCCTCTTGCTGGTTTAGGTAAGGGGGTGGGATCAGCATCGTCCAAAAGCATTCTCACCACTCTCACCTCGCCCAGTGGGACAAAGTCCAGCAA